>NC_092375.1:72429375-72741408 GCF_030028105.1 Mobula birostris | reverse complement strand
CACAAGGAGGAAGTGCAAACTTCATTCAGACAGCAAGCTTGCTCAGGGTTGAACTTGTGTCACTGGAATTGTGTGGCAGCAGTACTAGGTGCAGATTAGGTCCAGTACTAGGTCCAAGAGTACAGATTCAGTTAGACCCAAAACAGTGCATATGCTACCCACCTTCCCACATTTACTTATTGTTTTTGAGTGTGTTGACTTGGACTATGACACAGCTAGAGTAAAATATGTATTGCAATGCTACTAAAATGCAGAAGAGGTGTATCTATGGATGGTTTGCATATAAGTATCCAGTTTAATGCCTCATGTTTGATCTCATACTGACACAGAACAGAGACACATATGCACACATGCATATGCATTTATATCTGCGCACGCGCACACACACACACACACACAGTATATACTGTATAAGTGAATGAATTTGACCATATTTGTTTTGTTTTGGGATATACTGTCTAGCCGCTCAACTCCAATGCAGTTAAAAGGCTGAATGAAGTGATTTCCATGCTAATCATGGTTGGTAGTGGAGGATGTAGAGTGCATTGTAGAAACAAGTTCATAAAACGCCAAAGAAATGATGCTAGAGAAAAGAAATGGGAAGAAAATCTAAGGAAAAAAATTATCAAAGGGAATGATGTGAACGAGTGTGCCAAAAATGAAATAGTAAGCCATGAAGTTATGGATGGTACAGAACATAGGACATAGAAATTTACTGCACATTACAGGCCCTTCAGCCCACAATGTTGTGCCAACCATGTAACTCTAGAAAATGCCTAGAATTTCCCTACCGCATAGCCCTCTATTTTTCTAAGCTCCATGTACCTATCTAAGAGTCTCGTAAAAGACCCTATTGTATCTGCCTCCACCACCATCGCCGGCAGTGCATTCCACACACCCACCACTCTTTGTGTGAAAAACTTACCTCTGATGTCCCCTCGGTACCTATTTCCAAGCACCTTAAAACGATGCCCCTTCGTGTTAGCCATTTCAGCCCTGGGAAAGAGCCTCTGGCTACCCACACGATCGATGGCCCTCATCTTACACACTTCTATCAGGTCACCCCAGAAGGAATAAATAAAATAAAATTACTCCATTGGTCAGTTCACTGTGCTGAACTTCATATTGCTTGACTGGACATGTCCCTCATCCTAAGTTGTTGCATTTCTATGGTGGAGAAATGCTCCATCTCAAACTGCACAAGTGAAAGGGCCAGATGGAATATTGTTACCTGACATCATTTCGAGCCAGAATGGAATCTCAAACTGAAACACCAGTTTAGCCTGGGCTTAGCAGGAGATTTTATCTTGGTGAAGGAATTGTTGCACTGGGAGCAACTGCTAGGAGAATAATTGTTTCCTAAATTGTTTGCTAACTATTAGGAAGACTTTGTGGTATTTTTGGTGACTCATGAATTGTTGTATATAAAAATCTCTCAGCTCTGTGGTACAGAGTGTTGAATAAATTCATGTAGAGTACAGAGCTCACAGGAACATGCCTGCTTGTAGGGACAGGTGTCTTAACTGCTTCTGCATGCAGTACTGTGATTTGGAGCATGGCTGCCTAAAGGAAGTAGCTTCTTCAAGCAGTGACTGTCACAAGCACGGACCCTGTGGTGGAGCCTGGGCACTCTTGCAGGCAGGCTGTGCAACGGGGTCAGCAGTCACACTTATAAGTATGCACGTTCCAGCCAATTAGTGTTTCATTGTGATTGTATTTAGCATGTCAAGTCTTGACTAGAAGCAAAGCGACGTCATCGCTCCCTGCTTACCTTTGTCCTTGTTCCGGGAAGGGAGACTACCATTTAGATTGACACTGTAATGGAGCAGTATTAATTCAGTATTAAGTTACCGCTTCTGAGCCACAGTGTCAGCATTATCTTTCAGTTTCAGAGTTTTAGTTAATGGCCCTATTGGTCTGGCATTTATTGTTTCTCTGCCTTTAATTCTGCACAATTCTTATTAAAAGCCAGTGAACTGTTCATCGGCTTCAGTGTCTCTCCCTCTGCACTTGGGTCATACATGCACACTTCAGTCTGTGACAATCCGAAAGTAACAACTGAAACTAATATAACCTGTACCACACGGATGTTCTAAAAACCTTCCCTGATTGTCTTGGATTGAACAAGGTATGGATGATGATTTCAGACAATATCTGAAGGTTTACTCATCATTTCATATTCATTTTCTGCTGAATTTATAGAAAGGATTTCTGAAGTATAACTGGAGGCTTCCTGAGGGTGTTACAAAACTTGACCAACTTTCAGGATATTTATGACAGAATTTCACTGGCAATTTCATTCACAATTAGTGATCCTTTACCTTAGTGATCTCGTTATTTCACCAAGGAGTAAGTGTGTGCGTGGTCCTGGCTACCTTGCTACATAGAAACATAGAACACATAGAGCACAATACAGGCCCTTCAGCCCACAAAGCTGTGCCAAACATTTCCTTACCTGAGAAATTACCAAGGGTTACCCATAGCCCTCTATTTCTCTAAGCTCCATGTACCTATCCAGGAGTGTCTTAAAAGACCTTATTGTTTCCACCTCCACCACCTCCATGGGTAGCCCATTCCACATACTCACCACTCCCTGCGTACAAAACGTACCCCTGACATCTCCTCTGTACCTACTTCCAAGCACCTTAAAACCATGCCCTCACGTGCTAGCCATTTCAGCTCTGGAAAAAAGCCTCTGACTATCCACATGATCAATGCCTCTCATTGTCTTGTACACGTCTATCAGGTCACCAAGGCAAAAAGGCCGAGTTCACAAAACCTATTCTCATAAGGCATGCTCCCCAATCCAGGCAACATCCCTGTAAATCTCCTCTGCACCCTTTTAGTGGCTGAGGTGCCCCTCGCCGTGGATGAGGAGGAATATAAAGCTGCCACACAAGCACCTGTCTTCCTGTTTAACATGGCACTGGTGAAGCACAGCAAAGACTTGCTGGCAACAAGCAAAGCTACTAACAATTTTATTAATCACATGTTTTATCAACAATGATCACTCCAGTCAATAACCTGTAACTGAACTTTCCGACCGACTTGTACAACTGGGCACCTTTGCAGTGTGAACTGAAGTCTCGAAGGTGCAGGATAGTTGCGGCATGACGTGTATGGATCAAATCAAGGCAGCAGGGCCTGGGCCTGGGCCTGGGAGCACGGAACAAGCCAATGTTTGGCCTTTGCTGGAGTGGACTTGGAGACACTTCAAAGCAGCAGAACCAAGCCAAGGCGAGGCAGCGTGGAGGCGCAGGCCGGAAAGCGAGGATCAAACTGATGACTGACTGATTTAAGTGCTGGGCTGAAATGGAAAGATCGGGTATGGGACGGATAGAGGCAGCAGGTCCCAGGCCTGAGAGCATATTGAAGCATTGGGGCCTGGGTCCAAGAGCGAGGGTCATCCCGATGTTTGGCTGATTTAAGTGCAGGGCCAGATGAAAAGGTCAGGGTGTCAGGGCTGGAGGCAAGGGGCAGACTGATGTTCAGCTTGCTGCTCACGAGGTTTACTTGCCTCTGTGCTGAACTGAGGCTGTAGTCTGCAACTGATCGGCTGTGACTGACTTCATGACTGCGGACCACTTTCGTGAACTCCAGTTCTGAATGTTATTCGTTTGCTTCTAGTGTTTGCACAACTTGTTTTTTAATGCATATCGAGTGTTTGACAGTCTGTTTTTTTAGTGAGTTCCATTGGGTTTCTTTGTTTTATAGCTGCCTGTAAGAAGACAAATCTCAAGGTTATATATAGTGTACATACTGTACTTTGAAAACAAATGCGCTTTGAAATTCAAAGGAACAGGCAGGATGTCCAACTAACATTGAAAGTTCTCCCTCCAGGGCCTCACTTTAGCTGTCATATACTTGACACCATTTCAATGCACTCTGCATCTTCAACAGAAGTGGATGGGAAAATTCCAAACGATCTGCCCCATGAAAGTTCCACCTGGTCATTATTTGAGTGATAAACTTGCATATCTTTTGATTTAGCAATTTAGAGTCAAGCAAATGATGATCAACAACTAAAGCAAAAGTCAGGCAGGAGCCTTGCGTGTTTTATGAGCACAGCACTCATTCCTAACCCTTTGGTCAAAATAAATCCACTACGTGCTTAATTTCCAGACCAAAATGTACCACCCACTATTACTGCCACTCGCCTCTCCTAGACTAAGTTTGTCCCTCTCTCACAGTCACTTTCTGAGCGATGTCAAACACACCAGGAGATCTTCAGTCTGAATTTCCTGGGAGATTCAGAATGTGTGCTGAATTGATGGGTGGTGCTTTTGTGCACCCATTAGAATTTCTGAAAGCCATTTACATGTTACACTGTATTTTAAGACAAATAACTATGATGAGACCATATAAAACATTTTAAAGCATTTTACTTATTCCATTTATTTATTGGATTTGTTAATACTCATAAACATTTCGTGAAGAGTTGGTTGCTTCAAAAATGTTTGCTTTTCAAGCCATGCACAACCTTGCTGGGGATTCTCAGAAGTATCACTGGAGAAGTGTAGCAAACTGACCAAATGGTGACCTGGCACCTCGTAGATAGTGGAGATTATTAAAAAGGGCATCAAATACTCCAGATGATTCCCATTCTGAAATGACTCTTGACACCATCTTTTTAAACAGGTTCGTTCTGAATATTATTGTCAATATCTATGGTACACTCTGCTGTAACAAAAATATGTTTCCATAAATTCTTTGTATTACCCTCTTTTGCTCATACACATCATGGTATATGTCAAGGCTCCCAAGGTAGCTTGAGTCCAAGCATGAACACTGGAGGGAATCTGAAGATGCGGGAAATCCAGAGCAACACACACAAAATGCTGGAGGAACTCAGCAGGTCGGGCAGCATCTATGGAAATGAATAAAACATCGATGTTTTGGGCCGAGGCCCTTCTTCAGGACTGGAAAGAATGGGGGAAGACACCAGAATAAAAAGGTGGAGGAGGGGAAGGAGGACTTGTGAGAAGGTGATAGGTAAAGCCAGGTGAGTAGGAAAGGTAAAGGGTTGGAGAAGAAAGAATATGATAGGAGAGGAGAGTAGAGCAAGGGAGAAGGAAAGGCACCAAGGGGAGGTGATAGGCAGGTGAGGAAAAGAGGTAAGAGGCAAGAGTGGAGAATAGAAGAAGAGGATAGGGGGAGAGGAAAAATCAATGTTCATGCCATCAGGTTGGAGGCTATCTAAACAGAATATGAGGTGTTGCTCCTTCACCCTGAGAGTGGCCTCATCGTGGCAGAAGAGGAGGCCAGGTCAGGACAGGAATAGGGATAGGAATTAAAATAGTTGACCTTGGGGAAATTCAGCTTTTGGTGAATGAGGCAGAGGTGTTTGACAAAGCAATCCCCCAAATTACGTTGGATCTCATCAATGTGGAGGAGGCTGCATCTGGAGCACCGGGTACAGTAAATGACCATAATAGATTTGCAGATGAAGTGTTGCCTCACCTGGGAGGACTGTTTGGAGCCCTGAATGGAAGTGAGGGAGGAGGTGAATGAGCAGGTGTAGCACTTCTGTCACTTGAAGGGATAAGTGCCGGGAGGGAGATTAGTAGGGAGGGGCAAATGAACGGAATTACGGAGGGAGAAATCCCTGCGGAAAGCTGAGAGGGAGAAGTTGAAAATATGTTTGGTGGGAGGATCCCATTGAAGATAGCAAAAGTTGTGGAGAATGATGTGTTAGATGTGGAAGCTCATGAGGTGGTAGGTAAGGACAAGAGGAACTCTATCCCAGTTAAAGCGATGGGAAGATGGAGTGAGTGCGGATGTCTGGGAGATGGTGGAGAGAAGGTGAAGTCCTGAGGCGGAGTTCTGACATCACTTCCCCTCTCCATTTACTAAAATCAATAGAGGCTGTTGAATGATCTCAATTGTTAAGGAAGTGAACCTCCTGATTTCCTCCCAACTTTGTGGTTAGGGTGATTGGGGATTATGGAAGCTAATGGTAGGGTTAGCTTATTGATGTAGCAGCTCCTGATTGTCTATTGATGTACCGTAGGACCCCTGAAGAGTGAGAAGTTTCAGCAGTGAGGCCGACTGCTGGTTGTCACCTGGAGATGAGGGTGAGGGCAGCATCAGTGGTGGAGGAAGGGAAACCCCATTCTTTGAAGAAGAAGTGAAAACCTCATCTGGGAACAGATGCGGTGGAGATGAAGGAACTGAGGAAAGGGATTCACGTTTTTACAGGCGACAAGTTGGGAAGAGGTATAATCGACATAGTCATGGGAATCAGTAGAGTTATAGAAGATGCCGGAAGACATTTTGTCTCCAGAGATGGAAATGGAGAGATTAAGAAAGGAGAGAGAGGAGTCAGAAATGGACCAAGTAAATTTGAGGGCAGGGTAGACGTTGGTAGCAAAGTTGATGACCTTCACAAGCTCAGCATGAGTGCATGAAGCAGCACCAATGTAGCTGTCAATGCAGCATAGGAAGAATTAGGGAACATTACCATGGAAGATTTGGAACATGCACTGGTCCACATAGTCAATGAAAAGGTAGGCATAGCAGGGGCCCTTGTGGATGTCCATAGTTACTCCTTGAGCTTGAAGAAAATGGAAGGAGCCAATGGAAACATTTTTGAGGTTTCTGCCAGTCAGAGAAGGGTGGTGGTGGAGGGAACCGGTTGTTTTTTTTTGAGAAAGAAGCAAAGAGCATTAAGGCCTTCTTGATGGTGATAGAAGTATATAGGGACTGGACATCCAAGGTGAAAATGAGGTGGTCAGGGCCAGGGAATTGAAAGTTGTTGAGGAGATCGAGAGCACGTGAAGAGACATAGATATAGGTGAGAACGGATTGGACCAAGGAGATTGAATGGAATTCAGGTAGGAGTGTTGCTGCCTGGCCTCAGCAAGGTAGAGGTCAGTCCACCATCCTACATAGCGACTCCTTTGTCTGCTGTTTGATGGTGATGTTGAGACTGGTGCAGAGAGAGTGGAGGGCAGTGGAATCAGAGGGTGTGAGGTTCGAGGAGAAGGGAGGAGTGCTGAAATTGAACTGGTTGATGTCTTGATGGATGTAAAGATCAAAAGCAGGCAAAGAACCAGAGTGGAGTACTCAAGAAGAGGAGGATGTTTGGAGGGGTCATCGGTGTGGGGTAGAGAATTCTTGCCAAAGAAGTGGGCTTGGAGATGGAGCCAACAGAATAAGAGCTCGGGGTCATGGTGGGCGTGGAACTCACAGAGGTGCGAGCAAACGGGGATAAAGGTAAGTCGAAGCAGCCTTTTTCTTTTCTTTAAATGATGTCATTCCTGCCAAATTAATGACATCACACCAGAACACTTAAAATGTTCCCATATTGTGCCTGCTCATTGGCCACAGTGTTTGATTCATTAAATTAACTATAGTAACTTTTCTAGTGTGATTCCAATATTCCTGAAAATGTCAGGAGTTTTCTTACTCCAGTGCTCACATACATACAAAGTGGTTATATGACATCTGCATTAACATCCATGTGCAAATTGTGCCTGTCCTTGCCCAAAGCACTCACCCAGGAGCCTCATGGCCTCTCTGATTCCCCCTTCAAGCAAAATTTTGTTTTCCATACCCACACTTGCTGGCCAGCTTTAAAGAGGAGGTTGATAGATTCTTGATTAGTAAGGGTATCAAACATTACAGGGAGAAGGCAAGAGAATGGGGTTAAGAGGGATAATAAATTTGCCATGATTCAACGGCAGCATAGAATGTCCTAATTCTGCTCCTATATCTTAAGGACATAATCTTATGGATTTATAGACTTATGGTCATATTCACTCAGGCTTAGGCACTCCTTTGTTCGTAATGTTTCAGATCGTGGCCGTACCCGCCAACACTGTAGGGAAAAGACATGATCCAATTTCTATGCTTCATTTGGGGTCCATTCCTTACATCTCCATTGCAACTTTCCACCATTCATCTAGATGATGAGAATTGCAGAGGTGTGAACTGCGGTAGAATCTGGGTATCCTCATGCATCATTTGCAAGACACGAGCATACAGGTAGAGCAGGTGAAAGGGAAAACTCACCAAAGTACCATTGTTTATTGTGAGAGGAATTGAATATGCATGCTTCAGTTATGAAGATCATTGGCAAACGACATCAGGAGTATCGTGTGCGGTATTGGTCTCTTTATTTTGAAAGGAGGCATAATAAATGCACTGGATGTTAACCTAAGCAGGGTTATTAGAGTGATAACTGTTTGTCTTATGAAGAAAGGTAGGACAGACTACACAGGACTTAGCTGGGGGAGTGGGCTGAGAGAAGTCCTTGTTAGTAGGATCTTAACAGGGTTAATGTGGAAAGGCTGTTTCCTTTTTTTGGAATAATCGAGAACTGGAGGCCACTGTTTAACCTAAGGAGTCACCTTTGTAAAATAGAGTATAGAAACACCCTACGTCACACCACATTCATACCATCCATCCATAATAATCCCATTTGTCCTCTCACTTTCCCATTAACTACTTTCCTTTGATTTTCTTCTCCCCTATTACATTACCAACCAATCAGCACAAGGAGAGCACGTAAACTCCATTAGTAAGCCACCCGAGGTCAGGGTTGAATTCAGATCTCCTGACCAGTGAGACGGCAGAGGTAATATAAGACCATAAGATGTAGGAGAAGAATTAAGCCATATAAAGTCTTGTATTTTGACAGCTGCCTGTGGTAAAGAATTCCTCAGATTCAACACTCTCTGGCTAAAGAAATTCCTCCTCATCTCCATTCTAAATGGATGTCCCTCTATTCTGAGGCTGTGTCCTCTGGTCTTAGACTCTGCCACCATAGGAAACATCCGCTCCACATCTACTCTATCAAAACCTTTCACCATTTGATAGGTTTTAATTAGGTCACCCCTCATTCTGCTGAATTCTCATGAATACAGACCTAGAGCCATCAAACACTATTCATATGACAAGCTGTTCAAGTCTGGAATCATTTTTGTGAACCTTCTCTGAACCTTCTCCAGTTTCAGCACATCTATTCTCAGAAAAGGGGCCCAAAACTGCTCTCAATACTCCAAGTGAGGCCTCACTGGTGCTTCATAAAGTCTCAACATTGCACCCTTGCTTTTATATCCTAGTCTTCTTGAAATGAATGCTAACATCTCATTTGGTTTTCTCACTACAGGCTCAAGCTACAACATTCCCAATGCGTACCGGGCGGAGCCCCACCCCCACCTTGGCTACTCAGACCACATCTCTGTTATGCTAATCCCAGCATACAGACCGCTCGTCAGGCGCTCCAGACCAGTTTAGAAGCAGGTGAAAACCTGGCCATCAGGAGCCATCTCTGCTCTTCAAGACTGCTTTGAGCACACTGACTGGCACATGTTCAGGGAGGCTGCAACCGATGGTGACTCTACCAACTTAGAGGAGTACACGGCATCAGTGATTAGCTACATCAGCAAGTGTATTGATGATGTCACTGTGTCCAAGACCATCACTACACACTCTAACCAGAAGTAATGGATGGGTTGGGTGGCGGGGAGTATACCCCTCAACAATGGTGTGGTAAGGGGAATCAACGGAGTGCCACGTGGGTGACAAAAGTATGGATACGTAGAGACCATAAGGGAAACATATGTAGAGGATTGAGAGTCATTGAATGGTTTATTGTATATCATTTTATTTTTGAATAAAGTATATTTTGAAATTTTAAAAAAACAGAAGCCATGGATGACCGCGGAGGTGCGTGTACTGCTGAGGACCCGTGACTCCGCCTTTGGAGCAGGCGACAAGGCAGCCCTAACAACAGCGAGGGCCAAACTGTCCCGGGCCATCAGAGAGGCAAAGCGTGCACACGCCCAGCGAATCCACAGCCACTTCCAGGACAGCGGCGACACGTGGCACATGTGGAAGGGCATTCAGGACATCACCAACTACAAGACAACATCACCTGCCTGTGCTGGTGATGCCTCCCTCCCAGGTGCATTGAACAACTTCTATGCTCGTTTTGAGGCAGAAAATGGCATGGCGGCGAGGAAGACCACCCCTCCTCCAAATGACCAGGTGCTGTGTCTTACCGTGGCCAATGTGAGGAGAACCCTGTGCAGGGTCAACCCACAGAAAGCTGCTGGACCAGACAATATTCCTGGCAGAGTGCTTAGAGGATGTGCAGACCAGCTAGCAGAGATTCTCACTGACATCTTTAACATCTCCCTGAGCAGTGCCGTCGTTCCTGCGTGCTTCAAAGCCGCCACCATCGTCCCCGTGCCGAAAGTCTTCAGTGTGCTGCCTCAACGACTATCGTCCCGTCGCACTCACATCCATCATCATGAAGTGTTTCGAGAGGCTCGGCATGAGGCACATCAAGACCCTGCTGCCCCCCTCACTGGACCCCTGCAGTTCGTGTACCGTCCCAACCGCTCAACAGACGACGCCATTGGCATCACCCTCCATCTGGCCCTAACCCACCTGGACAAAAAAGACATGTACATCCGAATGCTGTTCATAGACCTCAGCTCAGCATTCAACACAATCATTCCTCAGAAACTGATTGGAAAGCTGAGCCTACTGGGCCTGAACACCTCCCTCTGCAACTGGATCCTAGACTTCCTGACTGGGAGACCTCAGTCAGACTGAATTGGTAGCAGCATCTCTAACACCATCACACTGAGCACGGGGGCCCCCCAGGGCTGTATGCTCAGTCCACTGCTGTTCACTCTGCTGACCCACGACTGTGCTGCAACACACAGCTCGAACCACATCATGAAGTTCGCCAATGACACGACTGTGGTGGGGCTCATCAGCAAGAACGATGAGTCAGCATACAGAGAGGAGGTACAGCGGCTAACGAACTGGTGCAGAGCCAACAACCTGTCTCTGAATGTAAACAAACAAAAGAGATGGTTGTTGACTTCAGGAGGACACGGAGCAACCACTCTCTGTTGAACATCGATGATTCCTCCGTAGTGATCGTTATGAGCACCAAATTTCTTGGTGTTCACCTGGCGGAGAATCTCAGCTGGTCTCTCAACACCAGCTCCATAGCTAAGAAAGCCCAGCAGTGTCCCTACTTCTTGCGAAGGTTGAGAAAAGTCCATCTCCCACACACCATCCTCACCACATTCTACAGAGGTTGTATTGAGAGCATCCTGAGCAGCTGCACTACTGCCTGGTTCGAAATTGCACCATCTCAGATCGCAAGACCCTGCAGCAGATAGTGAGGTCAGCTGAGAAGATTATCGGGGTCTCTCTTCCTGCCATTACAGACATTTACACCACACGCTGCATCCGCAAAGCAAACAGCATTATGAAGGACCCCACGCACCCCTCATATAAACTCTTCTCCCTCCTGCCATCTGGAAAAAGGCATCGAAGCATTCGGGCTCTCATGACCAGACTATGTAACAGTTTCTTCCCCCAAGCCATCAGACTTCTCAATTCCCAGAGCCTGGACTGACACCGACCTACTGCCCTCTACTGTGCCTATTGTCTTGTTTATTATTTATTGTAATACCTGCACTGTTTTGTGGACTTTATGCAGTCCTGGATAGGTCTGTAGTCTAGTGTAGTTTTTGTGTTGTTTTAAGTAGTTCAGTGTAGGATTTGTATTGCTTCATGTAGCACCATGGTCCTGAAAAACGTTGTCTCATTTTTATTGTCTACTGTACCAGCAGTTATGGTCGAAATGACAATAAAAAGTGACTTGACTTGACTTGAAGCTGCAAATTAACCTTGAGGGAATCCTGCACAAGTACTCCCAAGTCCCTTTATATCTCAGCTTTTTGTATTTTCTCTCCATTTAGAAAATAGTCTATCCTTTTATTTCTTCTACCAAGGTGCATGACCATACACTTCCTGACACTATTCCATCTGCCATTCTTTGACTTAATATGTCTAAGTCCTTCTGTAGCTTCTTAACTTCCTCAAAGCTACCTGCCTCTCCACTTATCTTCATATTGTCTGCAAACTTTACAACAAAGCCATCAATTCTATTATCCAGATCATTGACATATGATGTAAAGAGCATCAGTCCCAACACAGATCCCTGTGGAACACTACTAGTTACCTGTATCTTTGCTGTACCACCATGGGCTCATAGCTTGTTAAGCAGCCTCATGTGTGGCACTTGTCAGGGGTCTTCTGAAAATCCAAGTATACAACATCAAATGATTCTCCTTTGTCTATCCTGCTTGTGATTTCTTCAAAGAATTCCAATAGATTTGTCAGGCAAGATTTTCCCTTGAGGATACCATGCTGACTACAGCTTATTTTATCATGTGCCTCCAAGTACCCTGAGACCTCGTCCTTAACAGTCGACACCAACATCGTCCCAACTACTGAAGTCAGACTAACTGACCTATAATTTCCTTTTTTCTACCTCTCTCCTTTCTTGAAGAGTGGAGTGACATTGCAATTTTCCAGTCTTCCGGAACCATTCCAGAATACAGTGATTCTTGAAAGATCACTAGTCACACCTCCACAATCTCTTCAGCCACCACTTTCAGAACCCTGGGGTGTACACCATCTGGTCCAGGTGATTTATCTACCTTTAGACTTTTCAATTTCCTAAGAAACTTCTCTCTAGTAATGGTAACTTCACACATTTCATTAGCCCTGGCACCTGGAACTTCTACCATACTGCTAGTGTCTTCCACATTGAAGACTATTCAGTTCATCCGCTTTTTCATTATCCTCCTTTATTACCTCTCCAGCATCATTTTCCAGCAGTCCAATATCCACTCTCACCTCGCTTTTACTTTATGTATCTGAAGAAACTTTTGCTACCCTCTCTTTGGCTTTTACGCTGGCTTGGTCTTCTCTTGTTAGCCACAGTTGTGTCATCTTGCTTTTAGTATACTTCTTCCTCTTTGAAATGTATATATCCTGTGCCTTCCAAATTGCTTCCAGAAATTCCAACCATTGCTGCTCTGCCGTCATCCATGCCAGTGTTCTTTTCCAATCAATTCTGGTCAACTTCTGTCTCCTGCCTCTGTAATTCCCTTTACTGCACTGTACAACACCCAATCCAGAATAGTTGACTCCATAGTTGGCTCATCCACGAGCTGCTCTAAATTGCCATCTCACAATCATTCTACAAATTCTGACTCTTAGAATCCAGCACCGACCTGATTTTCCCAATCTACCTGAACATTGAAGTCCCCCATGACTGTTGTAACATTGCCCTTTGCATGCATTTTCTACCTCCCATTGTAATTTGTAGGCCACATACTTACTACTGTTTGGAGGTTTGTAAACAACTCAAAGCAAGGTAATTTTTCCCTTGCAGTTCCTTAGCTCTATCCACAATGTTCAACACTTTCTGACCCTATGTCACCTCTCTTTAATGATTTGATTTCATGTTTTTCTAACAGAGCAATGTTACCCCCCTGTGCTTTCCTGCCTGTCCATTTGATACAATGTGTATCCTTGGACATTACGCTCCCAGCTATAATCTTCTTTCAGCCACGATTCAGTGATTGTTACAACATCATACATACCAATGTGCAAATGTGCTACAAGTTCAACTACCTTATTCTGTATACTGCACACATTCAAATACAACACTTTTCACCATTTTTGATTTTGTCCACCTTTTAGGTTGCAACCCATCCTCTTGACTTCAATTTTGCCCTGTCAACAGCCTTTCCTCCTTAAACCAGCCAAGACCTTATCAAATGAAGAGGGTTTTTGAGTCCAAATGGTGTACTCCTGCTCCTATCTCCTTGTTTCCATTCCAATTGTAATTTTAAAATTTAAGAAGTCCACTGACCTTTTGTACATGAATATCCAAAGTCTAGTTCTAACAATCTTATCCCTTCACAATTCTACTGGATTCAACATTTAGTATCTCTTCTTCCTGATTTATATTACATATTCTCGGGCTGTAGCAATATAATGGTCTCGATATATGAAGCCCCAGGTGAAGTTTCCCTCTCTATTTAAATAGAGGTACTAAAAGCAATAGGAGCTGTTGAATGATCTCAATTGCTATGACAATGAGCCTCCTGATTTCCTCCCAACTTTGTTGTTAGGGTGATTTGGGATTATGAAAGCAGGTGGCAAGGTTGGCTTAATAATGCAGTAGTTCCTGATTGTCTATTGATGTACAGTATTTTCCCTGAAGAGTGAGAAGTTTTAGCAGTGAGGCTGACTGTTGTCACCTGACATACCTGATGATTTAGTTTTCTGCCTGGTACAGTAGATTATCATGCACGTTGAAGGGTTTGGGGAAGTAGGGGGCTACCACTTGGGGAGAAGTCCACAATCCGTTGGGACGCCCAAGTTGGTGCAGTCATTCATTGAATCTAATATGATTATTTTCTGTTATGGATTTATTGAGTATGCCCACAAGAAAACAAATCTCAGGGTTGTATATGGTGACATATATGCACTTTGATAATAAATTTTCTTCTAACTTTTGAAATATGGGCATCAAAGATGGCAGTGGTTGAGCACTTTGAGAGTTATAGAATATTGTGTTAAGCTGGAGACTAAAGGTGTAAATTGGAGATTTTAACCAGTGAAGACACGAGAGACAACAGATATTGGTCTTAACAAGTGAATGGATTTTTCCTTCCTGATCTGGATGCAGAAGGAAACAAGAATGAATGGAGCATCATTGATTTCTTATTGTCTGGCAGAGACAGCAGGCGCATTGGGAGATGGAGGGAGCAAAATAAGGAAGTGACTCAGGAAAACAGGCTCCAATAGATCAGACTGGATAAGATTATCAGTGAGGAGGGAGCCACAGTTAACAGGAGAGTACAATGGTGCTTTGATATCCTTGTAGAGATATTGGGGGCAAACAAGGTTAACCATACAGAACCTACTTCCCCGTTCAAATTGATGAACTTGGACATAAAATTGACAGCTCTTCGTTGTTTCTAAAATAATAACAGTTCTACATCAGCACCACTCAGATAGGACTAATCTCGCTACAGTTCACACAGAATATCAGCCACCCCACAGGGAAACCTGCAGAAGGCAGTTAATCTAATTCTGCCCACATCACCACTTTCCTTTTTTTGAAACAATAGCTTACACATGAAGGAGGGCCATGTGTGGGAAATAACTGTGGTATCCTGTGGCTACAAATCTGCATACTGAAGGAATCAGTGCTTTTGCAACAATGGTGATGAAAACTGGAGTTAAAAAATAACAAGCACCAAGAGAAGGATAGTAAGCATGACTTTTCTTTATAGACCATAGAGAAACAGCTGGCGATGAAAAGAAAACTTCTAGCACGAAACAGAGTGGATAAGGTTAGGAAAAAGGAATTTAATCGATCGTTCAGGATCTGTTGTTGTGATATTGTCCAACTGGGTGTTAAACACGATTGCATAATATTTCAAATTTGTATCCCTGTTTCTGTCCATTGTTGTAAGATTTCTACTTCAAATATATTTTACACTTTACTTTTCAAAGTGGACATCTAGAAATTGAAGCTTAATCTTAAATGAATTTCCAATGCATTCACATACATTTTCCCCCTTACACAGTGAGCAATGTATCATAATCTGTTTCCATCTTGAGATTGGTTCATGTTGCAGTTTCTATGGAAACAACAGGACAGTTTGTGCTACTGTTGCTATGGAAAAGGAAGTTTGAATTTGTCACGATGATGATGATATGGTATTGGGCATTATGGGTGGTTCCTTTGAACATTGTGATGAAAATATTCTCCCTTCTCTTGCTTAAAATTATTTAAAGGGACCATAGTTAAAATAATAAATATATTCAATATAAATGCTTTCAAAATGCTTTAAAAATGTTAGAATCATTTTCTCTTGCAAAAGATCAGTGTTTTTCTCTCAGCAGCGGCTCAATAGATCAGATATTACTGAAGTTGGTCTTCTCACTGAAATGGCTGCCAACAATCCTATGAGGGGCAGCACAGTAGCACAGCGAACAGAGCTGCTGCCTCGCTACTCACGAGAGCTGGGTTCAGTCCTGTCCCACCCTCCCCTCCCCCCGGTGCTGCCTTTGTGGAGCTTGCATGTTCTCCCTGTGTGATTTTCCTCCAGCGTGCTCTGGTTTCCTCCCATATTCCAAAATATGCAAATTGATAGGTTAATTGGTCAATGGAATTATCTGCTGTATGTAGATAAAAAGTAGAAACTGTGGGTAGGTGTTGAACATTTGAAGGGAATAAAAAGTGTAGAATTATTGAAACATGCTTAGTGTGGAATTTTAAAGCATAAAATTAAAAATATAAAATAAAGCTAAATTGCCTTAAAATCAGTACAAAATGTTCATAATAGACAGCACAAGCACAAAATTTGTTGACCTCTGTTAAAATATCTTAACACAAGTTTTAGTGACCCTACTGGTATTAAACACTACATTTCTGCCAGTCAGAAATAACCCAGTGCTGTTGATTTCCATGGCCTGGTTGAAGACAGTCGTCATGAAAACAAGTGGAGAATGACAATTTTCTGTCTGAGCAAATGGTTCTGAATATTTCAGTGCTATTCAGTGCAAGTTAGCACTTGTAGATTTGAGCATAAATTAATTTTTATTAGACTTATTTATGATGACTTTTCGACAACCTAAAAATCAACCAGCCTAAATGTTGAATCAGTTCCAATTTTTAATTATTGTTGGAGCTATTTAAATTACATACAAAAAAAATCAAAAGTTTAAATGAATATTTTTAAAACCTTTTTGGATTTCTGTTTCACCTTTTCCCCTGATGTCTTTTGGATAATTAACTTTTCCAACTTAATTGGACTGGATATTAAACATAAGTCATAAGGTTAGAAGGTCTAGAAGTAAGGATTGTTTAAATCCTCCAGAATTTAACTGCAGGGTTCCCTTTAAGCGGAGTCACTGCACCACCTCATCCTGAGCAACCCGACAACTGATGCCCTTCTGAGAGGGAAGCCAGCTTCAAGAGGCAAATGCTTAAAGCAGCAAAGGATGGAACAAGCAAGACTGAAGGGATGAGATGCAGTTCTAATAGTTGTAACTTTGACAGTAGCTTGTGCAGACTGAGGTGATGAAGTTGGTAAGGAGATTGGAATTTAAACATTATAAGGAGAGATTGAAAAGGCTGATGTTTATTGTATTCCCACTGGATCATTACAGTCTGAGGAGTGCCCCTAGAACCTCTCAAAGTCCAACGCTATGTACCATTGGGAGAGGTGGAAACCAGTAAGGCCGGCCAACAGGGCTCTGGTGAAACTGTATATGCCAATCTCCTGTACACTGAGTACAAAGGATTACAGAAATATTGATGAACTTCAACCATACCATCAACTTTAGGCTATGGAGACGGGAGATCATCAGTGCCCTTTGCTCCAGGGAGCTAAGAAGAAGAATTTTGCTAGAAGAGTTTTATAAAATTATGCATGGCATAGGATAGGTAATTAGAAACTTTTCCCAGGTCAGAGGAATCCAGAGTCAGAAGGCACAGATGTAAGGTGAAAGAAGGTAAATTTGAAGGCAATCTGAGGGGTAAGCCTTTCGCACAGAGAAGGTACCAGAGGAGGTGGAGAAGGCAGATACAATTACAAGGCATAAAGGAACTTGGACAGGTACTTTGGCACGAAAGGCATGTGGGCAAATGGGATTAGCATAGAAAAGCATCACAGTCAGCATGGACAGGAGAGCCCTACAGGGTCTGTTTCTGCGCTGTAAGCTTCTATGATTCAATGAATTCAGTGGTAAGTTAGTTGAATTGAAGGAAACATTCATGCTCCTCGCCACACAGAGACTGTGCTCAAGGGTTTGCCTTTTCTTTCTTGCTTTCAGCTCTCTGGTCTCCAAGGGCTTTTGATTACTGTGCACTGGTTTTTAACAATGGGAAGGTTCAACTGAGCTAGATGACATTCTAACCTGTAAATAAGTAAATCACTTCCTGTGCCTAAATCACTGAAATCTTGCCCTTGAAACCACTGTCTCTTCTGTTCCAGTTTCCCACATGGAAGGCTAGATTTCTTCTTCACTTATTCTGTAAAACATTGTCCTTGATGCCAACAACAGAGCTTGAGCTTCTTTTGAAGACTGAGTGTCTTTCAGTTTTGAGTCTAGCTGTATGTTTTAATATGTATATTTCCACGGACACTGTAACTGCTGAAGGTGAGCCTTATCCATGTTTTCTTTTTGTTAACCTTTCGTTCAGGTATCTAACAAAGTGCCAGCAGAGTGTATCTTTGCCCTTTGTGCTTAATATCCTTGGTCAATAATAGTTTCAATCTCTGATTTGAAAGTACCAGTTGATGGAAGATCAATTGAAAAGCTGAAGTGAGCTCTGGATTGCCATTCGTCTTGACTAGTTTGTACGTTAATAGATTCTCATGTAAAATGAGTGGAGCAGAGAAAACATTGTGAAGAGGTGAAGACAAAACAGCCTGCTGCAAGTGACAACCAGCTCACCATCTGCAACACCACGTGTCCTCTGTCTCTCAGTGACAGGAACTATTCTACACGTCAGCATTTCTGCAGGTAACAAATCCTGCACCAGATCTTAGGAATGAAGATAGAGGTTCCTGTGTGAGCCTGCACAAAATTTGGTTGTGCAGCGTGAAGGATCGGCAAAGTGCCTCACTGAGATGAAAGTTGACATGATAGGTGGGCACCAATAAGTTTTGCTCTCATTCCCACGAAAGTACAATACTGTAAGGTGAATTGGAAGATAGTGATGACGTGACAGAGGCTCTTGCCAGAGCAGCTCTTAAGTTTTAGAGCTTTGCTGCTAATTCTGGGAGCCACACTGTTCATCACACACACCTCCCACTCTTCCTGCTGCATTATTTGACTCAGTATCCAAGAACCATGGAAGGACAACAATGCTTCTGATTTAACTGACTTCATAGATGGATTCTTGTCGTCATAATTCTGGAGGCTAAAGTTACAGAAACTCGCAGCTGCTGTTTTCTCCGTTTGAAAAATGTCTATCTGTGTAAGGAGCTGTAGGGGTTTATAAATATCTGCAACCTTTCCAACCTCCATGTTGTCCGTTGGCTGCTGGGAGTTTATTCTGAAAGTTAAAATGATGCAGAATAATAGAAAAGCTCAGATCTCTTACCCACCTCATTGGTGATGATGAGGAAATGGGGTGTAGTTTGGGAGCTGCTGTTGGAAAGTGCAGTAGATGTTCCAGCTTCACAGTCAACTATGCAAGGCCATCTACCCTATCATAACATAGTAGAGCATCAGTGTCCACAACTAGAATTCACATGGGTGTGCTGATTTTTTAAACTTTATTTTTCTGAATTACTTAATAAAACCTCAAGACAAGCTATGGTCATCCTGAAGTGATTTACAGACAATTCTTCTGCTTGTTATTTGGTTATATAGAACAATTAACATAATTCAAGGTCTGACTCTTCAATGCTGTTCTACCACTCATTTCACTAACCACGTATCTACACCTCCTGTACCTAACAAAGTGGCCACTGAGTGTATATTTGAGGCTTTCTGCTGTTGTAGCCTGTCCTTTGACACGCTGTGCTTACAGAGATGCTCTTCTACACACCTCTTCCGTAATACATGGTAGGTTGAGTTACTGTTGCCTTCCTGTCAGCTTGAACCAGTCTGGCCATTCTCCTTTGACCTCTCTCATTAAAAAGGCTTTTCACCCACAGAGCTGCTGCTCACTGGATGTTTTTTTTTGTATTTCACACCATTCGCTGTAAACACCAGAGACTGTTGTGTGTGAAAATCCCAAGAGATCAGCAGTTTCAGAAACAGAATCAGAATCAGGTTTATTATCACCATCATGGGTCGTGAAATTTGTTAACTTGGCAGCAGCCATTCAATGCAATACACAATATAGAAGAGAAAGTAAAAAAATAATAATTCAATCAATCAATTACAGTATATGTGTATTGAATAGATTAAAAATCATGCAAAAAACAGAAATAATATATATTTAAGAAGTGTTCATGGGTTCAACGTCCATTTAGGAATTGGATGGCAGAGGGGAATTGCTGATAAACTCAAACTACCCTTCTGGCACAAACAATCATTCCACTGTCAAAGTTACTTAGATCACATTTCTTCCCCATTCTGATTTTGGTCTGAACAACAACTGAACCTCTTGACCGTGTCTGCATGATTTTTAGTCATTGAGTCGCTGCCACATGATTGGTTGATTGGAAATTTGAATTAACGAACAGCTGTACAGGTGTATCTAATAAAGTGGCCACTGAGTGTACCTTTGCCCTGTGTGCTTACTATCTTTGGTCAATAATAGTGTCAATCTCTGATTTAAAAGTACAAGTTGATGGAAGAGCAATTGAAAAGCTGAAGTGAGTTCTGGATTCCTACTCATTCTGACTAGTAGAATTGTTTCAAGCTACTATCCTCAAAATTATGGCTCGAGCACATCTCTATATGACATCCTGGACTCCTCATCCAACAGAAATGTTTTTTTTTCTCTCAATCAATTTCCCTATAAATAAAAACTTAAATCAAATCATCCCTGAGATTCTACATTTCAGAGAAGAGGCATATCTTATTGAAGTATCTTCTGAGAATTTATCCCTGGAGTTCTGTTAAATCTGTGGTGCAGTCCTCTTTGTCCAATACATCCTTTCTGAGGTGTCAATCCCAGAACTGTTCACAAACTTGGTCTAACTCCAACATAACTTTTCAAACGTCTGTATAAATCCACTGTTCTATTCGTCTCTGATCACTTTCAGCACTTGCCTATTGTATTTACTGGTCTATTAAATAATCCCCCTCCACTGTTTTTAGCTTTTCACCAATTAGGAAGTTGATTATTTCTTCTTTTTAGGATCATACATACATCCATAATGTATTCCATTTGCTGTCAATCAAGATTTAAGTGTTCAAAGCAGTCATTTTCACTAGCCTTCTGTTTGGCTGAGAGACCTGGAAGTGTTAGAGGAAACACTTTAGACCGAACAGATGTTTTGACATGAGATTTCTGCAGTCACTCACGGGCATTTTGATAGGATAGGTGACAATCCAGACCAGGACAGCCTGGTTAGCCTCAAGGCCTGATCCTAACGGCACAGTTGAACGGACACGTAATCTGCATGGAGAACTCCCGTCTGTCATGTCTGCTCCTTTACACAATTCTTGCACAGGGCCACCAAAACCAGGGACATCCAAGAAAATGATGCAGGAATTGTATCAAAGACAGCCTCCAATACAGTGGCATCCTGCAAGAGAGCTGAAGTCCTGCAACAGGACTGAATCACCGGGGCTAGAGAACACAGGAAGGCCTTGTCCTGGGCACTATCACTGTGTCCTTCCAGTGGCTCGAATGTTCTTGAGTGTGTGCTTTCAGCACTGGTCTTAGCGGTCATACTAATGAAAAATTGCACAAATGGTGCCATCTAACTCAATATTCATCTCACATTGATCCCTCCTTTTAGGACCCCATATTCATTCATATTGAAATCCACTGCTTTACTTTTACTTACTTACTTAGTCTATTACTATTTTGTAATCTTATGCTTCCATCCACACTGCTTAAAATCTTTATGCAATATACAGACGTGTTCTGGGCTGTCTATCCGATATCCTTGAAAGTACTTGGCAAAGCTCACTGAATCAATGCATCTTATTCAACTTCAAATATCTTGTACATGGGATCTCTTAAGTGTCTATTTAGGGCAACACACATAAAAGTTGCTGGTGAACGCAGCAGGCCAGGCAGCATCTCTAGGAAGAGGTGCAGTCGACGTTTCAGGCCGAGACTCTTCGTCAGGACTAACTGAAGGAAGAGTGAGTAAGGGATTTGAAATTTGGAGGGGGAGGGGGAGATCCAAAATGATAGGAGAAGACAGGAGGCGAAGGGATGGAGCCAAGAGGTGGACAGGTGATAGGCAAAAGGGATACGAGAGGATCATGGGACAGGAGGTCCGGGAAGAAAGACGGGGGAAGGGGACCCAGAGGATGGGCAAGGGGTATATTCAGAGGGACAGAGGGAGAAAAAGGAGAGTGAGAGAAAGAATGTGTGCATTAAAATAAGTAACAGATGGGGTATGAGGGGGAGGAGGGGCGTTAGTGGAAGTTAGAGAAGTTGATGTTCATGCCATCAGGTTGGAGGCTACCCAGACGGAATATAAGGTGTTGTTCCTCCAACCTGAGTGTGGCTTTATCTCTACAGTAGCGGAGGCAGTGGCTAGACATGTCAGAATGGGAATGGGATATGGAATTAAAATGTGTGGCCACTGGGAAATCCTGCTTTCTCTGGCGGACAGAGTGTAGGTGTTCAGCAATGCGGTCTCCCAGTCTGCGTCGGGTCACGCCAATATATAAAAGGCCACACCGGGAGCACCGGACGCAGTATATCACCCCAGCCGACTCACAGGTGAAGTTTTGCCTCACCTAGAAGGACTGTTTGGGGCCCTGAATGGTGGTAAGGGAGGAAGTGTAAGGGCATGTGTAGCACTTGTTCCGCTTACACGGATAAGTGCCAGGAGGGAGATCAGTGGGGAGGGATGGGGGGGGACGAATGGACAAGGGAGTTGCGTAGGGAGCGATCCTGGCAGGATCTACCAGTGGCCACACATTTTAACTCCACATCCCATTCCCATTCTGATATGTCTATCCACGGCCTCCTCTACTGTAGAGATGAAGCCACACTCAGGTTGGAGGAACAACACCTTATATTCCGTCTGGATAGCCTCCAACCTGATGGCATGAACATCGACTTCTCTAACTTCCGCTAATGCCTCACCTCCCCCTCGTACCCCATCTGTTACTTATTTTTATACACACATTCTTTCTCTCACTCTTCTTTTTCTCCCTCTGTCCCTCTGAATATACCCCTTGCCCATCCTCTGGGTCCCCCCCCCCGTCTTTCTTCCTGCACCTCCTGTCTCATGATCCTCTCGTATCCCTTTTGCCAATCACCTGTCCAGCTCTTGGCTCCTTCCCTCCCCCTCCTGTCTTCTCCTATCATTTTGGATCTCCCCCTCCCCCTCCAAATTTCAAATCCCTTACTCACTCTTCCTTCAGTTAGTCCTGACGAAGGGTCTCGGCCTGAAACGTCGACTGCACCTCTTCCTACAGATGCTGCCTGGCCTGCTGCGTTCACCAGCAACTTTTATGTGTGTTGCTTGAATTTCCAGCATCTGCAGAATTCCTGTTGTTTGCCTCTATTTAGGGCAGCAGTTTTGATTTGACAGCTGTCCAGGAAAGGAAGGAACGATAATCTCCTTTTGTCTTTTTGTTCCCAAACTCTGTGACCGTGACCGAGACCTTCTGTTTATAGGCTTTTGCCAGGCCTGCTGGAGTCAACTTGAGTTCAGCTACCATACCGATGTCAGCCAGTAGCTCCATGCCACTATTCTGACCTGTAAAAATTAAATTTCTATAGAAATTATGTAGTGGGTGAGCACTTAAAGGGGAACTGCACTTTCTCATGCTGCTGAATATGATGGTGGATGAGATGTTTCCCAGACCCTGGAAGTGTCATGTGCAAAAAAGAAGCTGAAGGAAGTTCAATGCCAACCCAATATTATCTTAACTGGTTCTTGATCAGTAAGCTTCAGTCCCATACTGAAACAGGTCATAGCTGTTGGTACTTGAATCAACCGAAGTTCAAAGATAATTCTCTTTTTTTTTCTATCTCCCTTTCTTTTCACCATGCCTTTTCTTTTTCCCTCTCCTCTTTTTTTTTCCAAGCTATCCCACCATCCATTTCCCTCCCAAGATTTCTACTTACATTCTGCACGGATGTCTAAAACCCTCCCTCATCATTTGCCTCCAGTGGTTGGTACCTAAGGGCCACATACCCTTCCTGTGCCAGCTGCCACTCTTTGTACCCTGACTGCGCGGGAAGCAGAGCTGCAATTTAATCCTGTTCCCTCATATCCCACTCTCCCCTCACTCCATCCTATTTGGCACAAGATCCACACATTTGTCCTATGCCGAGTCACCAATCTTAACATGAGAGGTGGTGTCGGAGAATCACAATTTGGACAAAACAGCATTTTTTGATATTGTAAATATAAAATAAATTGAATTTTGATCATTTTAATCATAAATCCATTGCATGCTGAGCTATAGCTGCAGATGCGCAGTAAGTACAAGGAACACAATAGAATCAACAAAAAGCCAACCCAGCAGGGTGGACAAACAGCCAATGTGCAAAAGACAACAAACTATGCAAATACAAAATAGTAGTAATACTATATAAACAAGAAATAAAGATCAGGAACATGTGATGAAGAGTCCTTGAAAGTGAGTCCTTAGTTCATTGATGGGGAGAGTGAAGTTGAGTAAAGTCTATAGTTTGATGGAACAGTTCAGTGATGAGGTGAGTGAAGTTGAGTGAAGTCTATTGGTTGATGGAACAGTTCAGTGATGGGGTGAGTGAACTTGAGTGAATTTATCCCCACTGATTCACCAAATTCCCAGAGCCCTTGAATCTCTTCAATTAAAAAAATCTATCAGTCTCAGCTTAGACTACATTTAAATGTTTCAAACACCCTCAGCTTCACAGTGAAAAACCTCTGTTAATCTCAGTACAAATTGACCAGACATTCATAACAAACAGTCGGGTAGAGGAATTCAGCAGGTGTGCTGGGAAAGGAATTGCTGAAACCATCTCCCCCCACCCCCCCCCACACACACACACCCCACCCCCACACAAACACACACACACAGAAACACCTCACCCGCATACACACAGACACACACACACACACCTCACCCCCATATACACAGACACACACACACACACACACACACACACGCTCAGCCCACTGAGTTCCTCCACCAGAAGGTTTATAAGAGGACAAGCTGTTTGGAAAAAATATAATCATGACGTAATATGTAGAGAAGCTGCCAACATGGGAGCCTATCATTTCCTACTTTGCGGAAATTCTTTATACTTGGTTACACTTATAGTAATGCACTTAAAAATAGACAAGCAACCAAATGTTCTCACTTTCAGTTCTGAAGTGGTGTTATTTTCTTGTGTTAAAGCACCTTGAAAGAGATGTTCATGTTACTTTAAATGTAAGTATTTGTTATGAGGTTTACAGCACCATCTGTTCACCAGTTACAGAAATCTTCAAGTTAGTCTCCAGCACCAGGACTTCTTTCCAAGGGGAAAGACAAATCCAGATTTGTCTTCATGGCAAACCTCCTCCTCCAATTCTCAAGTTTATGCCCTTTCCATCCATCCCAAATGGCTTTCAACATTGAAACCATTACATTTCTTGCATTCACCCCTTTGAGCTCAATCTCCTAGCCTCCAATGATTTCACTTCTGCATCTGCTTCTTCAGACTGCTCCTGATATTTTTTCTGCTTTGTCTTATTTTCTCTTACTCTCTCTCCATTGCCCTTTCTTTCTAGATCTACCCTCACTGCCCTTTCTTCCTTCAGATTTTCAACCCTTCCCCCTCTATTTATCTTCTTCTCTCTCTTTTTCTCCCTCTCTTTTCTTAACTCTCTATTTTCCCCTTCTCCTCTTTCTCCCTCTCCCTCTCACTGTTTGACCCCACTCTCTCTTTCTTCTCCCCAACTCTGTAAATCTCTCACTGCCAATCCTATTCCCCTCTTTCTGCTCTCTCTCCCTACTTCTCCACCCACATTCCTCTTCACTCTTTCCTCTCTCTGTCACTAGTCCTAATCAAGCTATTTGAGCAGTGGCCAGTCAGAGATCAGAAGCCTCAAATGACGTAGCTCACTCAGGTTCACCAACTGATCAGAAAACGCAGCGACTTGCAGCAGGTTGGAGCTTTGAACAACAGGAAATTGGAAATCGGAAGCCTGAGAAAAGAGAGCACACTCAGGATCACCAATAGAACAGAAAGGCAACAACTAGCAGCTGTTTGGAGTTTCAAGCAGTGGTCAATCAGTGTTTGGGATTGATTGGCAAGAATAAATTAAAGTAAGGCAGTGGCAAGCAGGATGGCCATTCTTGGAGCAGCCATCACTGGAGTGAGCAGAGTTAGAGTGTGGATTTTGAGGCTATAGCACTTTGAGGTTTCAGCACTGTGAGGCTTGAGAGAGAGACAAGGCAAAAGAGCTATAGGTAGAGTTTTTTTCAGCCACTTTATTTATTGTTTTCCTTCTTTATATTTGCTGAGTTGGGACAGTAGAATTGCCAGGCAGGATAGTTCAATGCTCCTCTTGTGGGATGTGGGAAGGCAGGGAAACTCCAGTCCCAGACAACTACACCTGTGTGAGGTGTCTCCAGCTGCAGCTTCTAACAATCTAAATTAAGGAGTTGCAGCTGGAACTGGATCATTCGGGAGGCTGAGGGGGTGATAAGTCAGTCATATAGAGAAGTTGTTGCACCCAAGTTTCAGGACACTGGAAACTAGGTGACAGTCAGGAAGGGGAAAGGGGCCAGTGCAGAGTGCCCCAGTGGGCATCCTCACCAACAACAGGTACACCATTTTGGATACTGTTGGAGGGATGACCTCGCAGAATGAAGTCACTGCAGTCAGGTCTCTGGCACTGAGTCTGACTCTGTGACTCAGAAGGGAAGGGGGTCAAGAGGCGAGCTGTGGTCATAGGGGATTCATTAGTCCAGAGAACAGAAAGGAGGTTCTGTGGAGGAGAATGAGGTTCCCAGATGGTATGTTGCCTCTCAGGTGCCAGGGTCTGGGACATCTTGGATTAAGTCCCCAGCATTCTTTAGTGGGAAGGTGAACAGTCAGACTTCATGGTCCATGTAGGTATCAATGACGTGGATAGGATGAGTAACAAGGTTCTGCAAAGGGAGTTCAGGGAATTAGGTGTTAAGTTAAAGGGCAGGACTTCCAGGGCAGTGATCTCAGGATTGCTACCCATACCACGTGCTAGTGAGGCCAGAAGTAGAAAGATTATATGGTTTAACACGTGGCTAAGGAGTTGTTGTAGGAGAAAGGGCATAAGATTTTTGGATTATTGGGCTCTCTTCCAGGGAAGATGGGACCTGTGCAGAAGAAACGGCTTGTACCTGAACTGGAAGAAGACTAATCACCCTAGCAGGAAGGTTTGCTAGTGCTGTGGGGGGTGGGGGGTATTTAAACTGGAGTTGCAGGAGGATAGGAACCAGAATGCCAGAACAGATACTGGAGAGGTTGTGGAGACAGATGTTAAGACCTCTGACAAAGTTAGGAATCAAATGGTTAAGCATGGTGCAACTAGCATCCTGAGATGCAAATATATTTCGATGCAAGAAGTGTCGCAGGAAAGGCAGTTGAGTTCAGGTCATGGATCAATATCTGAAATGATGACATTGCCACCATTAGTGAGTCCTGGTTGCAGGAGGGGCAGGACAGGTAGCTCAATATTCTGGGGTTTTAGACGTGACAGAGTGGGAGGGCTTAAAGGAGGGGGGAAGTGTTACTAGTCAGGGAAAATGTCACAACAGTGCTCAGTCCAGGACAGACTGGAGAACTCGTCTAGTGAGGCATTATGGGTGAAACTGAGAATAGGGTTATATTATAAACCACTCAGATGTCCAGGGGATTTAGAGGAACAAACTTGTGGAGAGATCACAGACTGTTGCAAGAAAGAAAATGCTGTGATTGTAGGTGATTTTAACTTTCTTCTCCCATACTGTAAAAGGACTAGATGGGATAGAATTTGTCAAGTGTTCAGGAAAGTTTCCTTAATCAGTATGTAGAAATCCCAATGAGACAGCGTGCAATACTTGATCTGCTATTTGGGGAGGGAATCTGGAATTGGATCAGACTGCTCTACACACACATCCGTAGTGCAGTTCAGGTCAACGTGTGGGAAACAGATAACTTCCCTATCAGGTCTGGAGTCAGGCAGGGTTGTCCCCTCTCCCCGTCTTGTTTGTCTGCTGCATAGAACCCTTTGCGGAAGCCATCAGGAGGGATGAGGGCATAAGAGGGGTGACGCTGCCAGGCAGTGGAGGGACCTAAGTGAAAACCTCCCTGTACATGGACGATGTCACCGTCTTCTGCTCTGATCCGAGGTCAGTTCGCAGGTTGATTGGCATCTGCGAACAGTTCGAGCTAGCGTCAGGGGCCAGGGTCAACCGCATGAAGAGCGAAGCCATGCTCTTCAGCAACTGGCCCGACCGATCCAGTGTCCCCTTCACCATCAGGTCTGATCACGTGAAGGTGTTGGGGATCTGGTTTGGAGTGGCCGAGGCGTGCAACAAGAACTGGCAGGAGCGGACTGCCAAGGTGAAACAGAACCTGGGACTGTGGGGAGGGCGCTCCCTGTCAATAACGGGCAAGAACCTGGTCATCAGGTGTGAGGTGCTCTCAGGGCTGCTGTACTTGGCGCAGGTGTGGCCCCTCCCCCACTCCTACAGTTCGGAAATCACCCGAGCTGTCTTCAGATTCGTCTGGGGATCCAAGATGGAGCGGGTGAGACGGACCGCCATGCACAAGTCCCTGGACAATGGGGGCAAGAACGTCCCCAATGTCACCCTCACCCTGATGGCCAGCTTCGTGTGTGGCTGCATCAGGTTGTGTGTAGAACCCAGGTATGTGGGCACCAAGTACCACTATGTGCCCAGGTTCTACCTGTTGCCCTGGCTACGAAGGATGGGTCTGGCCCCATTTTCGCGCAACGCCCCAGTCAGCTGGTCGTTGCTGCCGTACCTGTCCTTCATAGAAAAGTTCTTCCAGGAGAACGCCTTTGACCACAGGGCCATCAGGCAGTGGTCGGCATGTAATGTCCTGCAGGCACTGCAGGAGAAGGACGTGATGGACACAGTGGGGTGGTTCCATGAGCAGACCGTCCAGTTCATCTGGCAAAATGCCTCATCGCCAGATTTCACCAACAGGCACCAGGACCTCGCCTGGCTGGCGGTAAGAGGGGCCCTCCCAGTCAGATCCCTCCTGTACGCCCGGAACGTCGTCTCCACACCCCACTGCCCACAGGAGGACTGCAGTGAGGAGGAGTCTGTGACCCACCTCTTTGCACACTGTCATTTCGCAGAGAGGGTGTGGAAGAGGATGGACGGACTAGTGTCACATTTCATCTCCAACAGCTGCGTAACAGAGGACTCTCTGATCTCCGGGCTGCTCCCGGGGACGCACATGGAGATCAACATCCGGTGCTGCTGGCAGATCATCAACTCGGTGAAAGACGCTCTTTGGTCGGCCCGAAACTTGATGATCTGCCAGCACATGGAGATGTCCGTGGGAGAATGCTGCCGACTGGCACATTCTTGGCTGCAGGAGTACGTGCTGAGGGACGCACTGAAACTCAGTGGAGCCACCGCAAGGGCCCGGTGGGAAAGGACCACGGTATAGGTTTCTTCACCCACGGGAGTGGGAGGGTTGGGTGGTGGGGAGTATACCCCTCAACAATGATGTGGTAAGGTGAACAACTGGAGGGCCTCATAGGTGGCCATAAGTATGGATATGTACAGACCATAATGGAAACGTATGTAAAGGATGGAAAGTTATTGAATGATTTATTGTATATAATTTTATTTTTGAATAAAGTATATTTTGAAATTTAAAAAAATACTTGATCTGCTATTAAGGAATGAGACAGGGCAGGTGACAGGTGTTTGTGTAGGGGAACACTTTGCATCTAGTGATCACAATGTCATTAGTTTCAAAGTAAATATCCAAAAAGAACGGTCTGGTCCATGGGTTAAGATTCTAAATTAGAGAAAGGCCAACTTTGATGGCATCAGAAAGGATCTGGCAAGTGTGGATTGGGACAGGCTGTTTTGTTACAATGGTGTACTTTGTAAGTGGGAGGCTTCAAAAGTGAGATTTTTGAGAGTACAAAGCCTGTATGTGCCTGTCAGAGTAAAAGGTAAAGATAACAAGTGTAGGGAACCTTGGTTTTCAAGAGATAGTGAGGCCTTGGTTAAGAAAAGTAAGGAGGTGCATAGCAAGTACCTTATGGAGTATAAAAAAATGAAAAAGAACACCTGAGAAAGAAATCAGGAGGGCTAAAAAGAAGGCATGAGGTTGCCCTAACAGACAAGGTGAAGAAGAATCCTGTGGGAATCTACAGATATGTTAAGAGCAAAAGGATTGTAAGGGACAAAGTTGGTCCTCTGGAAGATCAGAAAGGTAGTCCATGTGTGGAGCCAAAAGAAAATGGGGGAGATCCTGCATGAATTTTTTGCATCTGTATTTCCTCAGGAGACGGAGACAGAGCCTATAGAAGTGAGGCAAAATGGCATCAACTTCATGGACCCTATACAGATTACAGAGGAGGAGGTGCTTACTGCCCAGAGGCAAATGAGGGTGGAAATGTCTAGGGTTTACTAGGTGTTCCCTTGGACCCTGCTGAAGGCAAGTGCAGAAATTGTCGGAGCCCTACAGAGATATTTAAATCAATCTTAGTGATAGGAGAGGTACCGGAGGACTGTAGGGAAGCCAGTGTTGTTCTGCTGTTTAAGAAAGGCTCTAAAAATAAACCAGGAAGTTATAGGCTGGAGAGCCTGATATCTGTGGCGGGAAAGTTAATGGTAGGTATTCTAAGGGACTAGCTATATGAGTATTTGGTTAGACAGGGATAGTCAGCAGGGCTTTGTTCGTTGAAGATCATGTTGAACCAATCTTATAGAGATTTTGAGGAAGTTACTACTAAAGTAGATGAAGGCAAGGCAGTGGATGCTGTCTACATGGACTTTAGCAAGACATTTGACAAGGTCCCACATGGGAGGCTGGTCAAAAAGGTTCAGTCACTTGGCATTCAGGATGAGGTAGTAAATTGATTAGACATTGTCTTTGTGGAAGAACTCAGAGAATGGTGGTAGACGGTTGCTTCTCTGACTGGAGGCCTGTGGCTAGTAGAGTGCTGTAGGGATCAGTGCTGGGTCCATTGTTGTTCGTCATCTATATCAATAATCTGGATGATAATGTGGTTAACCTGATCAGCAAATTTGCAGATGTCAACAAAATTGAGGATGTAGTGGATAGTGAGGTAGGCTATCATGGCTTGCAGAAGGATCTGGACCAGCTGGAGAAAATGAGCTGAAAAATGGCAGATGAATTTAATGCAGACAAGTGCGAGGTGTTCCACTTCAGTAGCGCCAATCAGGGTAGGTCTTACACAATGAACGGTAGGGCACTGAGGAGTGCGATAGAACAAAGGGTTCTGGGAATACAGGTCCATAGTTCATTGATAGTGGCATCACAGGTAGATAGGGTCATAAAGAAAGCTTTTGGCACATTGGCCTTCATATATCAGCGTTCAGTTCAGGAGATGGGACGCTATAATGAAGTTGTATAAGATGTTGGAGAGGCCCAATTTGAAGTATTATGTACAGTTCTGGTCGCCTGTCTAGGGGAAAGATGTAAACAAGGTTGAAAGAGTACAGAGAAAATTTACAAGGATGTTACCAGGTCTGGAGGACCTGGGTGATAAGGAAAGTTAGAAAAGGTTAGGACTTTATTCCTCGGAATGTAGAAGATTGAAAGGAGATTTGATAGAGGTATAGAAAATTATGAGGGATGTAGATAGGGAAAATGCAAGCAGGCTTTTTCCACTGAGGGTGGTGCTGCAACCAGAGGTCATGGGTTAATGGTGAAAGATGAAAATTTTAAGCAAAATATGAGGGGAACCTTCTTCACTCTTCATGAGAGTATGCAACAAGCTATCTACACAAGTGGTGCATGCGAGCTTGATTTCAATGTTTAAGAGAAGTTTGGATAGGTACACGGATGGTAGGGATATGGAGGGCTGTGGTCCCGGTAGAGTCGATGGGAGTAGGCAGTTTAAATGGTTTCAGCATGGACTAGATGGGCTGAAGGGCCTGTTTCTGTGCTGTACTTCTCGGAGACTCTGTGACTCTATTTTCCAGTCTCACAGAACCTCTCATTATTGTAATGCTTGCTGACAGCTGTTTTTAGCCTTCTTCAAAACTGTTCTCATTAACCCTTCTCATGAGACTTTCTATGCTCTACAATCAGCTCCACATCTCCCTTCCTTTACAAATTGCTCTAAATTTATCACCGCCCTTTGGCTGCATGTTCAGCTCTCTCACCCGATTTCATCAAATTCTGCCTTGTGCAGGTGGCTGAGTCACACTGTGGCACTCACAACAACCTACCTCCTGGGCTGTCTGGCACATACAGGTGATTCCGAATAGGTCTTGTTTCTGCAATCAACAGACACCCCACCCTGCAAAAACTCATTTCAGGGAGGCAGCACCATCAATTTGCGGGAGACTCCCGGAACTTCTGGGAGAGGTGGGATGTCCGCAATAGAGTAGCTCCTTAGCAGCTGGCCAGCTAGTTTAAATAATGTTAGCTATGCTAATGAACGAATGACACCTGTTAAACTCAGCTCAACATGTCTTTTACGGTCTTAACCCACCATGGGCAATAGAAAAGTCACTGTTGCAAACAGTGCAGCGAGCAACACTGTCTCTGCCATGGCATGTTCTGTCTCTGTCTCTGTCTCTCTCAAAAAAATCGACTTCTGGGATATTGTATATAATTTGCAGGCATCAGGAAGCCACTATCAATATGTGGGAGACTCCCAGAACTTCCAGGAGAGGTGGAATATCTGAATTAATTTCTGCATCCCTGTGCAGCTCATGATTTCAACTTGAATTGCAACGTATATGTCTCTGCAGAACCGATTGCTTTTCATTTCCTTCAAAGTTGAAACTTCAAAGTAAAGTAATTATCAAAGTATGTATATATCACCATTGAGCACCCTGAGATTTGATTATTTTATTTATTTATTTCTTATTGAGCGATTTTGTGTGGAACAGGCCATTCCAGCCCAACGAGCTGCACCACCCAGCAATGCACCTATTTAACCCTAGCCTAATCTCAGGAAAATTTGCATTGACCAATTAACCTGCTAACTAATACATCTTTGTAATGCAACCAGATACCTGACCACCTGGAGGAGCACCCAGGCATATCATAGGGAGAGCATACAAATTCTTTACAGATGGCACCAGAATTGAACTCTGACCTCCCATGCCCCCGAGCTGTAATAACATCATGCTAACCGCTTTTCCACTGCGCCACCCGTTTTCTTACTGACACTCACACAGAGGAAAGAAATACCATGAAATCAATGAAAAACTACACACAAAGATTGACAAACAACTAATGTGCAAAAGCAGACAATCTATGCAAATATAAAAATAATAAATACATAAATAATACTGAGAACATGAGTTGTAGAATCCTTGAAAGGAAATCCATAGGTTGTGGAATGACTTCGGTGTTGAAGAGGTGAATTTATCCACTCTGATTCAGGAGCTGAATGGTTGAGAACAATAACTGTTCCTGAACCTGGTGGTGTGGGTCCTTGTACCTTCTTCCTGCTGGCAGCAGAAAGAAAAGAGCATGGCTTGGATGGTGGGGAGATTTGATGATGGATGCTGTTTTCCTGTGACAGCGCTCCCTGCAGATGTGCTCAATGGTGGGGAGGGGTTTTCCTGTGATGGACTGGGCTGTATTCATCAGTTTTGTAGTTTTTTCTGTTCTTGGACTTTGATTAAAGATGGCACCAGCATACGTTGATGACTCTCAGTGGGCTGCAGAAAATTGTCCCAGTTTTCCTCTTAAGTATTCTTCTTTTGAATTATTTTTGCTGCAATTTGCAGCACGTAAGTTTCTTCTTAACAACGAACTATGAAATTAGATAGATCACGATCGAAGATTGAACGCACGGAGCAGAAGTTGTGAGATCCAGCGGAGCAGCTAAGTGCTGCACCTTTAAGGGTCAAAGTTATGGGCGGAAATGCGGCAGAAGAGGTGGAATCCAAAACAAGCTGAAGCGCGAGGGTTGAGGCCTCCACTATCTTGTTGGCAAAAGTGCAGTCGCTGGAACATCAGATTGACGATCTCAGGGCAAGGCTGCTGTATCAGAGGCAGATGTTTGTTGCACTGAGACTTGGACATCAGTGGACACGCTGGACGCGGTGATCAGACCAGAAGATTGTACAATTTTCAGAATGGGTCAAACCACACTCTCGTAAGGAAAAATAAGATGGCATGTACTTTTTAGCCAATTCTCTCTGGTATCCAGACGTGGGGGTTATGTCGGCCTCTTTTTTCTTTTGACTTAGAATGCCTAATTATCAAATGTGGAGCATTCTATTTGCCTCAGGAGTTCCCATCCGTGATCCCATCCGCAATTTATATACCGCCAGCAACTAATTATAAACAAGCACTCTCGAAACTGCACAATGTTGTCTGCAGGCAAGCAACAGCCCATCCTGATTCATTTCAAATTATAATCATTGACTTCAACCAGAAAACCCTGCCCAATTATCATCAGCATGTAACCTGTTGCACCAGTGGTCCCAACACACTAGACCATTGCTACCATAAGGAATGCCATCATTACTTCCCAAGGCCACATTTTGGCAAATCCGACAAATCTGCTGTACCCCTACTACCCGCATACAGACAAGCCTAAAAAGCAAGGCTCCAGAGATCAAGACAACTAAGAGGTGTTCTCGGGAGGCTGAGGAGCAGTTACAGGATTGCCTTCAGTCAGTGGACTGGGCCGTGTTCAAGCACTCATTTGAGGACCTGAATGATTACAACAGGATTGTAACAGACTTTATTAAAACACCTGTGGATGAGTGTGGCCCCTACAAAACCATTCAGGGTTTACTCCAATCTGAAGCCCTGGATGAACCATAAAATCTAGTATTTGCTGAAGTCCAGATCAGAGGCATTCAAGTCTGGAGATCAAGGATGCTATAAGAGGTGCAGATATGATCTCCAGAAAGCCATCTCTAGGGTGAAGTGGAGATTCCGAACTAGAATGGAATCAACAAGGGGTGCTCGACAGCTATGGCAGGGTTTGAACACCATAACCTATTAAAAGTTAAATCTAGTGACATGGGGGACAGCAGGGCTTCAGTTCCAGCTGAGCTCACTGCCTTCTATGCTCACGTCAACGTCCAGAACAGGGAAGAAAGATCGCACGATTGCACTTTGGTCTCAGTATCTGAAGATGATGTGTGGACTGCCTTCAAAAGAGTGAATCCAAGGAAAGCATCCCATCTGGATGGAGTACCTGGCCGAGTACTGAAGACCTGTGATGACCAACTGGCTGGTGTGTTCACTGATATCTTCAACCTCTCGCTCTGGCTGGGAGTGGTACCTACCTGCTTCAAACAGGCTTCAATCGTACTAATGCCCAAGAAGAGCTTGGTAACCTGTCTATATGACTATGGTCCAGTGGCACTTACATCCACCGTGATGAAGTGTTTTGAGAAGCTGGTGTTGAAACATGTCAGCTCCTGTCTGAGTAGCAACTTGGATCCACTCCAATTTGCCTACCGAAGCAACAGGTCTACAGCAGATGCCATCTCATTGGCTCTTCAGATAACCTTGGAACATTTACTAGCAAAGATGCATACATCAGAATGTTCTTCATTGGTTACAGCTTAGCATTTAATATCATCATCCCCTCAAAACTAATCAATAAACTCCAAAACCTGGAGTTCAACAACCCCTTATACAACTGGATCCTGGACTTCCTCACTTGCAGACCCCAGTCAGTTCAGATTGGCAAAGGCATCTAAGCCAGAATCTCCATCAGCATTGGAACACCTCAGGATGTGTGCGTAGCCCCCTGCTCTACTCACTTTACACCCATGACTTTGTGGCTAAGTACAGGTCCAACACCATATACAAGCTTGCTGATGACACCACCGTTGTGTGCCATATCAGAGGTGGTAATGAATTAGCATACAGGAGGGAGATTGAAAACTTGGCTGAGTGCTGTAATGACAACAACCTCTCACTTAATATCAGCAAGACCAAGGAACAGATTGTAGACATCTGAAGAGGGAAGCCAGAGGTCCATGAGCCAGTAATCAGAGATGGAGAGGGTCAGTCATTTTAAATTCCTGGGTGTCACTATCTCAGAGGACCTTTCCTGGACCCATTATATAAATGTAATTGCAAAGAAAGCACAACAGTGCCTCTACTTCCTTAGAAGTCTGTGGAGGTTCAGCATGTCATCAAAAAACCTTGACAAACTTCCATAGGTATGTGGCGGAAAGTGTGCTGACTGGCAGCATTACGGCCTAGTATAGGAACACCAAAGCCTTTGAGCGGAAAATCTTACAAAAGGTAGTGGATTCAAGGGTAAAGCCCTGCCAACCACTGAGCACATCTACATGAAACATCATTGTAGAAAAGCAGCATCCATCATCAAAGATCCTCACCAACCAGGCCATGCTCTTTTCTCCCAACTGCCATCAGGTAGAAGGTACAAGAGCCTCAGGACTCGCACCACCAGGTTCAGGAACAGTCATTACCCCTCAACCATCAGGCTCTTGAACAAAAGAGGATAACTACACTCATTCTATTTCTGGTGTTCCCACAACCAATGATCTCACTTTAAGGACTCTTGCTATTTCATGCTCTCATTATTTATTGCAATTTATTTATATTTGCATTTGTACATTTTATTGTCTTCTATGCTCTTGCTCTTTTATTGATCCTGTTTACAGTTACTGTTCTACAGATTTGTTAATCATGCCCACAGGAAAAAGAATCGCAGGGTTGTATGTGGTGACGTGTATGTACTCTGATAATAAATTTAACTTTGAACTTTGAACTTGGGTGTTTCCAAACCAGTCTGTGACGCAACCAGTCAGGATACTCTGCACTGTGCATCTGTAGAGGTTTGTCAAAGCTTTAGTTGACATGCTTGATCTGCACTGACTTCTAAGAAAGTAGAGGCACTACTGGTTTCTTCTTCCTGTAGTTAATAATCAGTGGATCCAAGCCTTGTGATTTTCTTCATGTCTTGCATCATCCTAACATGTTAAATGCTAATAGTTAAAAGTCAGATAATGTCGGACTCCTTACTCCTTGTGAAAAGTTTCTTTACAATTATGGGAGTATTTTCAGTGACACTGTTTTATTGGGGAGGTAGTAATCTCATGTCAAAAGACTGTAGATTCTCTGAATGTAAGTTGGGGTCTGATATAAATAAGTTCAGTAGCCACTCCACTAAACAGGAATAAAGTCTCCATTCTATCCCCTTGGATCAGTCCCTTCCCACCTACATCTGTGACATTTCTCATGTTCTCGATCTCCTCAGTTACTGTTAATTCCCTGGCCCCGATCGCCTCACTTTCACCATGGACATCCAGCCCCTTTATATTTCTATCCCCCATCAAGAAGGCCTTAAAGCTTGCCATTTCTTTTTCAATAAAAGAACCAACCAGTTCCCCTCCACCAACCTCCTCCTCACCCTCAACGATTTTTCCTTGGGTTCCTCCCACTTTCTCCAGACTTGAGAGGTAGCCATGGGCACCTGCCTGGGCCCCAGCTATGCCTGCCTCTTCGTTGGCCATGTAGAACAGACCATGTTCCAAGCCTTCCCTGGTAATTCCCCCAATTTTTGCTCCACTACATTGCCAATCACAATGGTGCTGATTCATGCACCCGTGCTGAGCTCGTTAAATTCATCAACTCTGCATCTAACTTCCATACTTAAAGTTATCTGATCATTTCTGACAACTCCCTCCCCTTTCTGTCTCCATCTCTGTAAATAAACTGTCAACCACCATCTTTTATGAACCTAATGATTACCACTGTTATCCTGACTATATCTCATCCCACCCTGCCTCAAGTAAAAACGCTATTCCCTTTTCTCAGTTCCTTCGTCTCCACTGCATCTTTTCCCAGGATATGGCTTTCCTTTTCAGGATTCAGAGATGTCATCCTTCAAAGAACACGTTTCCCTTCCTCTATCAAAGACGCTGCCCTCATCTGCACCTCCTCTACTTCCCGAACATTTACGCTCACCCCATCTTTCCATTGCCTTACTGGTGATAGAGTTTTTCCTGTCCCAAGGTGAGGCCATCTTCAGGGTGGAGGAGCAACTCCATATATTCCATCAGGGCAGCCTCCAACCTGATGGCATGAACATCGATTTCTCCTTCTGGTAAAAAAAAATTGCCCTCCCACTCCCCTCTTCTTGTAATCCCCACTCTGGCATCTTAACTCTTCTCACTTGTCTATCACCACCACCCCCCTGTGTTCACTCCTTCTTCCCTTTCTCCAGTGGTCCACTCCTATCAGATTCCTTCTGCTCCAGCCCTTCAACTTTCCTATCCACTTGGCTTCACCTATCATCTTCTCACTATCCTCTTTCCCCTCCCCTCATCTTTTTATTCTGGCATCTTCCCCTTTTCTTTCCAGTCCTGAAGAAGGGTCTTGGCATGAAACATCGACTGTTCATTCATTTGCTTGGATGTTGCCTTACTTGCAGAGTGTCTCCAGCATTTTGTGTACGTTACTTTATTAGGTACACCTGTACACCTGCACACCTGCTCATTAATACTGATATCTAATCAGCCAATCATGTGTCGCAACTCAATGCATAAAAGGATGGTGACCACATGGTCAACAGGTTCAGTTGTTGTTCAGACCAAACATCAGAATAGGGAAGAAATGTGATTGAAGTGACTTTGACTGTGAAATGATTGTTGGGTGGCTTGACTATGTCAGAAACTACGGATCTCCTGGGATTTTCACACACAACTGTTTCTAGGTTTTACAGAAAATGGTGAGTTACAACAGTGCTGTGCAGAAGAGCATCTCTGGATGCACACCACGTTGAACCCTGTAGTGGATGGGCTTCAGCAGCAGAAGACCATGAACATACACTTAGAAATTTCCACTGGGTGCAACTGGAACTTCCAGTTGAAGATGATATTGAGTGAAGATCATTCAGAACTTTACTGTTGACAACGCAAATTGGCCTAACCACTTCAATAAAGTTATTGTAATAATTGCATACAAATAGAGTACAGCCATGAAAGCCACACAGATCAGTAGCATATTTCAGCCACCGCAGAGCCATGCGTCGCATTGAAGTGAAGTTTCCTTATCTGGTGAACTTTGAAGTACCAAACTCTGAGATGTATGGTTTAACTTCAGAAGTTCTCTTTGGCAAACAAGGCTCTAGAAAATCAAGATTCTTTGACAAAATAGCAGAAAGAGGAAATGCCATTAATTTCTTGTTCCAAAAACATTCCTTTGAATAATAGATTTTGATGTATGGTTAATGCACATTAAAAATCAAAATAAGGTTGGAGTTTGTCTGGTGTTGTGGATTTGATCCTAGCCATGCTTACTGAATAACAGTTCACAGTTGCTGCTGAACTGGATCATCTGTATCTGCATAATAACAAAAGAGTGTCCCTAACTTGGAGTTATTCTATGGTGATAAGCTTCTTACCAGTTCACATGTGAAATCACTGATGCTGACCACTGGCATGTATACTATGCTCAATGTAATGGTGAATATCAATTTTTCCCCTTCATTTGTATAACGCTTTCAAAGATTTTTGTATTTACACAAACGTATTTTGAAGTCTCTTGGGTGTATTGTTTAGTGATATAAGACAATGATGTTTAGGGTTAAGTTTCTATAGTTGATGACCTGTTTCAACATTTACCATGTCTCACCCATTGACATACTGCTTAGGCTCATCACAGACAAACACCACTGTCAAGAGGACAGTCCTCCAGATAATGAACACTGAGCTGAACTGGAATATGCCTGGACTCTTTCGATTTTGGCTTTTATATTCCGTGTTTCTCGATTGTATTTTTTTGTTGCCGTTTGAGTGATTCGTTTTATTTGCACGTGTGGGGAAGGTTTGATGTTTTTCTTTGAATGGGTCCCATGGATTTTCTTTGTTTCATGGCTGGCTGTGGGAAAATGAATCTCAGTATGCATGCATACTTTGATAATAAATGTACTTTCAATCTTTGAATCCACTCCCCTATCTCCATTAACAATCATTTCAAATATCTAAACTAGAGACATTCCACAGATGAGGAATAAAGACCCAAATGAAATATATGAACTAAAGACAGATTGATCAAACCTGCTCTGCCACCCAATAAGACTGTGGTTGATGTGACTGTAACCATAACTCCTCATTTCCATTTGCCCCGGTAACCTTTCAGCACTTTGCCTCTCAAGAATCTTTCTGCCTCAGTTCTACAAACATTCAGACTCTGCCTTCTCCTCCTTTTGAAGAAGAACTCATGAGTCTTTAAGAGAAAACATTTTATCTCACCTCTGGCTTAATGTGTGACCCCATTAGGCTCTTCAATATCCTTAAACAAAGTCTGAAATTTTGTTCGGCTGAATCTCTGGAAAGAGAAAGCAGTTAACGTTTCAGGTCAGGGACCCTACCTCAGAATTCATCCTGCTGATTTCATCTACGTCCTTGCAATTTTTACACATAGCTTATGAAAACTGTAGATTTAGATTTAAATGTAGATGTAACTGTAAATGCAGATTAAATTGTTTTCATTATCCTGCAATTTTGGTGTATTTATGTAATCAAAACTGCCTGAGCCTACCAGCTTAACAAGTTACAAATGACCTAGTATCAAAAATAAATTTACTTCCATTACCGAGCCATTCTGCTGCCATAATACAATAAATTTCACATCATATAAGACTGTGATAATAAATTTGTATTTATAGAACTCTTTATTTGCATGATTCCGCATGTAGAAGTTACGAGTTGGATCAAAGTCATCCTGAAATAATGCAAAGATGGCAATTTTTGTATTTGGCACACAATAAAAACAATAATCAGGGACTTTATGGAGATTTTATTGACCTAGTCACATCCCTGCTTATGAATGGCATGGCATTGATTTGTCCACCCCTTTCCATCAACAATATAGCATAAGACATAAAAGATACAATTACAAGGCAAGAAGTGGTGTACCGAAAAGAAGTCTAGGACTGAAACAAACAAATTACTGCATTTTTAGATCTCTATCCTATTTTCAAAGTGCTTTTTATTTATTATAATTCAATGCAATCAGTATATACATAGTAGTTTCAATTGTGATTTCAAAATAAGAATTAAATATGGGTATTGCTTACATTATATTGACATGTTATGACACAAAAGATAAAAGTTTACAATTGCTGGAAATCTGAAATAAATCAGAAACTACTGGAAATTTGTAACAGGTGAAGTAATGTCTGTGCTGGTTAAAAGTGTTAAAAGCATTTTGAATCAACAACCTTTCATCACACCGGCTTTAAGTTAGTTATTTCAATGAGAGAACATAAGACTTGGTATCAACCAATCTAATAAATTGCTTTCCTTATGGAGGTAGGAAAATGACAACACACGTCAAATAGATCTCAATACAACCATGCCAAAAATGGGATAACTCAATATTTCACCGTGAAACACAAATTGTTAGCTGGACTTTTCGACTAAAAATCTACCTGTTCTAGTAAGAAGGTTTCCAAATTGGTGCTTTTTAAACGTACACATACATGCTGTATCTTCTTATTGGTCTCAGACTAATTCAGCAAGGTCCTATGCTGTCGTGCTCAGCTCCCTGTTGAGTACCAGTTTCTGCAACTGAAGATCAAGGTAGTGCAGCCAGTTGGACTGCTGAATAACCTGGGGCACTTAGTGCCCCCTGGCCATCAGACCCAAATTATCCTGGCTCAGATCCAGTTTGTTCCTTCCATCTGTATTTTATTTTTGCTACTTAGTTTATCTGATCCACGTGATTACTTCTGCTTTAGTTTCCAAGTGTGGACCACAGCAGTGAGCTCTGTCACCTCACCATTTGCTAAACCACCAGGAGTCCAGGCCCACTAACAGTGTTGTCATCTTGTGCTGTCTTCCTTGGGCTTTTAAAGCTAGTTTAAGCGTAATAAAATAATCCCAGATTAGGTAGCAGGTGCCTCATTAAATGGACATCAACACTAAAATATTCTGAACTTGAAAATTCATATATTTCACATTCCAAAATATTTGAGGGATATTCTTCAAGAACAAGCATTAAAGGATACTAACAAATACTGGAACTTCAGGAATTTACTCTGATACATAGACTATAAAATTAACATTGAGAAAATATTTCCATGGAATTCTGTAAGTCTGCCAATACTAACAGCCGGTGAGCCTGAGGGCAGGCGCTGACTGACAACTAGAGCCAGTCAGGTGACCAGCCAGCCAGCCAGCCTCAGCCCTGCGATGAGACTCAGAATACAGCTGGGAACTAACATCCCCTTGAAGATTGCACTTGGGGCAGGCTGATAGGAACAATGTATTGTTGCCAAAGGCCAGCAAGGGGCAAGCCATGAAGCATGTCAGTCATCAGAAGATCCTGACTTATATTGCCATTTGAAAAAAAAATTAATACAACTAATTCTACAGAGTTTTGCTGCTAGCTAAATTCTTCCACAGATGTAACTGCAGCTTATTACTGAGCATTGCACTGACAAAACACAAGGTGTAACGGTAGTTAATAGTGTTAATCCCATGCCATACTGTTAGCCGCTCCCACAAGGGAAGAGGTCACTGATGCACCATCAATAACTCCAAAAGACTGGAAGTAGAGTAAATACCAAAAGGCTTTTATTAGCAGTAAAATGTGACCTCCAGCATGCTGAGTGTCTGCTCCTGGACTGAGAGAAGGAGCCAAGGCCCAATCACCTTTAATCAGGGGTCTGTGGGAGGAGCCACAGGAGCAGTCAGCAGAGGGGCGTGTCCAGACAGGTAACCCAGTTACAACATATATACATGGTTTACCACATTCACCCCTCCTTTTTTTTAAAAAGAGTCCCATCGGGTGAGGTGACTGACAATATTTTAAACAAGTATATTTACAGGTCAAGTCTATCAGGCGGTCGAGTCCGTCGCTGTGATCTACGTAGCACCGGTGGTAATCACACCGGCGACGGCGGTTGTGCTGGCTCCAGCCTGACTTGAAGTGTCAGCACGTTAGGGGTCGGTAATCCCTCGTGCGTGTGCGTCGCGCCCGGTATGGGAGTGTCGTGTGGTGTCTGTGTAGGGCTTGGAGTGCGCAGTGTCTCGTGGGTATATATATCGGTGGGCACGGGGTTAAGTCACCATGGAGTGTTCAGGGTAGGGGCCCGGTGCGCCTGCGGGCGCCAGGTCGTGGATGGAGACCGTGTCCTCCCGCCCATCAGGTAAAACCACATAGGCATACTGGGGGTTCGCATGAAGTAAGTGAACCCTCTCGACCATCGGGGAGTATTTACTGCTCCTTGCATGTTTCCGGAGCAGCGCTGGCCCCGGGGACATCAGCCAAGTTGGTAGGGTGGTCCCAGTGGTTGACTTCCTGGGAAAAGAAAAGAGCCGCTCATGAGGGGTGGCATTGGTGGCTGTGCATAACAGGGAGCAGATGGAGTGGAGTGCCTCGGGAAGGACCTCCTGCCAGCGGGAGACCGGCAGTCCCTTTGACCTGAGGGCTAAGAGTGTGGCTTTCCACACTGTGCCATTCTCCTTCTCTACCTGTCCATTCCCCCGGGGATTATAGCTGGTTGCAATTCCCCTAGCCAGTAGATATTGGCACAGCTCGTCACTCATAAACGAGGACCCTCTGTCACTGTGGATATAGCATGGGTATCCGAACGGAGTGAAGAGCTTGTGCAGGGCTTTTATAACTGACGTGGTAGTGGTATCGGGGCAGGGGATGGCGAAGGGGAACCGCGAGTACTCATCGATAACGTTAAGGAAGTACACATTGCGGTCGGTGGAGGGAAGGGGGCCCTTAAAGTCAACACTCAGTCGCTCAAAGGGGCGGGTGGCCTTGATTAGTTGTGCCTTTTCGGGTCGGTTGAAGTGCGGTTTGCACTCTGTGCAGACTTGGCAGTCCCTGGTCATCGTCCTGATCTCCTCAAGGGAGTAAGGCAGGTTCTGGGCTTTCATGAAGTGGAAAAGTTGGGTGGCCCCCGGGTGGCAAAGATCTACATGTAGGGCGTATAGCCGGTCAATCTGCGTGCTGGCACATGTTCCCCGGGATAGGGCATCGGAGGGCTCATTGAGCTTCCCAGGCCTGTACATGATGTCATTGTTGAAGGTGGAGAGTTCGATTCTCCACCTCAGAATTTTATCATTTTTGATTTTACCCCGCTGTTGGTTACTAAACATGAATGTGACTAGCGCTGGTTAGTCAGCAGGGTGAACTTTTTGCCGGCGAGATAGTGCCTCCAGTGCCTAATAGCTTCGTCTATGGCCTGGGCCTCTTTCTCTACCGCAGAGTGTCGAATTTCAGGGCCTTGAAGGGTACGGGAGAAGAACACCACTGGTCTTCCCGCCAGGTTGAGGGTAGCAGCCAGCGCAAAGTTGGAGGCGTCGTTCTCTACTTGGAAGGGAATGGCCTCATCCACCATATGCATTGCTGCTTTGGCAATGTCCCCTTTTATGCGGCTGAAGGCTACGTGGGCCTCAGCTGAGAGGGGAAACGTGGTGGACTTGACCAGGGGGCGGGCCTTGTCTGCGTAGTTAGAGACCCATTGGGTGTAATATGAAAAGAAGCCCAGGCACCTTTTGAGGGCTCTGAGGGTATTGGGAAGAGGGAGTTCCAACAGGGGGCGCATACGGTTGGGGTCAGGGCCAATGACTCTGTTCTCCACGACACACCCAAAGATAGCAAGTCTGGTGGTTCCGAACACACACTTGTCCTTGTTATAGGTGAGATTGAAAACTTTGGCTGCTTGGAGAAATTTTTGGAGGTTGTTGTCGTGATCCTGCTGGTCGTGACCGCAGATGGTGATGTTATCCAGATATGGGAACGTGGCCTTCAGTTGGCACTGGTCCACCATCCAACCCATTGCCCTCTGGAAGACAGATACACCATTCGTGACACCGAAGGGAACACGCAGGAAGTGATAAAGCCTGCCGTCCGCCTCGAAGGCGGTGTAAGGGCGGTCCTCCCGGCAGATGGGGAGCTGATGGTAAGCAGATTTTAGGTCTATGGTCCTTGTACTGTGCTATCTGATTGACCATATCCGCGATGCAGGGTAGAGGGTACGCGTCAAGCTGTGTGAACCTATTGATGGTCTGGCTATAGTCCACAACCATCCTATTTCTCTCCCCATTCCAAACAACGACCATCTGCGCCCTCCAAGGACGTGTGCTTGCCTCAATGACCCCCTCCCTGAGCAGCCGCTGCACCTCCGACTTGATGAAAGCTCTGTCCCCCGCGCTGTACCTCCTGCTTTTAGTTGCCACAGGTTTACAGTCAGGGGTCAGGTTGGTGAACAGCGGTGGGGGAGGGATCTTGAGGGTGGAAAAACCACAAATGGTGACCGTAGTGCAGCTGTTGGCATGGTGTTGGGTGGGATGTGCGGGTCGGTGTGTGTGGGTGGTCAGTAGTGGGGTTTGTGACATATTCCTACAAAACTGAGGATTTACAACAGTGATTGGTGGGAGGGGCCCATCATACTCCATTGTCACGCTTTTCAGGTGGCTCTGGAAGTCGAGCCCCAATAGCACAGGGGCAAAGAGTTGAGGCATGACCAGTAACGTAAAGTCTCAACATTCTGTGCCCTGCACCACTAGCGTCGCTGCACAACCCCCCCGGATGTCTGTTGTATGCAACCCGGAAGCCATGGCGACCCTCTGCCTTACCGGCCGTATCGCGAATCCGCAATGCTGCACCGTGTCCGGGTGGATAAAACTCTCCATGCTGCCGAGGTCAAACAGACAGCTTGTCCTGCGCCCCTCCACCAGGATGTCCATCATTGACCTTGCGAGCTGGCGGGGAGCGCTTTGGTCGAGGGTCACGGAGGCCAGGGTTAAGTCACTGTCTTGGTCCGGCGCGGTGGGGATACCCCTGAGCACCCGTTGGTCCTAGGTGGTGGGAGGTGGTGCCGACCAAGAAGGCCACTCCTATGTCTCGCACATGGTGGCAACATGCAGGGAAGATGGCAGCAGGCAAGACGGCGACCCCCATGCCTCACACGCGGTGCTGCTCGATCCCGCTTGCTATTTGGATTTACAGGCCTTGGCAAGGTGGCCCTTCTTTCTGCAGCTGAAGCAGGTTGCTTCTCGGGCTGGGCAGCGTTTCTGAGGGTGCTTTTCGAGTCCGCAGAAGTAGCACTTCGCGGACTCGTGACTGGCAGCAGCCGAGGTCGATTTGCTGGCAGGTTGCGGGGTCTGCGGCGCCCACGAGGCCATCGGGGGATCGCGTGCCTGGAGAGCCTCAGAGTTGTGCAGAGCAGCCTCCAGCGTGTCGGCCAGCTCAATCGCCAAACGTAAGGTAAGATCAGCTTTTTCCAGCAGCTGCTGGCGCACATACACTGACCTGGTCCCCATGACGAAAGCATCTCTCACTAGGAGCTCTGCATGCTGTTCTGCTGTCAGTTGTTGGGAGCCACAGGTCCACACGGGCGTCTGTCGTGCCCGGACAAACTCAGCACTCGACTCTCCAGGCTGCCGGTGCCGTGTCACTAAGCGATGCTGCGTGTAGACGGTGTTTACCGACTACAGGTATTGTCTTTTGAGGGCGCTCGTCGTGCTGTCATAGCTTGGTTGGTCTCTGATCATCGAGTATGCCCCTGGACTGACCCTGGAGAGTAGAACTCTGCGCTTCGCTGTGGACTCGGTCACTTCAATCGCCTCTAGGTATGATTCGAAGCAGGCCAGCCAGAGTTCGAAAGCATTTCCAGCTTCAGGTGTTTGCGGGTGGAGGTCTGACTTGCCCGGTCTCAGGGAACATTCCATGCTTTAAAATTACTGCTAATAAAATTGATGCACCATCAGTAACTCCAAAAGACTAGGAGTAGAGTAAATACTGAAAGGCTTTTATTAGCAGTAAAATATGACCTCCACCATGCTGAGTATCTGCCCTGGACTGAGAGAAGGAGCAATGGCCCAATCACCTTTATTCAGGGGTCTGTGGGGGGAGCCACAGGGGCAGTCAGCAGAGGGGTGTGTCCAGACAGGTAACCCAGTTACAACATATATATATGGTTTACCACAGTCACGTACTGTACAAGCAGGATTATCAATAAAGTTCAGTGGCGTATCCTGCTGTGTGCTCTACACCATCCCCCAATAATGAACACAACACGAGGGTCTTGATTGTTTTAATCAAAATAGGTGGGAAGCAATGGGTGGTATGGACAATGACTTCAGAGCTGAGTAGCACAGTTGAAACTCACTGTTTGCTGACATTTACAGGTTGCACTATTAAATGTCACAAACAAAACATCGGTACATTCTACAAACCAAAATTACAAAAGAATTTACCATGTTTTCCAGTTATGGTTTGGCCAGTTCAATTTCACAAAAATGAACAACATAGTGATTTGCTTCTGTTAAAATAAAACTTATGAAATAGAAGCAAGAGCAGGTCATCTGGCCCTTCGAGTTTGCCTTTTATTATTTATTGAGATACATCACGGGGAAGGCCTTTCCTGCACCTTGAGCCAGGATGTCCTGCAATCCCTCCAATTTAATCCTAGCCTGACCAAGGGACAATTTATAATGACCAATTAACCTACCAATCGCATCAAACTTTGGACTGTGAGACAAAACTGGAGTACCCAGATGGGTTTACTATACAGCGTTAGGATAGATCCATAGAGTCTCTCAAAAGCAGAGGTGGAGGAGTCTGCCTCATGATCAGCTCTTCTTGGTACACAAATATATCAGTGCTGACCCAATTCTGGTCACCAGACCTGGAATATCTACCGGTAAAGTGCCGTCCTTCTTACCTCCCACGGGAGTTCTCCGGAGTCATCTTGCTTGCAGTTTACATCCCACCTCAGGCCAATGTCAATCAGGCTTTAGATGATCTGAGCAATGGGATCAACATGCACGAAACAGCGCACCCTATCGCCTTCACCATTGTTTTGGGAGATTTTAACCAGGCCACTCTGAAAAAATTACTAAGCAATTACCATTATCAGATCACTTGCAATACCAGAGGAAACAACACACTGGACCATTGCTACACCACCATCAAGAATGCCTACCGTGCTACTCCATGCACTCACTTCGGGAAGTCTGATCACCTAACTGTACTTCTACTGCCTGAGTATAGGCAGAGACTGAAGACTGCAGCACCAGCAGTGAGGACCAAGAATGTATGGACAAGGGAAGCACAGGAGCGCCTACAGGACTGCTTTGAATCGGTGGAATGGACTGTATTCAGGGATTCATCTTCGAATCTGGATGAGTATGCTGCAGTTGTTACCAACTTCACTAAAAGCTGTGTGGATGAGTGTGTGCCCACAAAGACTTACTGTACATTCCCAAACCAAAAGCTGTGAATGACCCAGGAGGTACATCTGCTGAAGGCTAGATCTGTGGCATTCAAGTTTGTGAGGAGGGCGATCTCAAGGGTGAAGAGACAATCTTGTACAAGATTGGAGGCGATTTCAGATGCACGGCAACTCTGGCAGGGTCTGCAAGACATTACTTCCTACAACACGAAACCCCATAGCATGAATGGCAGCGATGCTTCACTACCAGATGAACTCAACGCGTTCTATGCACGCTTTGAAAGGGAGAGCACAACTACAGCTGTACCTGATGACCCTGTGACCTCCGTCTCAAAGGCCGATGTTAAGCTATCTTTAAAGAGAGTGAACACTCGCAAGGCGGAAGGTCTCAGTGGAGTACCTGGTAAGGCTCTGAAAACCTGTGCCAACCAACTAGCAGGAGTATTCAAGGACATTTTCAACCTCTCACTGCTATGGGCGGAAGTTCCCACTTGCTTCAAAAAGGCAACAATTACACCAGTGCCTAAGAAGAATAATGTGAGCTGCCTTAATGACTACTGCCCAGTAGCACTCACATTGACAGTGATAAAATGCTTTGAGAGGCTGGTCATGACTACACTGAACTCCTGCCTCAGCAAGGACCTGGATCCATTGCAATTTGACTATCGCCACAACAGGTCTACAGCTCTCACTGACTCTCCACACGGCTTTAGACCACCTCGACAACACACACACCTATGTCAGGATGCTGTTCATCGACTATAGCTGAGCATTTAATACCATTATTCCCACAATCCTGATTGAGGAGTTGCAGAACCTGGGTCTCTGTACCTCCTTCTGTAATTGGATCCTTGACTTCTTAACTGGAAGACCACAATCTGTGCAGATTGGTGATATCATATCCTCCTCACTGACGATCAACACTGGCGCACCTCAGGGGTGTGTGCTTAGCCCACTGCCCTACTCTCTATATACACATGACTGTGTGGCTGGGCATAGCTCAAATACCATCTATAAATTTGCTGACGATACGACTATTGTTGGTAGAATCTCAGGTGACGATGAGAGGGCGTACAGGAGTGAGATATGCCAACTAGTGGAGTGGTGCCACAGCAACAATCTGGCACTCAATGTCAGTAAGACGAAAGAGCTGAATGTGGACTTCAGGAACACATACCAATACTCATAGACAGATCAGAAGTGGAGAGAGTGAGCAGCTTCAAGTTCCTGGGTGTCAAGATCTCTGAGGATCTAGCTTATTCCCAACATATCAATGTAGTTATAAGGCAAGACAGTGACTATACTTCATTAGGAGTTTGAAGGGATTTGTCATGTCAACAAATACACTCAAAAACTTTGATAGTTGTACCATGAAAGCATTCTGACAGGCTGCATCACTGTCTGGTATGGAGGGGCTACTGCACAGGACCAAAAAATGCTGCAGAAGGTTGTAAATCTAGTCAGCTCCATCTTGGGTAGTAGCCTACAAATTACCCAGGACATCTTCAGGGAGCGGTGTCTGAGAAAGGCAGCATCCATTATTAAGGACCTCCAGCACCCAGGGCATGCCCTTTTCTCACTGTTACCACCAGGTAGGAGGTACAGAAGCCAGATACAAATCACTCAGTGATTCAGGAACAGCTTCTTCCCCTCTGCCATCCGATTCCTAAATGGACATTGAATCTTTGGACACTACCTCACTTTTTTAAAATATACAGTATTTCTATTTTTGCACTGTGACGAAAATACACATAAATTTAGATGTTTGCTGGCCTGGGCTAGCACCAGTGGCATCAGCAGTTGGTCTGCCACCTGTCCTCAGGGGAGGGAGAGATAAGGAACACAATGAAGCAGCATTTGGAGATGTTAATGAAGGAGCCATCAGTCTGGGTATCGTCAAGATCGGCTCCCCCTTTGAACCCTGAACTGTCTGAAGTGATGGACAGGCGATACCCCAGCAGGGGGATAAAAAGGGACAGGTTCGCTAAGGCAAGACACACACGACACCCCGAGGTAAAGAGACCCTGGAAGCAGTGCACCTCTCACAAGTCGGTGGGAAGCTCTTGGACGGCTGATCGCGGGATCAGCCTTAGACGCACAGGGTGGAAAGGTACGATCAGCGGGAACCCGGTGTGTGTCTGCCCTTGCTTGGGTGCCAGGTTCACTGCAGAGGATCGACCACATCTGGAGGAGGGGTCACAGTTGGTGACCTCAGGTGACATCACAAAGGACTCGCCCGAAAGCTGCTTGTGAGCAATATCGCAGGTCTGTGTGTGAAAGCTGTTTTGAATGATCATTCGTTCTTGTTCTCTCTCTCCTTCCCCCCACATTGTCCATCGCCATGGCAATGATTACTGCGAACTGAACTAAATTGAACTGGACTTTGTGTCACTTTGAAATTGGTCATTTACCCCTAGACAACGATAGAGCTTGATTGATCCTGTTATCTTAATTCTGTGCACATGTGTGTTTATCATTGCTGAACTGTTGCATTTATTATCCTTTCGATTACTGTGTTGCTTGTTTCTTTAATAAAACTTTCTTAGATCTAGTAATCCAGACTCCAACTGAGTGATCCATTTCTGCTGGTTTGGCAACCCAGTTACGGGGTATGTAACAGCACTTTTTAAAATCTATTCAATATACATAATTGATTTACTTGTTTATTTATTATTATTTATTATTTTTAATTTATTTTTTATTATTATTTTTTCTCTGCTATTATGTATTGCATTGAACTGCTGCTGCTAAGTTAACAAATTTCACGTCACATGCCGGTGATAATAAACCTGATTCTGATTCTGATTCTGAAACCCACATGGTCACGGGGAGAACATAGAAACTCCTTACAGGCAGTGATGGGAATTGAACTCAGGTCACCTGTACTGTTACATGTTGTGCTCACCACTACACTACCATGCTCTACCTCAGCATCATTTTCCAGCACTATCCTGCATCCTTTGATTCCCGTAATATACAGAAATCTGTTTTAAATGAAACTAACAACTGAGCTTATCAAATTCCAGAGGTTCTCTACATTAGAGTGAAGAAAGTACCCTTCATCTCAGTCCTACATGCCCACACTTTATTCTGAAATAAAACAACTTGTAAGAACAAAAGAACTAAAGTATTTATTTCACCAGACAACCAATAATTTATGTTCCTGTTATACCATATAGTATTTTAAAATCCATAATTTTAATTTATCAAATAAAAAATGAAATTGCATGTTTTGGTGCTTGGATAGTATTTTCTGTCCCTCACCAAAGTATGTATTTTCAATGAAACTTTGAAAATATATTAATATTTAAACCGGGAACAGTAATCTGTTTATTGACTACAGCTCAGCGTTCAACACAATCGTACCACCAGTACTAATCAGCAAACTCCAAAACCTGGGCCTGGCTACCTCCGTCTACAACTGGATCCTTGACTTCCTCACCAGGAGACCACACTCGGTGTGGATCAGAAATAACATCTCCACCTTGCTGACAATCAACTCTGGTGCATCTCAAGGATGCGTGATTACTCCACCACTGTACTTTCTCTACATCCACGATTGGTGTCGCAGCAACAATCTTGCACACAATGTCAATAAGACTAAGGAATTGATTGTGGACTTTAGGAAGAGGAAATTGAGGGAACACACACCAGTCCTCATCGAGGGATCAGCGGTGGAAAAGGTGAGCAGTTCCAAGTTCCGGGGTGTGTCAACATATCTGAGGATCTATCCTGGGCCCAACATATCAATGCAGCTACAAAGAAGGCAAAAAAAAACAGCCATTTTTCTTGAGGAGTTTGAGGAGAATCAGTAGGTGACCAAAGACATTTTAACTGGTTGTATCATTGTCTGGTATGGATGGAATAAGAAAAAGCTGCAGAAAATGTAAACTCAGCTAGCTCCATCCTTGGCACTAGCCTCCCCTGCATTGAGGACACCTTCAAAAGGCGATGCCTCAAAAAGCAAAAAGAAGGCATACATCGTTCAGTACCCCCATCACCCAGAACATGCTCTCTTCTCATTGTTACCGTTGAGGAGGAGGTACAGGATCTGAGGGCACAGACTCAACATTCAATAACAGCTTCTTCCCCTCCACCATCTGACTTCCAAATGGACAATGAATTGAACGCTACCTCAGAGTTTTTCCCTCTCTTTTTGTGCTACAATTTAATTTTTATATATATACTTCTTATTGCAATTTATAGTTATTTATTTATAGTTATTTATAGTTATTATTATGTATTACAATGTACTGCTGCTGCAAAACCACAAATCTTATGACAAATGCCAGTGATACTAAAACTAATTCTGATTCTGATTATGAGTATGACTCCTGGACTTAGTTTAACACACAAAGTATGCCGTTGTCAAAGCACGGTACCTACAAAATTCCATCCGAATCACCTTGAATTTTGTGTATTAGCTTAATTACTTATTCTTTGGGTGTATTCCTATTCAAAATACATATTTAAATAACATGCTATGGGTTCTTAGAAGTTAGTGTTGAAAAGGCCAGTCCAATCAAAATCAACACCAATAGATTGGAAAAGAAAAGCACCATATTTTCAGCAAAATGTTTGGATTACTGATTTTACTTTCAGGTAGGTTAATTACATACCTAATTTTTTTTTGCAATGATTTGCACTGTGAGGTCTAGCACTGAGCTGAAAGGAAGAGTAACACAAGGCAGAATAGACAAATGATGACATCAGTGAGTCTGACTGTCAAACCCTCAAAACCAGACTCAGGATATAAATATGCATTTGGGAAAATCTCAAACAAAATTATTTTGTGCAAAGTAAGGAAGGTAATATTTGTGTCAAGAACACAACTTTGCATTTCTACTTTACAGGAGGCAACAAGGGCAAAGTAATGTTGTTCATTATTTGTATGAGCAACATAAAATTGCCCATAATTTGATCGTACAAATAAATATATGTCATAGAAAAGAAAATACTGGAATATTTCCATTCCCTAGCTCCAGCAAACCTGTTCCATAGTTACCAAGTATTATGCAAGAGCTCTTTATTGAAATGTTGATTGCAACATTAATTCCACAATCTCCATTATCCACAGACAGCATGCTTCCCAGTCAAAAACAAGGAGCCTCCACTGCACGTTGCTAAGCCCACCAGTAAATTGGCAGTCTCATTACAACTGGCTCAGATTTTGACTTCACATAACACGCTCAATAACACAGATCTAAGAAGTAAGTCAAATAAATGGCTCAGCAAAGCTAACACAGCTGTCAGGTTAATTATGCATGCTGGAATGGAAATAAAAGGGAGCAATATTACCCTTATTGTCCATTTTCAAGATCCTTTTAAATCCCTTCTGTTCCACTAACTTGGCAAGTAATCCAGGATTTCATCTAAACTGCAGTGAGATCATCGGGTAATGTAATTGGTGGAAGCATATATAATTCACAGCCACCGGCATTGAGTAGGGCTCACTATAAGAGGCTGGTCTGACGTGATGATGTAATTTACTTAAAGTACTTTTACCGCATTTTATATTCAGTGTTTAGTCTACAATAAATGAGTTGCTATGGTTTTTCTTAAACATAAAACACCCTCACACCATTTTTATTTGTAAAGACATACATGAATAATTCAAAATCACACTTTGAACTCCAATTTAGAGTCAGTATTGGTAGAAACACGTAAAGGATGATGGTATCAGTAGTTGCTGACTTGATGCTGGGAAATTGTCTGTTCTGTAAACCTCACTTTGCATGACTTATGCCAGAAATATTAAATTATATGAGCAACTCTGCTAAAATTAGGTTTTAGGGAGTTTAGCACACTGTGCGTTCCAAGTTCTTGACTGTATGACCCTATTCGACTGTAGATAACATAATCTGATGGAATATGCTGGAATACTTCTAGCTTTGATTTCAATCATTTGCACCTCGATAACAGGCTGTGCTGTGATTTTCCATAGCACAGAGCCATGTCATCTGCTGTGTCAAAGAACATGAGCTGAAAAAAAGGGGTGTTCAGTTCAGTTATTTACTTTTTTCAGATAAATTCTGTGAGAGAAAATTTTATCTGATAACTCAAGTTTTTGATATCGTGATTTGTGAATTCCAGAGGAGAAAATTTCCATAACTCGAACAGCTATAATTCAATGGACACCTATTTATCAGGAAGGAAAACATTTGGCAGTTAGTATAAGATGGTCAGGTCCAATTTTTGGATTGGTGGACCAGGTGAAGGTCACAACTATGTATTTATGATAGGAGTTGTGTTCTGCGTATTTCTGAGGGTGGAGTGGTGCTGGCTAGGTTGCCATCTAAATAAATCCCCAGAGTTAAGCTCCTTTAACTCACACTGAAGCAGCCTTCCCTGCGTTTGTATGTGCAAAATGAAACAGCAATGAATACGTCGGTTGGCACTTTCAAATGACTCGATGCTGTGAAAGGCCCTATATAAATGCAATCCCTTTCCTAGGATCAGTTTAACTAATGAAGATTGGAAGTGGCAAACTGAAATTATGAAAAATAATGTTTTTTCCCCTTTTCACTTAAAGCAGTCTCCGGTATTAATGGTAGAGAAACCAGTACATGCAAAAGACTCTAATTGAGTCCTTCTGAAGGGTTTCAGATCAAAATGTCGACTGTACTCTTTCCCATAGTTGCTGCCTGGCTTGCTGAGTTTCTCCAGCATTCTGTGTGTGTTGCTTGGATTTCCAGCATCTGCAAATTTTCTCTTGTTTCTAATTGATTACTGTATTGATTCTGCTTTCTGTTTGTCTATGAAATATAGAAAAAGATTAGAAGTTACAAGGGCATTTCCAAGGGTAAATGTCTGCCAGAAAATTATAATCTGGAAGTTTTGACAGCACAAGTAAGTTGAAGTAAGCTAAGAACGTCACATTTATTGTTACACTCACAGGAAAAAAAATCAATGGATTACCAGTTATGACCCAACAAGTGATGGCCCAAGTGCAGAGGGAGAGACACTGAACAGAGGAACAGTTCACTGAATTTTAATAAGAATGGCTGAGAAGCAGTAACTTTATACTAAATTAATTTCACTCCTTTACAGCATCAATTTGTGCTGAAGTCTTCTTTCCCAGAGCAAGGACCAAGGTAAGTGGTGAGTTTGCTTTGGTCAAAACTCGCCAAAACTGAAATGAAGAGAGTTAAATTCAACCATAATGAAATACAGATTGGCTGGAACATGCATGCACACAATGTGATTGCCAACCTCATCCAGCTGCCTGCATATGAGGGTGCCCAGACATCAGCCGTCCATTTTCCTCCATGAATACTGCCTGACCTGTTGAGTTCCTCCAGCACTTTGTGTGTTGCTCCAGATTCCAGGATTTGCAGTCTCTAATGAACCCTGCGATATCTCAGCAAACTCCTCCAAGTCTATTGAAATGATAGGCAAATTTGTTTCAGGGCAGCATATCCAGCTGGGATTTTGATTACACCCAACTGGCTGCAATGAGTGAGGCACATTGTATTCCTGAAATAAGCACTCTACAAGCTCCATCAAAGGAAGAAGTAAGGAAAATAATTCATAGGTATTCTCAAAGTGACCTTGAGAAAGTCTAAACACGAGGAAATCTGCAGATGCTGGAATTTCAAGCAACACACATAAAAGTTGCTGGTGGCCTGCTGCGTTAAGAAAGTGTAACACGCTTACAGGGAACCTCTGGTCCATGACCACTTTAGGTGGAAAGAATGCAACTGAGAAAATACTGGACTTGGTTCTCTTCAATTGCAACATGTGTAGCCCCAATGCAAAAAGCAGTAGGAGCCCATAATGGTGTTATATGCATGCAACTAACCTAAACATTCAAGCACCAACTGCCCCACCCATGTCAGGATCTCGAAGTCTTGCAAAAGGATTCTTCAGCCACATTAGCGCCCTCAGAACTGGAAATGGAAATGGGATGAAAATATCATCTACTATGGGGCAACTGCCCAAAAATGAAGATCATTTTAACCAGCTGCATAAACTTGGAAAACGGTCATATGTAGAAGATCTTTTAATAGGGAGAGAAGTCTGAGAAAATTATTGTTGGATTGAAAATGATCCCCATGATTGTACATGCTGCTCCCTCAGAAATAAAGCTTTTTGGTTTAGCTGAAGCATTCAGTGCTTTCTGACGTTACACAGAGATGAACAAATTGGATGAATATTACTATGGGCAATGATAGGAATTTTGGAAGTCAAATAAAACCTTGCGTCCATTTCTAATTTAGGAAGAATATGAAGGCCTGAGAAAGAATATAGGAAATGATTCCACTGGACAAACTGGGATTCTAAGGAACAAAGTAAGTTGAGAGGAGAGCTGATAGACATTCACAAGGTCACAATAAATATCATATGAGATAAACTGAGGAAAGCTGCTCCTATAAACAAGGATCAAGAGACATATTTTCAAGGTGTTGAGCAAGTGGTGTGAATGCAATGTAGACAGGAGGTACAATGAGGAACGCGCTGCCTATAATGGAATTGGGAAAAATTCCCTTAGGGAATTGGATAGTCAGCTGAGGAAAAATAATTTGCAAGCTAGAGAAAGTGAGCCTGGAAAACAGAATGAGTGGATTGCTTTAAAGAGAGCTGGCATGGACTTGATGGTTCAAGCAAATCCTGCACCATAACAAATCTATGTTTTTATGCTCTGCAGTGCTACTTATTTTATAAATTGAGTTAATCCCCTGATCTGTGATTAATACCTTATCTTTGTTTTGACAGGATAATATGAATCACTCTTAAATTCTCAGTTGTAGTATTTATGGGAGTTCTGGAATTATTTTGCCCATTATTCAACTCATTATCTCAACATCTCTAAGCATACGACTCTATTCTTGAACTTTTAATCATCTGGGTTTCATTATACATACACTTACATAATATATTGTAAAACTAATTTTACTTGTGAAAATTTCACATGCGATAATTCTGAACCATGTAGCCAATTAATCAACGTATTTGGCTTACCAAATTACATCTCCTTGCACATTTTTTTATTTTCCTATAGATTTTAAGGCACAGGGCGATGAAATATTTTCAGAAAATTACCCAGATTAATATTGCTAGTACTGTTTGAAGTTCATGTATTAGGTAAGAAAGACATAATGCATAGTCTAATCATTAACTTCACACAGTATTGTTTCTATGAAGTTTGATGGAAAATATCTCAGGACTCACTAAAACTGACAGACCTTCATAAGTCAAAATCCAAATTCTCTTATGTTTTATAGTTATTCCTGATGAGCTTACATTTTAAACTAATTCTTTTAGCCAAGCCTCTTACAAGGTTTGAAAATCCTAGATACAAGAAAGTGGCAGCAGGCAATATGGATCATCGCCATCATGGGCACTCGTATATTTAGATATCATAAATGGTTCACATGTATATTTTTTAATGAATTAATCCAGATGCCACTTTGGTGCAAATACCTATCAGAATTATACAGTGCAGACTAATCCTGTTGTTAGTCATGAATTTTAATTGTCTGGCAAAGCTGATTTGACACCAATATTGCCATTTTTTACTTCAACAATCTAGCTTGCATGACAACAGAGAGGATTACCACTAGCACTCAGTGATGTGATCATTAATTATCTGTAAATTGCTTTTTAAGTTCTTCTGACTCTTCCTATCAATCATTGGTGCCTTTAAGACTATGACAATGATGTTATTCATGCAGAAGGGCTTCTGCTGCATTTAACACATCTGCATAGAGGACCCATGCCATTGCATGGCCACTTCAGTAGCATTCATGGTCAGTTAACAATATAGTCAGTGCACCTGAAAGATGGGTGGAAGGCAGGTACTGTTGCAGAAGTGAAGAGACTGCAGAAAGATTTGGACAGATTAGGCAAATATGGGTAAGGAAGTGGAAGATGGAATATAGTGTGGGGAAGTGTATGTTCATGCACTATGGTAGATTATTTCTAAACAAGGAGCAAATTCAGAAATCAGAGGAACAAAGGAATTTGGGAGTCCTCATGCAAGATTCTCTACAGGTTAACTTGCGTGATGAATGAGTGGTAAGGAAGACAAATGCAATGTTAGCATTCATTTTGGGAGGACTAGAATATAAAAACAAGGATGTAATGCTAAGGCTTTATCAGGCATTGGCCAGACCGCACTTAGAATATTGTGAATGGCTTTGGGTCCTTTATCTAGGAAAGGATGTGCTGGCACTGGAGAGAGTCCAGAGGAGGTTCATGGGAATTGATGGCTCTGGGCCTGTACTCACTGGAGTTTAGAAGAAAGATGGGGATTTCACTGAAACCTATTGAATAGCGAAAGGCTTAAATAGAGTAGATTTGAAGAGGATGTTGGGGGCATCTAGGGCCCGAGAGTAGTGAATTTGTGGAATTAATTGCCACAGATGGATGTGGAGGGCAAGTCGCTGTGTTTGTTTAAAATAGAGGCTGATAGGTTCTTGATTAGTAAGAGCGTCAAAGGTTACGGGGAGAAGGTAGGAGAATGGGGTTGAGAAGGATAATAAATCGCCATGATGGAAAGGCAGACCAAACTTGATGAGCTGAGTGGCCTAAATCTGCTCCAGTGTATTATGTCTTATGTATGCATTATTTCAAAATTGTGTCATAGTTATTGAGTGATAGAGCACAAAAACAGTCTCTTCAGCCCAATTGAACTATGCCAACAAAAATTCCCATCTAAGCTAGTTACATATTCCTCTAAACATTTCCTATCCAGGGACCTTTTAAATGTTGTTAACGTACCTGCTTCAGCTGCTTCTCTGGCTCCTTACTCCATGCACGGACCACCCTCCAGTGAAATGGTGTCCCTCAGGTTCTTACTAAATCACACCCCTTTCATCCAAAGCCTAGTTCTTGATTCCCAACGTTGGAAAACAAACTGTGCAGATTTATCCTATGTCCCTCATGGTTTCATACACACCTATAACAGCACGCTTCATTCTCCTGTGCTCCAAAGAATTACATCCCAGCATGTTCAACCTCTCTGCATCACTCAGTCCCTTGACATCCAGCAATATCCTTGTAAAATTCCACTGTACTTTTTTTCAGCTTTCCTAAAAAAAAGTGTAAATTCATTTTATTCTCCAAAGTCACACATCCTGGTACTGTTCCTATTTGATAACCTCACAACAAGAGTTCAAAATTCAAAGTAAATTTCTTATCAAAGTACATTTATGTTACCATTGAGATTACCGTGAGATTCATTCTCTTACAGGCATTTACAGGGAGAAGTAGAATTACAACAGTATTTTACCAAAACACTATGCACAAGCAAAGACTGTCAAACACCGACGTGCAAAAGAGACAAACTGTGCAAATAAAAATGGAGTCATCAGGTCATTGAGTCATAGACCACTGCACCACAGAAGCTGGTGCTTCGGCCAATCTAGTTCATGCCAACCTGTTGTTCTACCCAGTCCCATCAACGCACACCTGAACTATAGACCTCCATACCCCTCCCATCTTGTACTGTGCTTATCCTAACTTCCCTTAAATGTTGCAATCAAACTCACATCCAGCACTTCCACTGGTAGCTCATTCCACCCTCTGAATGAAAATGTTCCCTCTCAGCTTCCCCTTAAATATTTCACCTTTCACACTTAACCTATGTTCTCTAGTTCCAGTCTCACCAACCTCATTGGAAAAAGCTTGCTTGCATTTATCCTCTCTATCCCCTTCAGAATTCTATATACCTCGATTGAGCCGCCCCTCATTCCCTTACACTCCAGGGAAAAAGTCCTAGCCTATTCAACCTTTCCGTATAATTCCGGTCTTCAAGTCCTGGCAACATCCTTGCAAAATGTTTCTGTACTCTTTCTAATGATGCAGCTTCCACCGCCCCCCGAGGCAGAGATCCAGATATTCACTACACCCTCGAGAAGGAATTCCCTCACACCTCAGTCTTAAATGACCAACACCTGAATTTGTAATTATCACCTTGTTCATAACTCTCCCACTGGTGGAAACATCTCAACATCTGCTCTGTCAAGCTGCCTTGGGGTATTATATGTTTGAGTAAGTCCATTCTTTATTCTGATAAACACCATGGAATACGGCTCCAACATGTCTAGCCTCTCTTATATCCCATGAATTATGGAAGCCTCTCTTTTGGCTAATTTGTCTCTTGGGCTAACTGGAGTGGCTGGACGGATAGGCTTGAGCATGAGTACCAGGGGCTGTACTCTGAGGTGAACTGGTCTCATCATGGGTCCTGAACGTGGACAGCAGTTGATTGTCAGAGGCCCAATCAAACCATCAGCGACATACAAAGTGCTCCAATACTGTACCAACCTTATTTGGCGCTGGTCCATTGGACAGACACTCTCCAGTTTTCACCTCCAAGACTGCTCTTGTAAGCCTGAACATGAAAGGATGAGGGTGGCAGGGTCACATTACTGTTCCTGTTGAAGAGAGTTGATTTTCCATGCGCCACATCTTTGCTCCTACAGAACAGCGATCTATCCGTGCAGGAGAAGGCTCACTGATGTGTAGCAGTTCTGTCAAGGACCGCTGACTGCTCCCCTAGAGCCATGAATAAATGAAAATTAGAAAAACTGAAGATACTGCAAATCTGAAATGAAAACAGAAAGTACAGGATAAACTCAGCAGGCCAGGCAGCATCTCTGGAAGGTGGAACTGTGAACACAACACGTCTGGAAACCTTCATCTGAATTGAGGAGGGACAAGTTTCAGTCTACAGGTTAAGTGTTTCTCTTTCTGCAGAAGAAGCCTGACCTGAACTTGTCCAGAATTCTCAGTTTTCTGTTTTGACTTCAATATTTTTAATTGTCTGCACAGTTTTGTGTACATAGTTCAACTGTCTGTAGATTCTCATTCTTGGAGGAAGCAACTTCAACCACCTCCTACCAGAATGCTACTTTGGCCCCTCTGGCCCTCTGACATACACAGAACCTTCTTTTTGGTGTGTACCTCAGTTCTTAGCACTTCAATGTGCCTTTTGGAAAATTGTGTAATTCTCTCCCTCTCTCACATAGCCTTGAACTCCCCCCCAGGTAGTCATAGTTTGTGGTGTCGTTGTTCATCAAAATGCTGGAAGTTAGCTGAACAGAATGCGTTCCCATTAGGATCTTCAAAAATCCTATTGTAATGAATGGACCACAAATTGCTGTTTCATATTTGTTTTTGACTGATTTAGGTTTTTTCCCCCGGGGGGGGTGATAATTAGTCCTTACGCTAGACATAATATAGGCAAAATCTAGGGGGGAGGGCTTGTTTCCAAAGCAGATGTAATCTATTTAAGATGGATATAAGGAGGAATTTCTTCTCACAGATATTCCTTTGGAATTCTCTACCACACGGTTGTTCAGTATACTGCGTTCAGGATAGAGAAAGATAGTTTTTGATCTACAAGCAGAGTGAAACAATGTTGTTGAGGTCAGGACTTGACCTCAGCCATGATCTCACCAAAGAGCCAATTGCCTGTTCATGTTCTTGTGCATTTTAGCTTCAACTAGAACTAGATATACTTATTAATCTGATGATGTCTTCAGGCCAAAGGCTGGATGGACACTCGAAACATGCCAGTAACTGGTTCAAACAAAATTACTATGCAGACTGCATTCTATCGAACGGACCGCAGCCAGCTGTGCACTGAAATCTCTGTACTGCATTTTGGGAGCTATCCAGTTTTGACCCGGAGTTCCATTACGGCCAAGACTTCAAAGATACAAAATATTTCATCTTTACTATGCTTGCTAGGTAAGTTGCAGTTCTGTGGTATATTAGCATGATATTCATTACTGAGACCAAAGTCTAATTGATAAAGGGTTTGTTTTTCAGGCCTGTTTCATACCTACTTAAACATTTGAAAGGTTATTTGGCTTGTCAAATCTATGCCAGTTCAAACACAATCCATTTCCCTGTAACTAATTCTCTCCACACAACTATCCATTAACACAACCCCAATGATTATTTTACCACCCATGTAGTCTGGGAGGCAAGTTATAGTGGTCAATTTCATTGAGATGTAGAAGGTTTCTGGAGCCCACCGAGCCCATGCAAGTCAGGAAAAATGCACAAACTACACCCGGTACGGGAGGTCAGCATTGAATCCTGTACACCCAGTACAGGACCTCCTGTACACCCGGTACAGGAGGTCAGCATTGAATCAGGGGCACTAGAATAAACTCATAAATGCTGGGAAAGCTCAGCAGGTCAGGCAGCACCTGTGGGAAAAAAAAACAGTGATCTTTTCAGGTATGAGACACCTAGTCAGAACGGGAAAACAGAAAAACAAATTGGTTTCCAGTAGCAGAGGTTGGGGGGGGGAACAAAGTTGATATATCTGATAGGGTGAGCCCAACCCAAACAGGTAAACCTGACAGACAGAAAAACATTCTATGTCTGTGTCATGTAAGGTTCATAGTAGGGCTGTGGGACATGCATAGCAGGCCAGACTATACTAAGGGAGGGGGAGAAAACCAACAAAATCACACTGGCACCAGTGGTCAATTCTAAAACAGACAGAAAGAAAAAGTGAGTCACTTAATGTTGGAGAATTTGACAGTGGATCTGAAAAGCTGCAGTGTGCCCGGACAGAATATGAGGCATTTGTCCTCAAGTTTGCCTTTTGCCTTGTTTTAACTGTGCGGTATGTCACAGAATGAGAATGGGATGGTGAACTAAAGCAACAGGCAATGAGGAGCTTGTCCTGCTGAAGGGTTTTAGACTATGAGGACACTCAGTACTCGTTTATTGTCATTTAGAAATGCATGCATTAAAAAATGATACAATGTTCCTCCAGAATGATATCACAAGAAACACAGGACAAACCAATCTGGGTTTCAGCCTGAAATGTTGACTGTACTCTTTCCCTAGATGCTGTCTGGCCTGCTGACTTCCTCCAGCATTTTGTGTGCGTTGCTCAGATTTTCTCTTGTTTGTAATAGGGAACTCAGGGTCATTTCTACAAAATGAATACATGTGCATAATACAAAATGAATACATAAGAAATCATCCAGTCTGTGTTTGCTTTCTCCAGTGTAGCAAAGACCACATTGTAAACAATGTACACTAGAGTGGAAGACATTCAGGTGAATTATTGCCTCATATGGAAAGACTGCTTAGGTCCCTGGATGGTGGGAAGGGAAGAGGTGAAAGGACAGTGTTATGACGCATCTGGTTTCATGGGAATGCGCCATTGGTTGGGAGCTGTAACGTACCTGCATTACTTGCAGTGCACTGCCCTAAATAACCTCAAGAGCTGAGAAAGGTATCTGCAAATGAGTTTTATTTGTTTTAGGAATCACTGTGACATGAGCAATCTTTCAGCATGTGTTGCCAGCTTTCATAGTAATTTTACCTGCTGTTAGCATAGAAATTGATAAATTTATTGGTAAATTTCACAACTAATCATGCTGTGACTCATGATTTTTAGGTTGCCTGTCTATATATCTCCACAGTATGATACAGGATGCTGCAACATTTCAGAAACCATGATAGTTGCTCCAATGAGGGTGAAAAGGTAGCATTCAACTTTCTATCTTCACTCTGTTCAGAATTTCGGTTTGTAGCTTCACTGAATAAATGGTAATAGTGAACTTAAACAGAGCTAAGTATCATTCACCGTCAGACATAGTGTTGCAGCAGAGGCAGAAGTTTCACTCTGTATGTTAGTGCCTTATTCTCCACCCCAGTCAGTTGTCAGGTTTCAATATATTCATGGACTCTGTATGTAAATCTCATCTCAATTCTCAGGACGTTCCTTGGGACTGAGAACAGCTTGCTTTTACCTTTGTTTTATGGGTCTCGGGTAGAGGATAAGGCCAATGTAGTCACATTTTTCTGTCTGGTCCAGATCCCACTGCAAACCATGGTAGCCTTCCTCGCTGTCCACTGCCCCGCCAATCTTGCTGTCATCCACAAATTTGCGGATCCAGTTAACGGCATTATCGTCCAGATCATTGACGTTGTTGATAAACAACAATGGACTCAGCACCGAACCTCTGTGGTATTCCACTAGTCACAGGCCTCCAGTCAGAGAAGCAACCATCTATTACCACTCTCTGGCTTCTCCCACAAAGCCAATGTCTAATCAAATTTATTACCTCATCTTGAATGCCAAGCAACTGAACCTTCTTGACTAACTTCCCACATGGGAGTTTGTCAAATGCCTTGCTAACAGCCATGTAAATGACATCCACTGCCTTGTCTTCATCAACTTTCCTGGAAACTTTCTCGAAAAACTCTATAAGATTGGTTAGACACAACCTAGCATGCACAAAGCTGACTATCCCCAATAAGTCTATGTTTATCCAAATACTCACAAACCCAGTCTCTTAGAATATCTTTCAATAACTTTCTTAATACACATGTCAGGCTCACCAACCTATAATTTCCTGGTTTATTGTTAGAGCTTTTCTTAAACAGTGGAACAACATTAGCTATCCTCCAGTCCTCTGGTACCTCACCTGTCACTAAGGATGATTTAAATATTTTTTCTAGGGCTCCACCAGTTTCTGCACTTGCCTCCCACAAGGTCTGAAGGAACACCTTGTCAGGCCCTGTGGATTAATCCACCCCAATTTGCCTCAAGACAGCAAACACCTCCTCTTCTGTAATCTGTATAGGGTTTGTGACCTTACTGCTTCTTTGCCTCACTTCTATAGACTCTGTGTCCATCTTGTGAGTAAATACAGATGCAAAAAATCCATTTAAGATCTCCCCCACCTCTTTTGTCTCCAGACATAGATTACCATTCTGATCTTCCCAAGAACCAACTTTGTCCTTTGCAATCCTTTAGCTCATAACATCTGTGTAGAATTCTGTAGGATTCGCCTTCATCTTGTCTGCTAGGGCAATTTCATGCCTTCCTTTAACCCTCCTGATTTCTTTCTTAAGTGTTCTCTTGTATTTCTTATACTCCATATGCACCTCATTTATTCTTACCTGCCCATACTTGCTATGCACCTCCATTTTCTTTCGTAACCAGGCCCTCAATATCTCTTGAAAGCCAAGGTTCCCTAAAGCTGTTATCTTTACCTTTTATTCTGACAGGCACATACAAGATTTGTACTCTCAGAATTTCATTTTTAAAGGTCTCCCACTTATGAAGTACACCTTTGCGACAAAATAGATTGCCCTGATACACACTTGCCAGTTCCCTTCTGATACCATCAAAATTGCCCTTTCTCCAATTCAGAATCTCAACCCACGGGTGATTGGTGGAGGATTACGTCCCTTCCCATCCTGGCATTGAAGCCATTCATGAGGGTTAGGTTGTCTCCATTTAGGATGCTGGTATCAAGATTGTAATGGAAGTCCTCATTTGTCTTTACCGAAGCTTCCATAAATGGGCTATTTCTGCATGGGTGAGCACAACAGGCTGTTACAGTGTTAGAGTGAGCCAATAGATCTTAAGAATTTCATTGATTGAGCAGGGGGAGTTACTTAGATAGTGGACTAACATGCTCTTTATGGGAAGCCCCTTCCATTAAGGTGGAATTCCCCTTCCAGTTTGCCTCCCCAGAAGAAAGTGTACACACCTTGATTTTTTAAACTGTACATATCATGCTATCAAGTCTCACTCAATGTGATCATATGATGTCAAAGTATCTAAGTTCCCATGCTATCATAGGTAGGAGAGCAGTGTGAAGATCTGTTGTTGCTGATTGTCCATAAACTTCTTGATATTTAATTCCTGAACTCTATATTGTGGAGTGAAAGTTGTTGTGTGTAGTTCATTTAATGTGGGGTAGTTGTTGCATACCAACTACAGGTGGCACGGTAGCATAATGGTTAGCACAACGCTTTACATTACTGGCGACCTGGGTTCAGCTCCCGCCACTGCCTGTAACGAGTTTATACGTTCTCCCTTGACTGCGTGGGTTTCCCCCAGATGCTCCGGTTTCCTCCCACAGTCCATAGACACACTGGTTGTGTGATTGGTTGGTCATTGTAAATTGTCCCGTGATTGGGCATCATGCTGGGCAGCATGGCTCAAAGGGCCAGAAGGGCCTTCTCTGTGCTGTGTCTCGACAACTAAATAAATACATCACTGTATGGGCTTCACAGAATAAATCCTTGTTTCAGTAGCAAGGCAGGGGAGGGGTGGGTGGGAAGCTGCAAGAAGTTGTTCCATTCTTCAGCAACCTAAACATAACTATTCTTTTCTTTAAAAATACGGGGCATGGTATATTTAATTCGCGCAAACTATTTAGACAGGTTGTTTATTTATTGATGATTTATTGATTTATTGATCCTATACTTTTATCGAGGAATGGAGAAGAAGCAAAATTGCTCTGGTGTTTTGAGAAACATCCAATACAAAATAGGATCCATGTCCAAAACCTCTTCAATGCCCCAGGGCTATCCAGAGATAATACCTAATGTACTTAAATAACACCCAAATGCTAATATTCACAAAAGAATAAAACACTAGAAAATTAACATCAAGCGTTTTGAATTTCAATTTTTATTTGGTAGCTGCAATAGCACATTAAATACAAGAACAGAGATTCTTTATAATTATTTCATAAAATTAGTAAGTTAATCTTTAATTTTTGAAGAACATCTTCTGGGATATATGAGTCAGAACCCTCCAGAGCTATAAACAGCATGTGTGCACTGGAAAACACTATGATATAAAGTTATTTTTGGTGTGTTCCATTTTGAAAAAAAAAGTGTTGTATTTAATTCCACTAATCCTGCAGAGTGGGATATTTCCAGGCCAGAAACAGACTGGCTGATTTCTGTTATTTTTAATATAGCACAAAATAACATTCGCAAAGAAAGAACAAACTGCTGATCTGTAGAAATACATACTCCACATTGACCTGGATTAAAACCTAATGTTCGGCATCACAATTCCGTTAAATTCAGATTAATTCTGTGCAATATTATGTTTCTCTCTAATTTACTCACAAAACCATTAAGTAACTTATTGAGGAAAGTACTTTGAATTGATTAAACATCTAGTTAAAAAGCACCACAGAAAGGTCATTTTCTCTCTTGCTCCTGTTTTAGTAGAGCACTGATATGCGTTACACTATGAAAATGTAGCGATGTCCTCTTAATGTCAGGTATTATTAAAATAAGAATTAGAATTCTGAAATAGGTTTGGTATAGACCAAAATTCATCCGATTGCAGCAGAAGCTGCAAAGTGTTACAGTCTTTAATGTGAGGCAAAAAAATCCTTTAAAATCACATAATAAAGCAAGACAAACATTTCACTGGGTTTTTTTTAAGCCCTGGGGATGTCCTAATGTACTTCTTGACTGATGGAGCACTTCAGCACTGTATTCACAGTTATAATGTGTAGAAAATTATGATATCAATCAATATTCAGTCAGATTGCACAAATTAGATCCTGATACACTATTTTTTCTAATATTAAATGAGGGCTAAACGTTAGTTAGGAAAACTAGAGCGTGTCTTGCTTCAGAGTGTAATATGGGATCTTTCACATCAATTGTCTGATGACAAGCATGGTCTTGATTTAAGAGTTAATCCAATAAACAATGCCTCTAATTGCCTATAATACTGTACAATCATCAGAACATGTATGAAATCCATCAATCTACCACAGAAACAAAGAAACACCCACTCCATATTCTGTAATATTTTACACTGATATGTAATCTGCTCTCATATTTCTGCAAAGACATTATTCTCATGGTCATTGAGGGATTTTAGGCACTCAGTTGACTTGAGATCCATTTGTTTCTATGAGTTTCTTGTTAATTTTCTCAAATGTTGACCTGAGATTAAAGAAAAGCTTGTCACGTGGCAATCCATGACTGTATCCAGGTATGAAATTCCTCTGTAGTACTATAAAGCATTATATGTCAACAAACCTTACAATTGCTTTTAACAAAAAGATATGAGCCAGTGTTCTTTCTCCATTATGTGCAATTGTAAAGTCAAAAATAATAAGAAAATTCCTGATACTATTTGAATCTGAAAGGCAGCTCCGTGCAAGCTGTGTTAAATGACAATATCGTTATATTAGCCGAGGCAAGTAAATCTGTTCTTAAGGAATTAACACTTCCCCTGGAATGATTGTCTTCTATGCCATTGTATTGCTTCACTTGCTCTATTTTCTGACCTTCAAAAGATGTAATGTAAAATTTTGCTGAAGTGTATATGTTGTTGCAAGTTATAGGCTTTTGTTATCAAGCTGGTAATAAAAACTGAAACAAAATTCATTCAAATGAATTTTGTGCTGGTTAATAAGCTTTTACAAATAATTGAAATCAATTTTCAAATGACCTCTAACCCTACCATTAGCTGTGAACTAGCAGCTCTCTATTACTTATCTCTCCTCTCCCTTGTGCACTTTCTGAATTCATCTTGCCTACAAATCCTGATTCCTGATCCTTATCCCAGTTCCACCAAATTGACACCTACCATGCTTTCCTTCCTGGTTCCCATTTCTACAGATATTGTTTATGTTTTTCTTTCCTCAGTTAATGTCCTTCCCCCCCCCCCCATTCAAAACTCTGCTCGGCTTAAAAACCATCCCTGGCTTTACAAGATACTGACCTCTCTCCAATGTCCCTTTCCACTTTTGGTGGTGCAATAGATTGACATATTCATGCCAATATTTCCCAGAATTCTTCGTCTGAATTGCTCTTGCCAGCAATTATACTGAAATGGTCCTTGTCAAAGTCACTAAAGGTAATTAATGTAAGGAGAGGGGACAGAGATTTAATTGGAGTCTGAGGGACAACTTTTCCCAACTAGAGTGTGGTCAGTATATGGAATGAGCTGCCAGAGGAAGTGGGTGAGGCAGGTAGATTAACAACCTTTAAACAATACTTGGACAGGCACAAGTAGAGGATATGGAACAAACATGGGCAAATTGAACTAGCTTAGGTGGGAATCCTAGTCAGCCTGGACCAGTTTGACCAAAGGCACTATTTCCATACTGTTTGCCTCTGTGGTTCATATGACTTAAAAAGTAGTCAGTTCTCCTCCTTCAGCACTATCACAGCTCAGGGAGTTCCAGAGGTCAGAGGTCAATCCTGGCACCATTCTGTAAGGAATCTCTGTAAGTCCTCCCCGTGGAATGTGTGGGCATTCTCCAGGTGTTCCTGTTTCTTCTTACAGTCCAAAGATGTTGGTTAACTGGTCATTGTAAATTGTCCCGTGTTCAGGTTTGGGATAATCAGGGTTGTGGGGTCGCTGGGGTGATGTGACTCAAAGGGCCAGAAGGTCCCTACTCTGCACTGTGTCACTAAATAAAAGCAAATAAAAACACTGACCATTTGAGCGTGACTGCGTTTGGCTAGTTCAATTCTTATCTAACCTGCGATAACCAAAGAATCTCTTACTGTGCATCTCATTCCATACTTCAACAATATTCTGCTTCATTTCCCTACCTATTTTATTCCCTTCAGCATTATCATCCTGCTACTGCATAAATGTTGACAATACCCTGCTCAACCTTATCAGCAGATCACATGACTAATCCACCACCCATAAATTATTAGGCAGCTCATTCAGATCCCAGTAATAGATGAGAAGGCATTACTTCCAAATAAATATTCCAATCAGCTATCTTTCAATTACTATAGCCTCTGTACGCTTTTGCCATCTACTCCATCCACTTCAATGGATGGAGTCTAAATTATGCAAAGCTCTTGTTTCAACCACAGATTATGTTTCTGATCATATATGCCAACTATTCCTCCACAGAGTAAATTTTCCACCTATGTGATTGCCCTCGCCTTGGCTCATCTGCTTTTAAAACCCTTATCAGACCCAAATCACTTTACTGGCTCCCCTCTTTCTGACGTCTTTAAACTTAAGATTATGCAAAACTCGGTTGTCATGCCTTACAGAAACAAAGCAATTATGAAAAATATCATTTTTGCAAGAATATTTGTTGTACTTTCAATGTTAATTTTATTAGATCAATTTTTTTTTATTCGTGCATAGAAGGAAAGTTCTAGTGCATATTGTGAAAGATTATTTGCTCACAAGACCAATGGAAATTAACATGCATATAGTTTCAATATCTATAGTAAATCAGGGCACATAGAAAGATTTTCTTCAGCAACACACAATCCAAAGTTGATTTTACACAAAATAAATTACGTTGCTGATCACCTCCAGGTGAAATTCCACCATTCAAAATATTGAACCAGGACTTCAGCTCACAATCACACCAGCATTCCCGAAATATACTCAGCTTTTAGCTCGCACCTAGTCTTTGAGCAGCTCAAGTTTCAGAACTCCCTGGCACAGAATGGAGCTCAAGCTTTCGCACAACGGCCATATGCAACACTATCATGAAAATCAGCATGTATCTCATAATCCTCTGGCTCTTACTCATGATTTGAAAGGACACTATACCATATTCATACTTCATGTTTCTGTGCAACAGAGACAGAGGCTCATTCAGCCCATCAGCTCTGTGGTTAGACTGAGTGATCCATCAATCTCATTCACCCACTTATTTCCCTATAACCTATTTGCTCAAATATGCCCAGTAACACCCATTGATTCACCCAAGAGCCAATAAGTTTACAGGATCCAGCTAACCAACGCATGATTGGGATGTGGCAGGAAATCAGAGCCCTCAAGAGAACGTGGGTAGTCACATGGACAATATGCAAACTCCACACAGACAACCCTGGTGGTCAGAATCAAGCTTGGGTCACTGGAGCTTCACGTGAGAGTGGTACTTCGAGTGCTGCTTTCAGACAGACCCTCTGTGGAGGTCAAGGTGATGGCGACTCTCAGCTTCTTGGCTTTCAGATCTCAGTTTGCTGCTCACTAGAGCATCAGGAGTGTCACAGATTTTTGCTTTGTCACATCTCAGTGTCTGTTAACAATTCCTTCAGGAGAAAAGATTTCTACTCTGTCAAGATTCCGGTTGAAAAACCTGCCTCATGGTGGACCTCAGGTTCCCTGACAGCTCCAATGGCTTGAACCTGCACCGGTCTGTACTGCCTTTCACTTTCAATATCTGGCTGTGCCCTGAATGATGGATCCTGGGGGTCTGGAACAACTTTCTAATCCTGGAGTTCAGTCATTGATTCGAACTCCAACTGCATAATGAGATACAATTCGAAGCACATAAGACCATGGTGGAGGATGTCCTGGTCTTATTGTATTGAAATTCTTGCCTTCCTCAGACCAGGACACCCGATAGTATGCACTCAGTGGATCTGAGGACTTCATCATAAAATGCTACATGCTGGACAACTTTGCAAATCACAGATAGTAAGCAGCTAGTGCCAAAGAAGGAGCAGTGCGGAGAGCTGCAGCCCAAAGGCCATGAATCAGATCAGACCCAAAAGCAAGAGCAGCAGAAAGGCGTGTAACATACTAAGAGAATGTTCCTGCCAGCAATGTCATCTCCAAACTGAGTGGAGGAAAGAAATTTTGTTCTGCCTTTCAGTAAGAGAGTCTCTTGTAGGAAGGGTGCACTTCCAGGCAATCTACACAACTAAATGAATCTCTCCACATCTTACTTGCTTCCAGCCGGGGTGTCTGAATGAGGCATAAACCTTACCTTATGTCCCCTTTGCAGATCCCCTCTGGAATGGTTATGACATAACAGTGAATGTGTCTCTTTTGGTTGCCGCCATTCATTATCATCCCCTTCATCATCCTGTCCTTCAGCTCTTTCTGAAGCTCCTGCTGCTCCGGCTCAGGGGAATGGAAGACTCTCCAGAACCCCTGCAGAGACAACACATATGATAGTTGGGGCTACAAGTTTTTTGGTATCACAAATGGTCATGAAGATGTACAGATCTGATCATTTCACAGGGCTTGCAGTAATTGCAGAGAGGTATTCTCAGATCCCTCTGTTCTACTGCACTCCTCTGTTCACTGTGTAAGACCTACCCTGGTTGGTCCTCTCAAAGTTCAATATCTCGCACTTGTCTGCATTAAATTCCATCTGCCATTTTTCAACCCATTTTTTCAGCTAGTTAAGATCCCACTGCAAGCTTTGATGGTTTTCTTCACAGTCCACAATACTCCCAATTTTGGTGTCATTCGCAAATTTGCTGATCCAGCTAACCACATTATCATCCAGATCATTGATATAGGTGACAAACAACAACGATCCCCTGTGGCACTCCACTAGTCACAAGGCTCCAGTCAGAGAGACAGCAATCTACTACCACCCTCTGGCTTCTCCTGCTAAACCAATGTCTAATACAATTTACTACCCATCAAGAATGTCAAGCAATTGAACCTTCTTAGGCAAGGCCATGTCAAAGGTCTTGCAGAAGTCCATGCAGACAACATCCACTGCCTTGCCTTCATCCTTGTAACTTCCTCAAAAAACTCTATAAGATTGGTTAGACATGCCATTCCATGCATAAAGCCATGTTGACCGTGCCTAATCAGTTCCTGTCTATCCAAATATTTATATACCTGGTCCCTTAGAATACCTTCCAATAACTTGATCACAACTAATGTCAGGCTCACATTCCTATAATTTCTGGCTTATTCTTAGAGCCTTTTTAAAGCAATGGAACTGCGTTATCTGTCCTCCAATCTTCCAGCACCACATCTGTGACTAAGGATGTTTTAAATATCTCTACTAGGGCCCCTGCAATTTCTGCAATAGTCTATCATAGGATCCAAGGGAACATGTTGTCAGATCCTGGGGATTTATCAGCATTAATTTGTCTCAAGACAGAAAACACCGCCTCCTCTGTAATCTGTATAGGGTCCATGACCTCTCTGCTGCTTTCTAAAGACTCTATGTCCATCTCCTGAATAAATACAGATGGAAAAAAAACCCATTTAAGGTCTTCACCATCTCATTCAGCTCCATGCATAGATTATCACTCTGATCTTCCAGAGGACAAATTTTGTCTCTTGTTGGCATTTTCCTTTTCATATATCTGTAGAAGACTTTACAATTCTCATCCACCTTGTATGCTAGAACAACTTCATGCCTTCTTTTAGCCTTCCCGATTTCCTTCTTAAGTGTTCGCTTGCATTTCTTACAATCCTCAGGTACCTCATTTGTTCCTACCTCCCTATGCCTGCTAGGCACCTCCTTCTTTTTCTTAACTAGGGCCTCAATATCTCTTGAAAGCCAAGGTTCCGTAAATTTGTTATATTTGCCTTTATTCTGGCAGGAACATACAAATTCAAAATTTCACTTTTGAAGGCATCTCATTTACCAGGTACACCTTTGCCAGAAAGCAACCTATCCCAGTCCACTCTTGCCAGATCCTTTCTGATGCCATCAAAATTGACCTTTCTCCAATTTAGAATCTCAACCCAAGGACTAGACCTAACCTTTTGCATAATTATCTTGAAACTAATGACATTATGATCACTAGATCCAAAATGTTCCCCTACACAAACTTCTGTCACCCGCACTGTCTTATTCCCTAATAGAACATCTAGTATCGCACTCTCTCTAGTTGGGACATTTATGTACTGATTAAGGAAACTTTCATGAACATATTTGATAAGCTTTTTCCTGTCCAGCCCTTTTACAGTATGAGAGTCACAGGCAATATGTGGAAAGTTAAAATGATCTACTATCACAACCTTACGTTTCTTGCAACAGTCTGTGATCTCCCTATAAATCTGCTCCTCTAAATCCCACGTACATTGGGTGGTCTATAATATAGTTCCATTTCTTATTCCTCAGTTCTACCCATAAAGCCTCACTAGATGAGTTCTCCAGTCTGTCCAGACTGAGCACTGTTGGGGCATTTTCCCTGACTGGAAACCCCTCCCCTTTAATCCCTCCAGCTCTATCAAGTCTAAAACAATGGAACCCTGGAACATTGAGCTGCCAGTCCTGCCCCTCCAGCAACGAAGTCTCACTAATGGCTACAATGTCATAATTCCACACGCTGATTCATGTTCTAAGCTCCTCCACTTTTCCCACAATACTCTTTGCATTGAAATATATGTAGCTCAAAATATTAGTCCCACCGTGCTCAACATTTTGAGTCCTGACTTAGTGTGTAGGCTTAACAACATCTTTCTCCACAATTACACCACTGTCTGTTCTGGCACTCTGGTTCCCATCCCCCTGAAACTCTGGTTTGAACTCCCCTTCCATGCAACACTAGCAACTGTCCCACGAGGGTATTAGTCCCCTTCCAGTTCAGGTACAAGCCATTCCTTTTGTCCAGGCCCCACTTTCCCTAGAAGAGAACCAATGATCCAAAAATTTGAAGCCATCCTTTCTGCACCATCTCCTTAACCACATGTTAAACTGTATGATCTTCCTACTTCTGGCCTCAGTTGCACGTCATAGGTGTAGCAGCCCTGAGAGCACAACCCTGGAGGTCCTGTCCTTTAAATGATCACTTAAATCCTTGAAATCACTTTACAGAATCTTGTCACCGCTCTTACCCCATGTCTTACTGAAGAAGACTGTGGTCTTGACCTGAGATGTTCCCGACCCTGGCATCTGGGAGTCATCCAGGATTCTCATTCTCATCCACAGAACTTCCTTTTGGTTCCCTTAACCAACAAATCCCCTGTCACTGCAGCTCACCTCTCCTAACCCTCTTGCCACAGAGCCAGTCTATGTGCCAGAGACCTGTGGCTGTCTCTGCTAGGTCAGTCCCCCCAACAGTATCCAAAGTGTTACTGAGGGGCACAGCCAAGTGGTACTCTGCATTGTCTGCCTATCCCCTTTCCCCTTCCTGACAGTCACCCAGTTACCTGTGTTCTGTAACTTGTGCGTAACTACCTCCCTGTACATCCCATCTATCATCCCCTCAGCCCCCCAAATGATCTGGAGTTCATCCAGTTCCAACTCCAGTTCCTTAACATGGTCTAAAAGAAGCTGCAGCTGCACAGGAGGTCTCCCTGCCTTCCCACATCTCACAAGAGGAACATTCTGCTACCCTCCATGGCAATAAAAAAGAAAGGGAAAATAAATAATGAAAAAAAATCTACCTACTTCCTATGCCTCTACTTACTGAAGCCTCAATGAATCAAAGCCTCATCTCTCCGGTCTAACACTGGCCACTCACAGAATGGCCACTCCGCTTAAACCTAACTTATTTTAATTGGAATTTGCCAAGTGTCTAATTATGGATGATCCAATGTCTCCTCGGAAACTGTGGCATGCAAAAAACGTGCCGACTGCCCCGCTTACTTCTTTTAAACTCCCTGTTTCTACATACTGTACTTCTCCAGATGTTGGTATACACTGTCTCTAAAAATCCTGCCCATTAGTCTTTATCATGCAAGAAATCTATTCAAGTCTGTTCATAATAGCATGATGGACGTGGAGATGGGGTGAAGGATCATCACATCAACCCAGGTTCTGTGGTGCCCTTGTGAAGGCTGCTCACATGGTGATGTCTCTATGTTTCAAAGATCATGAAGTTATGTCTGATATTCTACCCATGATAGACAACTTGAGAAATCTCCAGCCAGGCTCTTGTTAGGCTACCTCTGCCCAGTCTCAGGCCCTCTGAAGCACAATATCTTCTACCCAGCAGGGGCTTCATGAACTACTTCTATTTCCAATGGATTTCTCTCCTTTTTTCTCCCTCTCTCCTGCAGCCCCTCTCTCCTTCGTGCCTACCGCTTTCAGGTCGACATAGGGACAGTGCATTTAAGGGCTGATACCCTTCTCTGACAGCCATGCAGGAAAGTGGTTGCAGCTGCACTGAATTTTACAGTGGGAACTGCAGAGGTGATGCACACAATGTGCTGGAGGAGCTCAGCAGGTCAGGCAGCATCTATGGATGGGAATAAACCATCGACACATCCGGCCGAGACTCTTCATCAGAACTGTAGGGATGACACTTCATCACTTCATTATTCCTTTCTGTGCATAAAAACCTAATATTGCTGGATACTTTTTTCCCCACCAATTTCAAGATTTTTTGATGGAAACCCTTGTAGAGCAGGAGCTAAAAGTAACAACAGTTTAGCACATCAAAGATAGGTGCAACACAATTTCAAGGCATGTCTGAATTTATAATTGAGAGTAGATACAATTTAACATTGCATCCATTGATCCAATAATCAACCAGAGACAATCTTGTAAATCCTGTTTTCCTTTGATTCCCTCTTAATTAGGAAATAGAGAGAACATTGCCCTAAACCTTTAAGTATTTGTTGTGGAAACTATATAGAGGAACATAGCAGTTTATACAACTAAGTAAGCTGTGAGAGCATTTACAAGGTTTCTAAGGTATGCAGCCATCTAAATATTGTTTCAATTCAGTTTTACACTTGATCATGCAGTACTAAATCTTCAATGTTTATTTCCATAGGAGTTCTCATACTATTTTCATTGCCCTCCCACTCCAATACCAATTAGACAGTGACCCATAATTACATGGTCACTGTTCCTTTCTTGCAAAGTGGAAATTGGTATTACTGCAGTATGCAACCAGATACTAATACTGGAATTATACATTATTGAATTTGCTGTTTGTAAGGTGAGATAGTTAATGAAGGTTCTGTTCTTAAGAACCATGAATTCCTAAAGAACTACAGGGTGTTTAAAATTTTGTTTGAAATTGAATGCAACGATCCAAAGTGATCTTACCCAGATTAGATTGCATCAATAATCATACCTAGGTGAAATCATATCCATTGGGAAATTTGTCTAGTTTGTTTTGTACACAATTCATTTGTAAGTGCATCAGACCTATTTCCATTGTCAGTAATGCAGTATGATGTCAGGTGTTTCATAAACCCTGTTTCCTCCACTGCTGACATAAAGTGGAGCTTTTGCATGCGACCTAACATCTCCGGTAAACCCTTGCAGAAAATGTAGTAGCACATTTATGCACAAGATATCCTATGAAACAGCAATTATAAGTTTCTCCTTTCTGACATTGATATCTTGCACATAACATTTGCCAGCTTCAGTTATCAGTACTGAGGAAATTTGAAACTAATTACTGGCTGTTCCATCATTTATTGCACGCCTTTTATGTTATGTATATCAGATTTATGAGCTGTGATCTCCACCCCTTCATCACCCTGAAACTCACAGTAACATGGGACATGAGGGAAGACTATTCCGTGGACATTGCCTACATGAAGAACAAAATCCCATCTCTCCCGCACTTTCCTCATCTCAATGGCAGACTTTTATGCAGCTGTTTTGCAGCTGCCATTGGGAGAAATCCCTGATATTCTTTGCACTGTCCAGAGCAACACAAAAGTGGCAGCTGGGAGTTTCTCATGTTGCTCCCATTGGGAAAGAAACAAGAAACAACTCGCTTTATTACACTTGTTTCTCTCTTAAAGTGGTTCAAATATGACCATGCGTTAAGTATTACCTCCTATGATTCTTCAGAAAATTTCAGGAGATTTTTGTGTAGGAATGTCCAATTAAAATTGGCTTGATACGTAGCACCAGTTTAGTAAAGCAGGAAAAGGCTGAAATGCAACTTCTACACAATAATTGCAGATGGCTAGCTTGTTAGTTTGCAAGATTTTTAATTAGAATATTTTGTAACTTTACACAATGTATAATTTTTTTTAGACCTACAGCGTGGAACAGACCTTTTTGGCCCAATGGGCCAACCGCCCAACAACCTTAAGCTTAGTGTAATCATAGGACAATTTTTACAATGACCAATTAATCTACTAATTGGTATATCTTTGAACTGTGGGAAGAAACCGGAGCATCCAGAGGAAACGCATGTGCTCACGGGAAGAATGCACGGAAGACACTCCAAATTCCGAGGCACCAAGCTGTAATAATGTTGAACTAACTGCGTTGCTACCGTGGTGCTCCAGTATTGGCTAACAATAATTCTGAAGGATGATTTATCTGAAGGCCATGATTACATTACTCTCTTCTCCCTCCTCTCATTGGGCAGAAAATAAAAAGCCTGAAAGCGCATACCACAGGCTCAAAGATAGCTTCTACCCAGCTGTTATAAGACAATTCAAAGGTTCCTTAGTACAATAAGATAACTCTTGACTTCACAATGTATCTAGTTATGAAAGAAGAAAAAAGAAATTGCCTTTAAACTCACGAGAGAGCGTAGGCCATCAACTTTTTGCTGTTGATGTTTCTGTAGCAGGCAATTTCTTTTTTTATGAGGTCGCGTTGCTAGCTCGACGCTCAACCCAGCACAGACGGAAAGCGTGCCAGGGAGCCGGCTGGATTCGAACTCAGGAGCCTTTGCTCCAAAGTCCGGCGCTGATACCACGGCACCACCAGCCAGCTACCTAGTTATGACCTTGTTCCTTATTGTCTAGCTATAGTGCACTTTCTCTGAAAGTGAAGTACTTTATTTTGCACTTTGTTATTATTTTACTTTGTGCTCCCTCAGTTCACTGTTGTAATGTATTGATCAGTATGGATGATATGCATGGCAAGTTTTTCACTGTGCCTCAGTACATGTGTCAATAATAGGTCAATTTACTAATTTATTCCTGAAAAACAGGTGAAACTACATGAACTACGGCTACAAACAACAGGAATTCTGCAGATGCTGGAAATTCAAGCAACACACATCAAAGTTGCTGGTGAACACAGCAGGCCAGGCAGCATCTCTAGGAAGAGGTGCAGTCGACGTTTCAGGCCGAGACCATTCGTCAGTTTTGGGCCGAGACCCTTCAGGACTGACGAAGGGTCTCGGCCTGAAACGTCGACTGCACCTCTTCCTAGAGATGCTGCCTGGCCTGCTGTGTTCACCAGCAACTTTGATGAACTACTTCTAAGAACTTTTACTCCAGATCGTGCACCTAATGCTGGTAACACGCAGCAAAAGTACTGTATTTGTTGGAAATACAAAACAAAGTCGGAAATAGCTGAAAGCAGGTCAGGATGGAACAGTCAATATTTCAGATGAAGGATCCTCCATCAGAAAAGGGAAAATAAGAAAACAACTAAGTTTAGAGATGCGGTGGGGGGGGGGCGGGAGAATGGGGAGTACAGAGGGAACATCCATGGTAGGATACAGGACAAAGTTATCAAGGGAACAATTGCTTTAGAAAAGATATGAAAAAGTAAAAATGAACCAATTGGAACAAAAAGGCGCAGCAACATCTGTGGAAACAGAGCGAAAAAAAAGCTGGATGTTTAGCTACATGAAATTATTATATTCAGTGCTAAGTCCTGATGGCAGCAACTTATCCAGACAAAATTTGAGAAGTTGCTCCTTGAGCTTGTGTTGCATGTCATTGGAGCAATGAAGGAGGTCAAAGGTAAAGAGGTCAGAGTGGGGTTGGGATGGAAAACTAAATAAACAGGAGACTGGAAGCTCAGGGTCATTCTTGCGGCCTGATGAGAATCATTCTGCAAACCAGTAATCCAATCTGCATTTGGTTTCTCCAAATGGGCTGGGTGACCTCTGTTCAGGAACCAAACACAGGTTGAAGAATTTAGTGTATAGAATTCAGTGCTCACTGTGTGGTCTCTTCTAGTTTGCTCAGGTCCTGGGTTGGCCATGAACTCAGTAGTGTCTTAAGTCATGCCCAGTTTTACCTGGCATCCTGAATATTTCCAACCTTCTGGAAATATTGATTGAGAATAAAGTTCACTCAAAATTCCAGGCAAATTTTGAATTTCACCGTTTACTATCTACAACTGCACCACGATAGCATAGCGGTTAGCACAACACCATTAGAGCTCATGACATCGGAGTTCAGAGCTCAATCCCAGCATCCTCTGTAAGGCGTCTGTATATCCTCCCCATGGAATGCGTGGGTTTTACCCGGGTTCTCCGGTTTCCTCCCACAGTCTAAGGACATACCAATTAGGTCAATTGGTCTTTGTAAATTGTCCCATTGTTAGGATAGGGTTAAACCAGGGTTGTCCGGGGTTTCTAAGCAGTGCTGCTCGAAGGGCTGGAAGGGCCAATTCTGTGCAGTATCTCTAAATAAAAAAAGGCTGGCTTTTGATGAGTCCTATATGTAGCACACCAACAGCAACTATTTGGACAAAATGCAAGGTTGTTACTTGCAAAACTCTGTCCAATTACCTTCCTCAAATGAAGGGAGTTTAAAAAAATAAGTCTATTAAGGCAACAGAAAGATAAGGGAGACATGTGGAAAGGCTTAGAATCAGAATCAGTTTTGTTATTACTAACACGTCAGAAATTTGTTGTTATGCAGCAGCAGTACAGTGCAATACATAAAATATACAATAAGTTATCAGAGCTAATAAGATATACACATATAAGACAAATAATTAGTGCAAAAAGAGAGAAAAAATAGTGAGGTAGTGTTCATGAGTTCATTATCTGTTCAGAAATCTGATGGTGGAGGGGAAGACACTGTTCCTGGAACAGCACTGTGTGTCATCAGCTCCTGTTCCTCCTCTCTGATGGTAGTAATGAGAAGGGGTGATGTCCTAGGTGTTGGGGCTCATGGATGGTGCCTTTCTGAGGAATCACCTTTTGAATGCGCCCTCCTTGGTGGGGAAGTTAGTGCCCATGATGGAGCTGGCTGAGTTTATCATCCTCTAAAGCTATTTCTCATCCTGCTTGGAGGCCACTCCACATTATACGGTGATGCAACCAGTTGGAATGCTCTCCACGATACATCTGTATATATATTAACTGGACTCTTGGTGACATACCAAAGCTCATACAATGTTGTAGGACATGGAGAGGGGTACTTTAATGTTAAGGTGTCGGTGTTGAGTTGTTAACAGAAGGATTTACAAGTGATTAGGTTTAAAACTTTCATAATAAGAGCCTCTGGATGGAAAAAAATGTGATCTCCTTTAAATGCAAAAACAAAATGAAAGCCCTCAATGCACAAACACGTGTGCCAAACCAAACCCCTGAAATTCAAACCTAACTTTTTAAAGAGATGCTTCTAAAAACTCTGTGAGTTTTGGAAGAAGATGAAATACAGAAGGAGGTGGGAGGGATGGGAGCAGAAGAAAGGGCGTGTGAAATGGAGAAAGGGGGAATGGTTAAAGGAAACAAGGATGCATGTGGGAAGGTGAGGAAGTAGCAGTATTAAGGAAGGTGAAGGATGCAAGTTTGAAAGCAGGGAGTGGGTGTTGGAACTGTGACTGAAAGAGCAGAAGGTGAAAGCAATTGATGGAGAAAGCGCATTGTTAATGAAGTTGGCCTATAACCGGTGGCTAGAAACAATCCAGAATTTTATCTTGGAGAGCACTTGGACATCTTAATCCACGTATTTGTAGGTATCTCTAGAAATGCTATTTTATGATAGTCTGGAATGTTGTTTATATAATTCCTGATGAGGCTCCACATGGAACATTTTCCTGTCTGCATCTAGCTGCATACAGACACTTTATTGTTACAGTGATAGTGTAAAATGGGTGCCTGACTCTCCATGAAGATGCAAAGGGTATAATAGCTAATTTAGATTGGGATTTTCAATGTCTTGTTTGATGCTGATACCAAAATATCAGTTTTTATTTGATTTTCCATTTGTTTTATGTCTGTAAAAGAGCCACAATTCTTTCCAAGGCCTTATCTCTTATCTGGTCTTTAAAAAAAAATTGCATCCAGGTGCTTTATTTCATATGCAGGCTGACTCTGCTTGTATTTTAGTAGGCTGCTTATTTATGAAAATGCTGATTCATTCAGCTTCTGTACTCAAACCGATCTGAGATCAATTTCAGTAGCTGCATAGAAAAACAAGCCAACAGGCACAGTAATGCAGCTGGTAGAGCTGCTGCCAGACACGGCAGGAAACCTCGGTTCAATCATAAGACCATAAGAACAAAAGATATAGGAGCAGAAGTAGGCCATTTGGCCTGTCGAGTCTGCTCCGTCATTCAATCATGGGCTGATCCAATTCTTCCAGTCAGCCCCACTCCCCTGCCTTCACCCCATACCTTTTGATACCCTGGCTAATCAAGAACCTATCCACCTCTGCCTTAAATGCTTGGCCTCCACAGCCGTTCATGGAAACAAATTCCATAGACTTACCACTCTCTGACTAAAGTAATTTCTCCACATCTCTGTTCTAAATGAACATCCTTCAATCCTGAAGTCATGCCCTCATGTCCTAGACTCTCCTACCATGGGAAATAACTTTACCATATCTAATCTGCTCAGGCCTTTTAACATTCACAATGTTTCTATGAGATCCCCCCTCATTCTCCTGAACTCCAGGGAATACAGCCCAAGAGCTGCTAGATGTTCCTCATACGGTACCCTTTCATTCTTGGAATCATTCTTGTGAATGTTCTCTGAACCTTCTCCAATATTGGTCAGTATATTCTTTCAAAAATAAGGAGCCCAAAAATGCACACAATACTCCAAGTGTGGTCTCACGAATACCTTATAGAGCCTCAACATCACATCCCTGCTTCTTATATTCTGTATCTCTAGAAATGAATGCTAACATTGCATTCGCCTTCTTCACCACTGACTCAGCCTGGAGGTTAACCTTTAGGGTATCCTGCACAAAGACTCCCAATTTACGTTTTGAATTCTCTCCCAATCTAAATAATAGTCTGCACGTGTATGTCTTCCACCAAAGTGCATGACCATACACGTTCCAACATTGTATTTCATTTGTCATTTCTTTGCCCATTCCCTTAAACTATCTAAGACTCTCTGCAGGCTCTCTGTTTCCTCAACACTACCTGCTCCTTCACCTATCTTTGTATCATCCGCAAATTTAGCCACAAATCCATTAATCCCACAGTCCAAATCATCGACATACATCGTAAAAATCAGTGGTCCCAACACCAATCTCTGTGGAACTCCATTGGTAACCGGCAGCCAGCCAGAATAGGATACCTTTATTCCCACTCTCTGTTTTCTGCTGATCAGCCAATGTTCTATCCATGCTAGTAACTTCCCTGTAATCTCATGGGCTCTTATCTTGCTAAGGAGCATCATGTGTGGCACCTTGTCAAAGGCCTTCTGAAAATCCAAGTACACCACATCTATTGCATCTCCTTTGTCTAGCCTGCTTGTAATTTCCTCAAAAAATTGCAGTAGGAAAGTCAGGCAGGATTTTTCTTTCAGGAAACCATGCTGGCTTTGGCCTATCTTGTCATGTGCATCCAGATTCTCTGTAATCTCATCCCTAACAATCGATTCCAACAACTTCCCAACCACTGATGTCAGGCTAACAGACCTATAGTTTCCTTTCTGCTGCCTCCCACCCTTCAAAAATAGCAGAGTAACATTTGCAATTTTCCAGTCATCCGGTACAATGCCAGAATCTATCGATTCTAGAAAGATCATTGCTAATGCCGCTGCAATCTTTCCAGCTACTTCCTTCAGAACCCAAGGAAGCACTCCATCAGGTCCAGGAGATTTATCCGCTCTCAGACCATTACGCTTCCTGGGCACCTACTCAGTCGTAATTTTCACCGCACATACTTCACTTCCCTGACATTCTTGAATGTCCGGTATACTGCAGATGTCTTCCACTGCGAAGACTGTTTCCAGACCCTAGAGTGCTGCATCGTCTCTCTGTGACACTGAGACTTTCAGCTAAGTGCCCCCTACCTCCCAAAACGTGTTCAGGGTTATTGGCCAGTGTAAATTACTCCAAATGTGTGGATGATAGGTAGCATCTGAGATAGTTGGTAAGAATATGGAAGAATACAGAATGGGATTAATGTAGGTTTAGCGTCAATAGGTACTTGATGGCTAGAACAGATGAGGAGTTGGGAATGCTTTGGACAGAAGATATAGCACATTGGTCTACACACATTGGTTTGATAATGATGGACATTTCACCTTTCAAAAGGGGAAATACTCAAATCTCTTGCCATTGATTTACTGTGGATGGTGGGGTGAGGTGGAAAAGGAGTTCTCCATATTTGGGCAGATTAACTCATACGCGACCTAGGCAAGTGAACCAGCTTTAAAGCATTGGAAGTGGCCTATTAGCTAATTTTGCAGGTAGCACAAAAGTGCCCTACAAATTGCATTTCCAAAGAACAATAAGAAATCTGGAAGGTAATTAGGCATTGATTTCAAACTGCATGCTCTGTAATAAAGAGAACTAATTAATCTAATTAAATCAGTAAAAAGTTATTAGGGATCTCAGGCATTGAACTTCAAAATATTTGTTGATGTGTTTTGCCTGGATAATATGCACATCCACAAATTTTACAATGTTCCCAAAATTTTAAAACATTTTCTAAAATTTAAATGTAAGATATGTACTTTACATTTACTAGAAAACACATATTGCATAGAAATAACTAGAATTTTATCTTTTTCGTGTTGGGTATCATTTGTGATAATACTGGAAAGGACACTGTGTACAATGACAGGTAACATGTCCTTGAGGTCAGACAGGTACTACGTGAAGTAATGCACAGTGAAGTAGAACGTGTTTAAAGTAGGACAGTTCCATTATTGGATTTAAGGACTTTATGTAGGTACATTCAGACAACCAGAAGAAAATGCTGCCAAGTGAAATTTTTGAACTGGCAGTTCATGTCATAAAAAGGAATCAGAATACTAATGCCTTTGTTTTTAACACTACATTTTAAGATTTTAATACTTCTTAAAAGATTGCTATCTTTCATTTCAAACTTATTTTTATAAATATATTTTAGAGTTAATCATCAATCCAACTTGCATGAAAAACTAAGAAATAAGAAGTTCAGCACCTATAAAAATTGATTCTAGAATTAACAAGTTAACCGATTTAATTTTCACAAAAATGGATAAAATGTATGTGTTTTGTGCATTGTGGGGCATAATGCATTTTCCAATTCTGCATGAACCAAGCATTGTGATGTACATTAAATTATCTTACCTGCATGCATATCATATCTACAAGACATAGAGTACATCCTGTGTGTTCTTCCCATTTGTATTTTGAACTGCTGCTGAAACGGACAACCTTCTACCATACCCAGTGACATAACCTTTTAGTTTGGATGTTTTCCGCTTCTCCCTCTTTACAATAATACAGTCCAGTCTACACTTTCTCTGTTTTATTATTTAATTATAAATTATATTCCATAAATTGAAATATTATATAAAAGTCAGGCTGCAAATCCATGATATCAATTTATGAATTAACATCTGCATATACTATTTCAGTGCCCCCTGGACTGTTCACAGCACGATAAATGTTAGTGTTACATTTTACAAACTGGAGTAATTACCATAACTAGTAAGCTTGAAAAGGGTTATCCCACTGATGGCTGTTAACATATTCTTTCCGGCTGGTGGCGTAGTGGCATCAGTGCCGGACTTCGAGTTCGAATCCAGCCGGCTCCCGTGCACGCTTTTCATCCGTGCTGGGTTACGAGCTGGTGATCTCTTTGGAAACTCACCCAGCAGAAAGCAATGGCAAACCTCTGCTGTAACTTGCCTTGTATACGGTTCCCCACTACGACAGAGAGGCGTGGAGGGAAATCGTCCGCTAACCGGAGAAACTCCGGATGCAATGTACCCTTCCTTTCCTTTACTCTAAAATTACATTGTGAAATTAGTACCCCTTTAACATTCAAGTTCAAGTAATATACTGTACCCTAAATGGTACGGGTGAAATATTTTCAAAGCTTGTTTGCAGCTTATTTCATTGCACAAGAGTTCCAGAATGTGTCTTCTAATTTAATTTCTATTGTTTGATTGCAATTACTTCAACATGATCAACATTATTTTTCAAAAATAACATGCTTTCTAAGCAGCTCCCAGGTAAATCATTTCCTAGATGTTTGGAAAACATATTTCTGCAGTCAATTAATTTCTTCGGTATTATTCATTTTGAATCAATGCTGCCTCAATCCTCAAGCCCTGTCCTTTGAACTCAGGCAAGATATGTGTCTGTGCATCAACCTGATGTTTTCAAACAGTGGAGAAGAATATAGTTAAGAATCTGAAGTAAAGTGTTTCTTGAAATTACTTTGAGAAATTTCTACATTTTTAGAGTAAGTTCTAAATCATTTTTGTAATGCTTTGAACCTTATTTATGAGTTGTATTTGACAAATATTATTAGAGTTGTATAATGAGTTCAAAATCTGCATAGTGCACTGATGGGAAATAACTAGCAAGCCCACATCCATTTGGGAAAAAAATAATTTTTTGAATATCTACCCTGAATGGCCCTTTCTGGTGTGTTATGCTTCTGAAAAATGGGGGAGATGCTGTACTGTTCATGAATTTGCAATAGTTGGCCAATTAGTATGAAACACACACAAAATGCCAAAGGAACTCAGCAGCTCAGGCAGCCCGAAACGTCGACTTTCCGTAGATGGTGCCTGACCTTCTGATTTCCCCCAGCATTTTGTGTGTGTGCTGCTTGGATTTCCAGCATCTGCAGATTTTCTTGTCGGAATAATCTGTAGTTTCTGTCATTAAAATGCTGGAGTTGCACTTTCTTGAGTTCTTTGTAAACAAGGGATGGTTAAGAACCCAGTGAAAGATTGCTGAAGAGAAATCAGTGCCAGAAAACACCAAATCTGCAATCATTCAACATGATGTTACAAATAGAAAAACGAATATCCCTGTTATCTTTCAAATGGATTCAGCAGAATGAAGCACGAAGAATGAATTTGAAAATAATCAAGCATCTTTGATGGAACTTGAAGCAAGAGATCCTCTCAGGTCTTCATGAAACGAAGTGAGATGTTTTATTATTGGAAAGACTGTATATAAGCTGAAAGTTATTTATATTGTTATTAACAAACATCGACTGCATTGTTTGATTTTCCAGTGGAATTTTTACCTCCGACAGGCCGGACTGCTGTGTACTCTTGTTATACTCAATTAACACTGGTCACAAGCTGGGAGACTATTATCAAGGAGGTTTCTTTGAAAAAAAACAGGTTTTTGGCCAGGTTGCTGTGATCTAGTTCTCAGAAAGTGAATTGCGATTGTTCGTAGAACATCAAATACAGAAGGCTCAAGTGATACTCTTGCTTGACTACAGAAAATTGATATGTCACTTTGCTTTTTCTTTTCTTTCAACAAGAAGTTTAAAGTTGCAAAGTATGATTGTTTAAAATTGAGCAGAATGTGTAATTTGAACTCCTCATCAATGTACTGCATAACCAAGTTCTCAAACAGCTGGCATCAATCTTGGAACAGAGGCGAATCACCACAAATGCTCTCCCACAAACATTGGCAGGAAATGTCCACATCACATGATTTGTACGAGCAGGCCAACCTCCAGAGCACCATATAACCATAAGACCATAAGACCATCAGACAAAGGAGCAGAAGTCGGCCATTCGGCCCATTGAGTCTGCTCCGCCATTTTATCATGAGCTGATCCATTCTCCCATTTAGTCACACTCCCCCACCTTCTCACCATAACCTTTGATGCCCTGGCTACTCAGATACCTATCAATCTCTGCCTTAAATACACCCAATGACCTGGCCTCCACTGCTGCCCGTGGCAACAAATTCCATAGATTCACCACCCTCTGGCTAAAAAAATTTCTTTGCATTTCTGTTCTGAATGGGCGCCCTTCAATCCTTAAGTCATGCCCTCTCGTACTAGACTCCCCAATCATGGGAAACAACTTTGCCACATCCACGCTGTCCATGCCTTTCAACATTCAAAATGTTTCTATGAGGTCTCACCTCATTCTTCTAAACTCCAAGGAATACAGTCCAAGAGCGGACAAATGTTCCTCATATGTTAACCCTCTCATTCCCAGAATCATTCTAGTGAATCTTCTCTGTACCCTCTCCAATGTCAGCACATCCTTTCTTAAATAAGGAGCTCAAGCGAAGCGGCCTGTGGAAAGCAGCCAGTGAGTGAGTGGGCCAGTGAAGGAGTGGAGCTTTGAGGCTTTCACTCAAGAGGCTTCGAAGAGAAGAAGCAGGGGACAAGCTTGCTTGCAGTTAGTTTTTACAATGCCTCCTGAGATGATGATGTGCCTCTCATGTGAGATGTGGCAGTCTTGGGGGAATGCCCCTTTCCCGCAGAGTCACATCTGCCAGAAGTGCATACAGCTGGGTGATCTAGAAGACCGTGTAAGGAACCTGGAGCAGCAGCTGGATGACCTTCAACTCATAAGGGAGAATGAGGCAGTCATAGATGACAGCTACAGGGAGGTAGTCACACCTAGGCTGTCGGAAGCAGGTCACTGGGTGACAGTCAGAGGGGGGAAAGTGAAGGTGAGCAGACAGGTAGTGCAGAGCACCCCTGTAGCCATTCCCCTGAATAATAAGTTTACCGTCCTGGATACTGTTGGCAGGGATGACCAACCAGGTGTGAGCCACCGTGGCAGGCCTCCGGCACTGAGTCTGACCCGGTGGTGCAGAAGCGTGGGACGGAGAAGAGGAGAGCTGTCGTCATTGGAGACTCTATAGTCAGGGGAGCAGACAGGAGATTTTGTGGATGTGAGAAGGACACCCGCATGGTTTGTTGCCTCCCGGGTGCCAGGGTCCGGGATGTCTCTGACCGGGTGCACGACATCCTGGTACGAGAGGGAAAGCAACCAGAAGTCGTGATACATGTTGGGACCAATGACATAGGCAGGAGGAGGGATGAGGTCCTGAAGTGTGAGTTTCGGGAATTAGGCAGAAGGCTGAAGATCAGGACCTCAAGGGTGACGTTCTCAGGATTGCTGCCAGTGCTACGTGACAGTGATAGTAAGAATTGGAGGAGATGGCAGTTGAATGCGTGGCTGAGGAGTTGGTGCAGGGAGCAGGGTTTTAGATTTTTGGATCACTGGGATCTCTACTGGGGAAGGTGGGACCTGTACAGATTGGTTGGGTTGCACCTGAACTCGAGGGGGAGCAATATCCTTGCAGGTAGGTTTGCTAGCATGGTTCAGGAGGGTTTAAACAAATTTGTGAGGGGGATGGGACCCAAAGCGATAGAGCAGTGAAAGAACTGTATGGAGTAAAGCCAGATCTAACATAGAGAGGGGCTTTGAGGAAAGAGAAGCAGAATAAACGGTGTAAAGACAGTAAGGTAGAAGGGCTGAAATGTGTGTACCTCAATGCAAGAAGCATCAGGAACAAAGGTGATGAACTGAGAGCCTGGATACATACACGGAATTATGATGTAGTGGCCATTACAGAGACTTGACTGGCACCAGGGCAGGAATGGATTCTCAATATTCCTGGATTTCAGTGCTTTAAAAGAGATGGGGGGGGGAAGGGGAGGAGGGGTGGCATTACTGGTCAGGGATACTATTACAGCTACAGAGAGGGTGGGTAATGTAGCAGGATCCTCTTTTGAGTCAATATGGGTGGAAGTCAGGAACAGGAAGGAAGCAGTTACTCTATTGGGGGTATTCTATAGGCCCCCTGGTAGCAGCAGAGATACAGAGGAGCAGATTGGGAGGCAGATTTTGGAAAGATGCAAAAATAACAGGGCTGTTATCATGGGTGACTTTAACTTCCCTAATATTGATTGGCACCTGATTAGTTTCAAGGATTTAGATGGGGCAGAGTTTGTTAAGTGTGTCCAGGACGGATTCGTGTCACAGTATGTTGACAGGCCGGCTAGGGGGAATGCCATTCTAGATCTAGTACTAGGTAATGAACCAGGTCAGGTCACAGATCTCTCAGTGGGTGAGCATCTAGGGGACAGTGACCACCGCTCCCTGGCCTTTAGCATTATCATGAAAAAGGATAGAATGAGAGAGACAGTAACATTTTTAATTGGGGAAGGGCAAATTATGAGGCTATAATGCTAGAACTTGCAGGTGTGAATTGGGATGATGTTTTTGCAGGGAAATGTTCTATGGACATGTGGTCGATGTTTAGAGATCTCATGCAGGATGTTAGGGATAAATTTGTCCTGGTGAGGAAGATAAAGAATGGTAGGGTGAAGGAACCATGGGTGACAAGTGAGGTGGAAAATCTAGTCAGGTGGCAGCATACATGAGGTTTAGGAAGCAGGGATCAGATGGGTCTATTGAGGAATATAGGGAAGCAAGAAAGGAGCTTAAGAAGGGGCTGAGAAGAGCAAGAAGGGGGCATAAGAAGGCCTTGGCGAATAGGGTAAAGGAAAACCCCAAGGCATTCTTCAATTATGTGAAGAAAAAAAGGATGACAGGAGTGTAGGTAGGACCAATTAGAGATAAAGGTGGGAAGATGTGCCTGGAGGCTGTGGAAGTGAGCGAGGTCCTCAATGAATATTCACCAATGAGAGGGAACTTGATGATGGTGAGGACAATATGAGTGAGGTTGATGTTCTGGAGCATGTTGATATTAAGGGAGAGGAGGTGTTGGAGTTGTTAAAATACATTAGGACAGATAAGTCCCCCGGGCCTGACGGAATATTCCCCAGGCTGCTCCACGAGGCGAGGGAAGAGATTGCTTAGCCTCTGGCTAGGATCTTTTATGTCCTCGTTGTCCATAGGAATGGTACCGGAGGATTGGAGTGAGGAGAATGTTCTCCCCTTGTTCAAAAAAGGTAGTAGGGATAGTCCGTGTAATTATAGACCCGTGAGCCTTATGTCTGTGGTGGGAAAGCTGTTGGAAAAGATTCTTAGAGATAGGATCTCTGGGCATTTAGAGAATCATGGTCTGATCAGGAACAGTCAGTGTGGCTTTGTGCAGGGCAGATCGTGTCTAACAAGCCTGATAGAGTTCTTTGAGGAGGTGACCAGGCATATAGATGAGGGTAGTGCAGTGGATGTGATCTATATGGATTTTAGTAAGGCATTTGACAAGGTTCCACACGGTAGGCTTATTCAGAAAGTCAGGAGGCATGGGATCCAGGGAAGTTTGGCCAGGTGGATTCAGAATTGGTTTGCCTGCAGAAGGCAGAGGGTCATGGTGGAGGGAGTACATTCAGACTGGAGAATTGTGACTAGTGGTGTCCCGCAAGGATCTGTTCTGGGACCTCTACTTTCTGTGATTTTTATTAATGACCTGGATGTGGGGGTAGAAGGGTGGGTTGGCAAGTTTGCAGATGACACAAAGGTTGGTGGTGTTGTGGATAGTGTAGAGGATTGTCAAAGATTGCAGAGAGACATTGGTAGGATGCAGAAGTGGGCTGAGAAGTGGCAGATGGAGTTCAAACCGGAGAAGTGTGAGGTGGTACACTTTGGAAGGACAAACTCCAAGGCAGAGTACAAAGTAAATGGCAGGATACTTGGTAGTGTGGAGGAGCAGAGGGATCTGTGGGTACATGTCCACAGATCCCTGAAAGTTGCCTCACAGGTGGAAAGGGTAGTTAAGAATGCTTATGGGGTGTTAGCTTTCATAAGTCGAGGGATAGAGTTTAAGAGTCACGATGTAATGATGCAGCTCTATAAAACTCTGGTTAGGCCACACTTGGAGTACTGTGTCCAGTTCTGGTCGCCTCACTATAGGATGGATGTGGAAGCATTGGAAAGGGTACAGCGGAGATTTACCAGGATGCTGCCTGGTTTAGAGAGTATGCATTATGATCAGAGATTAAGGGAGCTAGGGCTTTACTCTTTGGAGAGAAGGAGGATGAGAGGAGACATGATAGAGGTGTACAAGATAATAAGAGGAATAGATACAGTGGATAGCCAGCGCCTCTTCCCCAGGGCACCACTACTCAATACAAGAGGACATGGCTTTAAGGTAAGGGATGGGAGATTCAAGGGGGATATTAGAGGAAAGTTTTTTACTCAGGGAGTGGTTGGTGTGTGGAATGCACTGCCTGAGTCAGTGGTGGAGGCAGATACACTAGTGAAGTTTAAAAGACTACTAGACAGGTATATGGAGGAATTTAAGGTGTGGGCTTATATGGGAGGCAGGATTTGAGGGTCGGCACAACATTGTGGGCCGAAGGGCCTATACTCTGCTGTACTATTCTATGTTTTATGTTCTATGTTCTGTGTTCTAAAACTGCCCACAGTACTCCAAGTGAGGTCTCACCAGCGCCTTATAGAGCCTCAACATCACATCCCTGCTCCTATACTCTGTCCCTCTGGAAATGAATGCCAACATTGCATTGGCCTTCTTCACTACTGACTCAACCTGGAGGTTAACCTTAAGGGTATCCTGTACGAGGACTCCCAAATCCCGTTGCATCTCAGAACTTTGAATTCTCTCCCCATTTAAATAATAGTCTGCCTGTTTATTTCTTCTGCCAAAGTGCATAACCATACACATTCCAACATTGTATTTCATTTGGCACTTCTTTGTCCATTCTTCCAATCTATCCACATCTCTCTGCAAATTCTCTGTTTCCTCAGCACTACCGGCCCCTCCACCTATCTTCATATTGTCAGCAAACTTAGCCACAAAGCCGTTTATTCCATAATCCATAACATCAACAGCTGTAAGCATTCTGCAGGTTGTTCGGGATTGGAAAATGGACGTGGACTTAGAAAAAAAGCTTGTGTTTCCCCCAGACATTGTGGCTACAGCACTCAGGCCAGACCTGGTCCTGTGTGTCCACAACAGACAAGCTGGCATATGTTGTGGAATTGAAGATGGTGTAGAAGAAGCTTATGAGAGGAAAAAGACCAAGTACTCTGAACTGGCAACTGAAGCTGCCCAGAATGGCTGGAAGACCAAGATTTTCCCTGTAGAAGTGGGAAGCAGGGGATCCGATGCTACATCTACGATCAGTCTTTTGAAGAAGATAGGGGTGAGGGGTCACTCCCTCCAACAAGCAAATAAGTCCTTGTTAAATGCAGCAGAAGAAAGCAGCAATTGGATTTGGATTAAAAGGAAAGACAACAACTGGGCTGCAAGATGAAGATAGGAGGGTAGGGAACTGAGGGGGGTGTATCTGGGACTCCAGGTAGCACCATTGAGCCCTCTGGAGATGTTGTGCGCTTATCAGTGAAATGTCAAAGAAGGAGGGTGCCCACCTGATGACCCCGATGATTTACTTACCCTCCTTGTCACCACTCCAAGCCCACTGCCAACATCAAGAGTGCCAACTTACTATAGGGATTGAAATATCAAGTCCTAGTTGCTCTAATGCTAATTGTAGATCTAATTTTATCATGCAATTCACTTTAACCCCACCAAGAAGGCCTTAAAGCTCTTTGCTTCTTGCTTGACAACAGATCCGACCAGTTCTCCTCCACCATCACCTTCCTCCATCTGGCAGAGCTGGTCCTCGCACTCAGCAGTTTCTCTTTTGACTCCTCCCACTTTCTCCAAACGTGCATGGCCCCAGTTATGCCTGCCTCTTTATTGGGCACATGGAACAGTCCATGTTCCAAGCCTTCCCTGGTAATGCCCCCCAACTATTTCTGCGCTACATTGACATCTGCATTGGTGCTGCTACATGCACCCATGCTGCGATCATCAATTTCATCAAACTTGTTTCAACTTCCACTCTGCCCTTATATTCACTTGGTCCATTTCTGCCACCTCTCTCCCCATTCTCGATCTCTCTGTTTCCATCTCCAGAGACAAACTGTCTATGGACATCCTTTATAAACCTACCGATTTCTATGGCTATCTCGACGATGCCTCTTCCCACCCAGTTTCCTGTAAAAATGCCCTTCCCTTTTCTCCGTTCCTTAATCTCCATTGCATCTGTTCCCAGGATGAAGCTTTCCTTTCCAGAACATCAGCGATGCCCTCCTTTTTTAAAGAACTGGGTCTTCCTTCCTCCACCATTGATGCTGACATCACCCACATCTCCTCCATTTCCTGGACACCTGTGTTCACCCCATCTTTCTGCCATCTTAACAGAGACAGGGTTCCTTGTCCTCACCTACTACCCCTTTTTCCCTCCTCTCCCTTCTTTCTTCTTCAATTCCCCACTCTGCCCCCCCCTCTTTTTCTCACCTGCCTCTAGTGCTCCTCCTCCTTCCCTTTCTCCCCTGATCTACTCTTTTTTCCAATCAGATTCCTTCTTCTCCAGCCCTTTGCTGTTTCCACCCATTGGCACCCAGCTTCTTACTTCAGGTCCCCCCCCTCCACCCACATGGCTTCACCTATCACCTGATAGCTTGTCCTCCTTTCCATCCCCACCCTCACCCCACCTTCTTATTCTGGCATCTTCCCCTTCCTTTCCAGTCCTGATGAAGGGTCTCGGCCCAAAATGTTGTTATTCATTAATTTCCAAAGCTGCTGCCTGACCTCCTGAGTCCCTCCAGCAGTTTGTGTCTGTTGCTCTGAATTTCCAGCATCTGCAGAATCTGCTGTGTTCATTAATTGTAAATTTGTGTATTTTTTCTTCCCAGCAGAGTGATGCAACTTTAACCCATGGGGACTTTCTTAGCTATATATTTTTGAGCAATGTGCTCATTTGCAAAATTTCTAGATACCTTCAACTCTGCAGAAGATCATTCCATTGACCACAGCAAATTTCCTAATCTTTTGCCACTTCCACTCCTTTGCAATTCCCTTTCTATTTTTTTCTCTCATTTCCATCTTCCTTTAAGAGACTCTTCAAAATCTACATATTTGAATATTCTAGGTTACATCTTCAAGGAGTGGCATCTTAGAAAGGCAGCATCCATTATTAAGGATCCCCAGCACCCAGGACCTTCCCTTTTCTCACTATTACCATCAGGTAGGAGATACAGAAGCCTGAAGGCACACACCTTCAGCGATTCAGGAACAGATTCTTCCCCTCTGCCATCCAATTCCTAAATGGACATTGAACCCATGAACACAACCTCACCTTTTAATATACATTATTTCTGTTTTACACTATTTTTAATCTATTTAATGTACATATATATTTACTGTAATTGATTTATTTTTTTCTTCCTATATTATCATGTTTTGCATTGACCTGTGACTGCAATGTTAACAAATTTCACGACACATGCTGGTGATAATAAACCAGATTCTGATTCTATTTGTGACAGTGCAAAATGCTTGATAAGGAGCATTTGGGACATTTTATTGTGTCACAAACTCAGTTATTGGTGCCATACGTAGTAAAAATGAACATTTTCAATTCATTTCTTTAACCATGCCAAGGCTGGGATGGACAGCAGAATTAGAAGGTATGAGTCAACATGCACCACTATGCCTGCACGCATTCATGTTATTTATTATCCATGGCGATGCCATTCCTCGCAAGCTGGGTGACATGTGGGCAACTCCACTGGTAACAAAACATGGTGGTCTCACTTGTGTAGTAAGGTCCTGAGATTTTTAACCACTCTTATTTTTTTTATGGCTGTCCTCCACTCGCTGCGCTTTTCCAGGAATATTACCCTGCCTTGGTGAGGGCACAGATTGGCAGTGCCAGTATTAAGAAAGCAAAATTTAAAATCTGTATTTGTATTTCAAATGTGGAATGAACTGTTGCGCAAATTTTGCGTCTCCAATATATTGCCAAGCAACATCCGCTACCCACGCTCACCGGTGACTACATCACGCTCAGCTAGCGTGCATCCTCGTGCTGCATTTAATGCAATCGCTCACCTTTGATTCAGTTAGTGACCCTTTTACCTCCTCTCACCCTAGTTCCTCGTACAATAACCCCCCACCCACCCCCGCCCCTCATATCGCACAGCGAGCTGCAAGTTCGCAGCGCGTTGCACACACGGGCGTCTGCCGTCATCCCGGGAGCGCGTGCGGGGAAGTGAAGGGGTGCATGTGCGCGCGCGGGCCAGCGGAGAGCGCCGTCAGCACGCTCAGCCGGCGGGGCAGGGAGCTCGGGGCTTCCGCGACAGACAGACACAGAGCAGACGACCGGCCGGCAGAAAAGAGCCGGAGCAAATTCGCGGCGGCTGACAAGACGCTGCATTCCTGCACACTGCACTTATCACAGTTCACACAGACCTCGACCCACCCCACCCCACCCCACCCCACCCCTCCTACCCAGCCTGAAAAACACTTTCATTCTCTGACAATTAAATGAAAAATATTCTCTCCCCCCCCCCTTACAAGAACCTACAAGGACTATTTTGCTGGTGATAATTATTCGCAACAGGCAAACTTACAAGTCTTGAGAACAGACGAAGAGGGAGAGGAAGGGAAGAAACGCTTTGCAGGGAGAAGCGGCGGCTGACAGCCTCAGGGAGAGAGGATTCCACCGGCACGGGGACGGAGGGCAAGTGACAGAACGCTCCGGGCTACGTTCGAGACGAGCCCCGCGTGTCAATTATATTGTATCTGGTTGTCCCCCCGGGGGACGAAAGTTCTTCATGGCTCTCATCATGGAACCCGTTAGTAAATGGACCCCGAGCCAAGTGGTGGACTGGATGAAAGGTAAACTGCATGTAACAAGTTGTGTGGGGTGACCAACTGGCTGCTTGCTCGGGCAGGGAGCGAGTTCGGAACTGCGTTGTTGCATTTCACAAACCCCTTTTCAACCCGCTAGCTGTACTCTTCCATTTCAGGTCATTTGTAGATTTATTGTTCGGAAGTTATAAGTGAGCATTGATTGTTTAGCAAAACCTCCACGAGCGGATTGTGAATGTTTGCTAACAGGACTCTGGAGGCACGTTTTAGCTTGGGATATAACGATTGCTAGTTGCTGTTACCTGTTTTTTTTGTGTGTAATTGAAGATTGTAATTGCGTCTGCATGATCGTTTATTTTCATCGCTCCGTGGAGCTGCCCGCCTGTGTGATAACCATAGAAACCTGGTTTCACATACTCGATAAGTGTACGAATAGAGAAAAGCTCTCTCGATAAACACTCAGATTTTCCCCCAAAATATCCATCGTCGGCATCAGACTTAGAAAACTCAGCTCACACTTTCTCATGGAACGTGTATCAACTTTTGCTTATCAAATGCGCCGTTTCTCTGGGCGGATTTGCACAGAAATGCCACGTTAAGGAATATGAAAGCGCTGTTTCCCTTGTGGGTCGTTGTTGACAGAAGATGCCAGTGAAAATTGAGTTACATTTACACGCGTGTACGTGGGGGCATCGCAGCTGGCGATGCAATGTAGCTACAGTACTTGTACGAGAGAACTGCTTCATGAGTCGGCGGAGGTGGGTGGGTGGGTGGGGGATGTTGGTGGAGGAACGTCACCACTTTGGCTTAGTTTGTGGAACTCCCGCCTGTAGTGAGAGTAGTTTAACTTATCCACATCAAAAAGCAAAATACGATCTGCAATGACCTTCTGCTCTAAATCGGAGACTGTAAACGGCATTGGGAGACCCTCAGGTGTTCAGTGAGTCTTGGTTAACTGGTTGGAAGGAGGGATGATGTGTCAGTTTTATGTTTACCAGTAAATCTAGACATTTAAACGCAAATGGAGAAACCCTGCTGGTACCTGCGTAGATTGACATTTCACAGATGGGCATGCTGAGCAGATGGCAGCTGTGCACTCTGGCCCACCTGCTTCACGGTGGATTGAATTACAGTACTTCGAGTTTTACAGCACAAGCACAGGCCATCGCACCCAGCGGATGCCGGTCCGTGCCTCTGTGGCCGGAACAAATCTCCCTCTCACCTAACTCCATGTCACCTCAAGGCATTCAGCAGACTGACAGAACTGAATCTCGACAAATAGAGTATAAATCAAAATAAACAGAACAGTGAATGTAATGATGAAGTATTAAGTGATTATTAATTTAATTTGATCGTGCAATCCGTTTTGTACAAATTAAGCTAGCTGTTCTCTGGCATTTAAAGCAGAACACATTTTGATCCCATTTAAACCATTTATTGTCACAACAAAATGGGGTGTACAAGGATACATTTAAATGGGATATTTGCATGCGAATGGAAAGCCGCAGCAAATAGTCTGTCCACTATTTCCTGACAAATTTACAGGCATAGTATAGAATAATTTCAAGTTTGTGAGCCAGGTGGAAGTTATAATTTTGCAACTTTGTTCCAATCACCAGCATTTTGTTTATTTTCCCACAATCTCTGCCAAGTGTGAAAGTTTTACTTTACGGCTTCATGTGTACAGTGAGATTATTTCATCCCTGTGCAGTTTTTCTTCTGAAGTAAAAGACCGTAAAATGGTGAAAAAGGTCTTTCTGATAAACGTGCCATCACGCTTGTTTTCCTCAGCTGTTGGGTAAAAAAGAATGTCGCTGCGGGTAAATTTCAGCCTGAGTTCTTATTTATAAAACTTCAGATTAAGAGTCAGTAGCCAGACAACATGAACATCTATTCATTATGCTTAAATCATGCAGCATTTTCAGTGAGCAAGTTTTAGGGTATCTCTTCCAACAGAGGGCATTTGGTTACGTTTTACCTCGACCAATTATGCAAATTATTGAAATACAAATAATTTGGTTCTCAGCTGTCAGGGAGAGCGGCTGCTGGATATTTCGAGAATTTCTAATAGAGGGTTAGAGTTGAGCATTTTGCCTGTCAGCTTCCTTTACATTCTAATATGCTTACTTTGTATTTCCAACATTTTCTGTTAAAGGCTTCAAATTCAAATGCTGGATCTTTCCTAACATATTCATTGCATTAAAAATAAATCCACATTCTTTAAAAGCAGAATCAAGACCAATTTTGATAGAATATTCAATTGTCTTGGGTGAATATTTGACTGAGAAGTAAACCCGTCGCATTAGGTCTCTTTCTGTTTAAACCATCTCGGAAGATATTTTCATGTGCCAAATAAGGTAGTTGTTCAGCCTACCGACTCCATCCTGGCTCTCAGAGCAATGTTATCAATTCCCCCCCCCCCACCTACCTCTCTCCACAACCCATTTCTCTCCTCCAACCTTGACTCCCTTGCCGTCCACCCACACTTGCGGTCATTTAGAGCGCGATGTAGATAGAAACTGGAGCACCCAAGAGAGTATGCTAATTCCACATAGACAGCAGCAGAGGTCAGAAGTGAAACAAGGGTCACTGGAGCTATGAGCCACTGGTAGTTACAGAGATGGCCGAGGGAGAATTTGTAGAAAGTTGAACATCTAATTTCCTTGTTGCACTGAGGTTGCTCTATGTGCCACTATTAGAATGAGTGTAGTTCAGGTCATCCAGGTGACAACCAGGTTCCCTTCCTGTGAAGGTGCCCATAGCTCTGTGGCAACTGGCAAATCCAACTTGCTAGTCTCCCAAATGCTTGTTGGTATATGCAGTCCATATGGGAGTTTGGCATTTGTACATTGGGAGGACCTCCGTGCAGTTTTAGACAACCAGAAAATCCTGTTGATGTTTTAAAAGTGCATTGGAGTAAGGGGATTGTTTCAGTCACTCAAAGGAGCAGGATTACGGCTCATATCTTCCAGCTTATTCCACCAATTAATTTATCAGAGATCCATAATTTAACTAGCCACATAACCTTGGTGCCATACTCCCTAGCACCTGTGCCTAATAACAACTCATTTGTCTCACCTCATTATGGTTGAGGAAACTATCATAAATTTCTCCACTATATTTTGTGTCTTGGAAGATAATTGAAGATGTAACATTTTGTCTAATTTCCAAGAAATAAAATGCAATCTTTAGCTGAGAACTGACTGATGTTAAAATTAGAGATGCAAGTGGTTTTGTTATTAAGCAATTTGTTGGAGTAGAACCAGTGACAAATAATTTTTTTCCCAACAAAAGAATAATTTAGTTATGAATATTTTTGGGCACTGAACCAATAATTACTCATTACATGAAGCTTATAACACAATAAATTCCATTGATTTGAGTAACTTTCAGACAGTAGTTGGGTTCTAATAGCAAAAGAATTGATAAACTGCTGGAGGAATTCAACGGGTCAGGCAGCATCTGTGGAGGTGTTTTGTGTCAATCCAGATGAAGAGTCTCGACATCTGTTTAATCCCCTCTACAGGAGTTGCCTGACCTGTCAGTTCTTCCAACAGCTTGTTTTTGTGCTCCATATTTCTGCTTCTGCAGTCTCTTGTGTCTCCATATGAGTTTCAACAGACGTATTTGGATTGCTGATTTTATGTTTGCAATCCTTACTGACTTTGTTCAAAGAAAAATTATTAATATTGAAAATGTATCCGTTTCCTGTTCTTGGATATCTTCCATCAATAACATTTGATGTGTTGAATCCCATGAGTGCAAGTAATTGAACAATGAATTTTGTTGGAAATTGGGAGATGCCTCCCATTTATCACTGAGCTATGCCAAGTTCAACTTGTTTTGTGAAGTGATGTGGAATAATTGTGGAGGTACAATTGTGTGTTTGTTGTAATGCCAGCAGAGGCCTGGAGGATGTGAGATATCTTTGTAATTTTTTTTACAGCTCAAATGGGCAATAGAAAAGGATTGGAACAGCAGGTTGTGACACTGAGTAGGCTAGATTGGAGCTCATAGAAGCGAATTATTAGAATAAAGAATTGGAAACCCTTTGCACTTTTCTAATCATTACAGCTGACATCAACGTTCAATGTGTGCATCTCAATACTAAGTAATGGGAGGTGTGGGATGTCATTATTGTGCAGTTTAAGAACTGAGTTCACACATTTATATTCTCACGGTATTGTTGTTTGCTTCTACATTTTCAGTCCGTTTTATGAACTCGCTTGTAAATTTTAGTGAAATACTGCAGATTGTTGCCAGATGTTCTGGTTTTCAATTTGTTAAAAAAATTAAGCAGGTTATGAATGGTTTACTGTTAACAAATTGTTACAATTTACTGGGAATGTGCAATGGATTTGAAAATAGTTTTTTAAGATGTCTAAAGACATTTCAAAGCTTTAAAGTAAAGCAAAAAAAAAGCAGGTGGAAATACTCAGCAGGTCAGACAGTACCTGAGGAAAGATGCTGCCTGACCTACTGGAGATCTGAAGCATTTTATGTCTTATTTTAAGCTTACTGCATCTGCAGTGTTTTGTTTTGGATGCAATAATTTGATTTGGGGTAATGTTCAATAAAACTGAACTTTAGGAGGAGATGAGAAATACTACATACAATTTAAAAAGGAGCAACACACACACAAAATACTGGAGGAACTTGGCATCTATGGAACCTGCTGAGTTCCTCCAGCATTTTGTGTGTGTTGCTCTGGATTTCCCACATCTACAGAATCACCTGTGTTTATCCATTTTGAAAAGGAGCTTTATTATCCAATCCGAGCCATCACTCCCAGGTCCTCTTAAGGTAGAGGTTCTAACAGACTACTTAGGATATACTAGAATATAATTTAATAGATTTATTTTGAATTATTATTTTAGCTATGCATTATTTTAACTCAAAAGCCATATTGAAGTTTGCATGATTGTTATAGTTTGTGTCGAATAACACCTTTATTACATACCAAAATATTATTGCAAGATTTTGCCTACATTTTCAGTTGAGTAAACTTACTAGAACTACTTGACTTGGTATGTAATTAAGTTTGGAACTGAAAGTCTTCAATTATACATTGATTTGGTTCAACCCATTGACATAATTCAACTCCACTTGATCTATTATTCCTAAGAGATGAATTACAGGAGACAGAAAAAGCATGCCAAAATGGCAATGTTACAATAATCATGGGGGATTTCAAGATGCAGGTAGATTGGGAAAATCAGGTTGGTGCTGGATCCCAGGAGGGGGTTTCCTAGAATGCCTATGAGATGGCTTTTTGTAGTAACCTGTGGTTGAGCTCACTAGGGGATCAGCTATTCTGGTTTGGGTGTTATGAAATGAACTGGAATTGATTAGAGAGCTTAAGGTACAAGAAACCTGAGGAGCAAGTGACCATAATGTGATAGAATTCACACTGCAACTTGAGAAGGAGAAGCAAGTCAGATGTATCAGTATTACAGTAGAGTATTATAGCCGGCTGGTGGCGTAGTGGCATCAGCGCTGGGCTTTGGAGCAAAGGCTCCCGAGTTAGAATCCAGCCGGCTCCCTTGCGCACTTTCCATCCGTGCTGAGTTGAAGGTCGAGCTAGCAACTTGGCCTCGTAAAAATAAGAAAGCCTGCCTAAAAAAAACACCGTCATGACAGCGTCCGGGTGACTCCACTGGGAGTTAAGGGCTTTCTTCTCAAAGGGGATTATAGAGGCATGAGAGAAGAGCTGGCCAAAATTGATTCAAAAGGAACACTGGCAAGGATGACGGCAGAGCAGAAATGGCTGCAATTTCTGGAAGCAATTCAGAAGGTGCAGGTTATATAAATCACAAAGAGGAAGAAATATTCTAAAGCAAGATGACACAACCATGGCCAACATAAAAGCCAAAGAGAAGACCTATACTGGAGCAAAACTTAGAGTGTTGTTACAGGATTGGGAAGCTTTTAAAAACCAACAGAATGCAACTAAAAAAAATCATTAAGCAGCTAGAGATGGAATACAGAAGTAAGGTAGCCAATAATATTAAAGGGGTTACCAAAAGTTTCTTCAGATACATAAAGTATACAAGAGAGGTAAGAGTGAATATCGGACTGTGGAAAACGAGGCTGGAGAGGTAGTAATGGGGGACAAGGAAATGGTGGACGAACTGAGTAGGTATTTTACATCAACTGTGAACGTGGAAGACACTAGCAATGTGGTGGAAATTTGAGACAGTTGGGGGTCAGAGGTGTAGGAAATTGCAATTACCAGAGAGAAGGTTCTTGGGGAAACTGAAAGGTCTGAAGGTAGATAAGTCACCTGAACCAGATGGTGTACGCCCCAGAGTTCTGAAAGAGGTGGCTGAAGAGATTGTGGAGGCATGAGTAATAATCTTTCAAAAATCACTAGATTCTGGAATGGTTCCGGAAGTCTGGAAAATTGCAAATGACACTCAACCAAGAAGGGAGAGAGGCAGACGAATGGAAATTATAAGCCATTTAGTCTGATTTCAGTGGTTGAGAAGATGTTGGAGATGATTGATAAGGAGATGGGTTCAGCGTACTTGGAGGCACATGATAAAATAGGCCATAGTGAGCATGGTTTCCTCAAGGGAAAATCTTGCCTGTCAGATCTGTTGTAATTCCTTGAAGAAATAACAAGCAGGGTAGACAAAAGAGAATCAGTGGATTTTGTGCACTTGGATTTTCAGAAGGTCTTAGACAAGGTGCTGCACATGAGGCTGTTGAACAAGTTAAGTACCCGTGGTGTTACATGAAAGATACCAGCATGGATAAAGCAGTGGCTGATTGGCGGGAGGCAAAGAGCGGGAATAAGGGCAGCGTTTTCTGGTTGGCTGCCAATGGTTAGTGGTGTTCCTCAGTGGTCTGTGTCGGGACATTTCTTTTTACGTTATATGTCAGTGACTTGAATGACAGAATTGATGGCTTTGTTGGAAAGTTTGCAGATTATACAAAAACAGGTGGAGGGATATGTAGTTTTGAGGAAGTATAGAGGCTGCAGAAGGATTTAGACAGGTAAGGAGAATCGAAAAAGAAGAGGCAGATGGAATACAGTGTTGGGAAGTGTATGGTCATGCACTTTGGTAGAAGAAATAAAAATGTAGACATTTTCTAAGTGGAGAGGAAATTCAAAAATCTGAAGTGTAAAGCGTCTTGGGAGTCCTTGTGCAGGAACTACTAAAGGTTAATTTGCAGATAGTCATAGTCATAGCCATACTTTATTGATCCCAGGGGAAATTGGTTTTCGTTACAGTTGCACCATAAATAATTAAATAGTAATAAAACCATAAATAGTTAAATAGTAATATGTAAATATGTAAATTATGCCAGGAAATAAGTCCATGACCAGCCTATTGGCTCAGGGTGTCTGACCCTCCAAGGGAGGAGTTGTAAAGTTTGATGGCCACAAGCAGGAATGACTTCCAATGATGCTCTGTGTTGCATCTCGGTGGAATGAGTCTCTGGCCGAATGTACTCCTGTGCCCAGCCAGTACATTATGTAGTAGATGGGAGATATTGTCCAAGATGGCATGCAACTTGGACAGCATCCTCTTTTCAGACACTACCACTAAACCAGTGGTGAGGAAGGCAAATGTGATGTTACCATTAGTTTCAAGAGTACTAAAATATAAAATCAAGGATGTAATGTTGAAGTTTTATAAAACACTGGAGATGCCTCACTTGGAGAATTGTGAGCAGTTTGGGGGCCCTAATCTATGAAAGGATGTGCTGACAGTTCAAAGGAGGGTCATGAAATGATCCTGGGATTGAACGGCTTATCATCTGAAGAGCGTTTGATGGCCCTAGGCCTTTACTCACCGGAATCCCGAAGAATGAGGGGTGACCTCATTAAAACCTATCAAATGTTGAGTGGATGTGGAGAGAATGTTTGCTGAGGTGGGAGAGTCTAAGACCAGAGGACACAGCCTCAGAATAGAGGGGAACAGAAATGAAGAGGAACTTCTTTAGTCCGAAAGTGGTGAATCTGTGGAATTCTTTGCCACAGGCAGCTGTGGAGGCCAAGTCTTTATGTATATTTAAGGCGGAGATTGATAGATTCTTGATTGGTCGGGGTATGAAGGGATATGGAGAGAAGTCAGTAGATTGGGGCTGAGAGGAAAGCTGGATCAGCCACGATGAAATGGCGGAGCAGACTCAATGGGCCAGATGGTCTAATTCTACTCCTGTATCTTATGGTCTTATGGTCTAATTAATACAAGGTTATGTGGTTTATAAATTAAACATGTCCTGTAAACTGCAACATACTGATAACCCAATGAATTAAGAATTTGTCTTTTGGATGTAATTTTTCATTTGTTTCTATCAATTTTCCAGCCATCATGCTGGAATCTAAAGCATTCTGAATACATATTTGCAACAATACTGACACAGCTTCACAATACTTCCTAAAAATTAACTCAGACTCTGATTTGATAAACATTTCCCATAATAACTATCAAAATTTATATATCTCACCAGATTGACAAAGTTTTGCCTTGTGTAGGAGCATAATCCATTACGAACTGAGGTCTTGCCATTGAAGTAATGGAATTGTTCATGAACAGATTAAAGTTAAGGGAATACTTGATCTTTCTCAACAAACAAATATCTGCACTATGTTGTCTGGTTCTTTGTTCCTTTCTCAAAATTGCTGTTTCAGTGGTGGTACAGCTATTTACAAGCTTTTTTTAATGCAAGTTGTAAAATTGCAGTTATCAAGATGTGCATTGCCAAATCTTCTGGAGGTGACAGCAAATCATTCACGCATGGCATGCAATTCCGGCTCCATGTCAAAGATGAAGTAGAATCACTGCTTTCAGGCACTTAAATGTGTAACTTGATTATTGGAAAATCACGGCTGCTTTTGTAAATGCATTTTGCTCTGTAAATGGCCTGAATATTGTCACAATTATTGACCAGTCTACTTTGTAAAGCGATTACTTACATGTAACCATTACAGATACTCAGTAAATCATGACACAGATCTTTGTTTGATTATATTACAAATACAAAATGCCATTTTATTGTAGGAGGGATTTAGGTTTACCAATGCTTGGTGTTTGGTTTATCTCAATTGCAGCAAAATGCTGGCTGTAAAGTTTTTTTTTTCAGAAATATGTGTGTAAAATTGTGTGATAGTTACATGTACGATAAGAGTCACAAAATAAGGTGAAAGAGGGGGCTGCAGATCTAGTGGGAAGTGGAAGGTGTTCACAAATTCATGGCTGTAGTACCTCCATTGCTTCCTAGCAGAAAAGCAGAATGTCTCTTTGTAGATAGCTGCTGACAAGTTTACAGTAAAAATATTAATTGGGGTACTTTTTGAGCACTTTATGTGTACTATTACACTGTCATTTATGAATCCCTATGTTATACTGAGGAATGGGAGTGATTGCTGTTTCTACAGATGTGCGGGAGTTTCAGGTCATTGTACCTGCTCTGCATGGAAATTGATGGTGGGGAACTGTCAGGAAATGTTGCTTGGATTTGTTTAATGTTGCAAATGTACTCTGCTTTACATTTTAATACTGTTCCAACTGCTTAATTGTTTTATTTACTTTAAATTAATCTGGGATATTTTTGTATGTCATTAGCATTCATAATTCTTCATCAGGGGACATGCTTAACTGGATCTCAAAGTTTTTTTGTGGGTGAGACTGATTCTGACCAACCTGATGAGCATAAGCACTTGCCACCCTGCAATGTTTTGTGGCCAAGCTTGGATTGACGGAGGCTTGTCACTGAAGGAAACTTGCTGGTTTTTGTTACATGTTGTAGAATTTTCGATTGAACTAGTTGCTTGCCCTTTTTATAGAAACAATATGCAGCCCAGGGGAAAGTCAATTAACACATCACCATTTCTTAAATGCCAAGATTTAACCTAATCCAGTTAGATAGGACACAGTTCTTTCACTGCCTGCTGTACGGAACTGCTGTAAGCAGTCACAACCTAATTGCACTTTGAAAACTGACATCAAATTGGCAGTTTCAGCCAAATTGATTGCAACTTTGCTGGATGCTGGAAGGAGGAAAGGGCACAGTGGTATGACTACAGAGCCAACTTCTGCTTTGAAAATTTTTGGAAAGGGAAGTGAGATATTTGTGAGGTTGCTGATCCCAAATGTTCAATATGTTAGTAACAATGTGGGAATTACATGGGTAGTTTATAGATCAAGGAGATTAGAGGACTTTCCTGTGATAAAAGAGAGAGTTGCTGTGTTTAAAGGTATGGGGCATTTTGTTTTCCATTTGACTTTGTCTCTCTTGTTTTGATGGTACCAAGCACTGACACAGATTGGTAAAACTGGCACAGCCCAAAAGGGAAAGAATGGTAGGAACTGGTGAGTGGCTTCACACCCAGGGACAGCTAGCAGCCAGCAGCTGGAAAATAGGGATGGGTGGGTATTCAAGGGTTGAATGGGGAGAGAAATGACTCAGAGAGGGAGACAGTTCAGGGAAGTGGGACAGTTATAGTGGATTAAAGGAAGAAATGAAGAAATGGGACGGAAAAGAAAAGGAATATGGATGGTGGGGAGGTATAAGGGAATGGTCAGTGAAAGTGAGGGCATATCTGTGTGTGTCTTTTACTGTATTGGTGCGTGTGGTCAGGGTGTGTGTGTGTATGTATGTATATATGTGTGTGTATATGTGTGTGTGTGTGTATGTATATATATATATATATATATATATATATATATATATACACACACACACACACACACACACACACACACACACGTATATAAGTGGCCTGTATGTTTTGTTGAATGCGTGTGTTCTGAGTGTGTAATGTAAGTGTGTTTGTGTGTGTGTACGTACACATGCACATATAAGTGCATTTGATAAGTTTTGGAAAAAAGCCTGGTTTCCACTTGTATTCTTGGTGTTGAACTAAGATCTCGCTCTGCCCAGACTGAGTGATAATCAGTGTGCAGTCATCACCCCACGTTCAAAGATTTCACACACACTGACATCCTCTGCTCTTTGGACCTGGAATAGAAGGAACCAAGTCATCCTCAGTCCTAAAATGTAGTCAATGAAGAGAAGAGTGTGAGGGGTTTGATTGTGTTCCTGACTGGATTTCAGTGAACTGTGCACAAATTGAAAATTGGAATGCCCTTTTCAGGAGTCCTTTCAATTAATTCCTACTTCACTTCAGCCTTGTTGCATTTCTCCTTGGCGTGTGATATTGAGGCCAATTGTAATGCGCAATCTGTCATTCTGGTTCAAGTTCAAATGTACATAAATGCATGAAGAGTTATAAAAAAGGTTGATGAGCTGCAAATGCAGTTGACCCATGGGGGATGATGATGCAGTGACAACAACAGAAGGGCAGGTAAGAGCCTGACATATTTCCAGGTACAATGTGTACAGGAAAGTTCGGAAAAGGGAAATGGTGTAAGAAAACTTGCAGTACAGGAGGATGCCCAGGAGCCATCAGAGATAGAATCAGTCTGTTTAGGTTTGAGGAGATGTGACTCAGAGACAGAGCAGATTTATTGTCACTGACATATGTTGTGAAGTTTGTTGGTTTGTGGCAGCAGTACAGAGCAAGACATAAAAACTACTGTAGCTTATAAAATAAATAATGTAAAAGACAAATAATGCAGTTTATGGACCTTTCTGAAATGGGACAATGGAGGGAAGAAGCCGTTATTCAAACAGTAAGTGTGGTTTTCAAGCTCCTTACTTTATCCCCGATGGTAGTAATGAGAAGAAGGCATGAACTGGATGCTGACGATCTGTAATGTTGGTTGATACCCTTTTGAGGCACTGACTCTTGAAGATGTCATTGATGGAGGAAAGGTTGTACTCATGATAGAACAGGCTGAGTCTTGAGGTTTGCCTATGTTAATTATCACTGAGGAGGATATGTTATTACTGATTCGCACTGACTGTAGTGTCCTCAATAAGGCGGTATCCGTCATTAAGGACCTTCAGCATCTTGGACATGTCCTCTTCCCATTGCTAACATCAGGGAGGAGGTACAGGAGCCTGAAGATACACACACAATGATTCACTAACAACCTTTTCCCCTGCACCATCCGATTTCCTTCTCCATCCCATTTCTTTGTTTCTCCTTTTAATCCACTATAACTGTCCCACTTCCCTGAACTGTCTTCCTCTCTGAGTCATTTCTCTTCCCATTCATCCCTCGAATACCCACCCATCCCCATTTTCCAGCTGCTGGCTGCTAGCTGTCCCTGAGTGTGAAGCCACTCACCAGTTCCTACCATTCATTCCCTTTTGGGCTGTGCCAGTTTTACTAATCTCTGTCAGTGCTTGGTACCATCGCAACAAGAGAGACAAAGTCAAATGGAAAACAAGATGCCCCATACCTTTAAACACAGCAACTCTCTCTTTTATCACAGGAAAGTCCCCTAAAGGACCATGAACCCATAAACTCTACCCTCACTTTTTGCACAACAAAATAAACAAAATAACAAATTTTGCGACATGTTTGAGTGATAATAAACCTGATTCTGATTCAGACTTGAGGTTAGAAATAAGTGATGTTAAGGAGAAAAATTAGAGGATAAATTGTGGAGATCAATGATTTCAATACTGTATCCAACCTTAGAACAAAATAAAAATACCATAAGGGGCAAAGAAGTAGGTTGTTTGCAAAGTGTGTTCAGGAAATTTTCGTAATCCGCACATTTCTGGTCCAACGAGAAAGGCAGTGGCGCTGGACTTGAGTTGGGGAAATGAGTTGGGTGAAGTGGACCAAGTGTTTTGGGAGGAACATCCAGGGGAAAAAGACATCTTATAGTCTGGATTGCTATGGAAAAGGATGTTGACCATTCCAGATTAAAGACTTGGAGAAGGGCTAACTTCATTGGATGAGAACTGATCTGCCGAAATAATGGGAATGAAAGTTTAGGAGCCAAAACTGTAAATGAAATATGAGAGATATTTAAATGTTTCAGCTTATAGTTTTGGTACATTCCTGTGGAGAGGAAGGGTAGTGAAATGAAACTTCCAACTCCTCCAAAAGCAAAAAAGATAGAAAATATCTTTCTTTCTTTGCTGCCACCAAGTTAACACATTTTACATGGATAGTAATGGCATGGATATTAAACCTGGTTCTGATTATATTCCGTATATGAAATTTTTGGGTGCGGCTCTGTGAATCCACAGGGGCAGATTTCTTTAACCTGAGTAGCCATAATATAGGGTTACCTGAACTAGAATGATTGGCTGCACTTAAAGTTCTTGCCTGTGATGCAGGCAGAATGCATCCTGTATGGCGATGGGAAATAAGGCACAGTATAGCAGAGCTACTAGCCATAGTCTTTGTAAATCTCTAGATTCATAGGGATGCCTGAGGGCTGGGAACTTGGGGCATTGTTACAGGTGTATGGATAAATTAAATTGATGCCAACTAGCCAGCTTAATCTCAAGGGTGAAGAAAATTTGACATACAACAATTAGGGATTGAGTAAGTAGATGCGAGGAGAATGAAATGAGGCAGAGTGGATTTGTTAAAGGTAAATCATGCCGAACACATTTGATAAGAATATTTGATGAAAGAACAGAGAGGGTCAATGAGGAAGACATGGTTGCTAGGTTACATATGGACCTATAAAAGGTGTTTGATGAAGAACCACAAAATATGCATATCATTTAGACTGGAGTCTATGGAATAAATAAAGGACTGGTTAGAAACTGGTGAAGAGATGTGAAACAGAGTATTAGTGAAAGGTGGATATTTGAACTGGAGGGAATCATACAGTGAAGTTCCTCAGGAATCTGAACCAGAATCAATTGCTTTTCTTAATATATATAATTGACTTGGTTGTGCAGCACAGTTTCTGATTTGCAGATGGAAGCTTACTGAACAGTGAAGAGATCTGCTGGGAGGATGGGTGAATAGTCAGCAGTCAAAGTCCATAGGCATCTGCTAGTGTTGTGAGACCATGGATTTGCACCTTGGAAGGTTTCCAGGGCGCAGGCCTGGGCAAGTTTGTATGGAAGACCGGCAAGTCTCCCTTCTCCACGCCACCAATGTTGTCCAAGGGAAGGGCATTAGGACCCATACAGCCTGACACCAGTGTCGTCACAGAGCAATGTGTGGTTAAGTGCCTTGCTCAAGGACACAACACACAGCCTCAGCCAAGGCTTGAACTAGCGACCTTCAGGTCACTAGACAAACGTCTTAACCAGTTGGCCACGCGCCAGCACAAAGTATAATGCAGAGAAATATGAGGTGTCACAATTTGGAATGCAAAGAGGCAACAGAAAATAGACTGCAAGAGATACAAGAATGGAGGGATTTGAGGGTATATTGAGAATTTTGTACACTGTATTCAGCAGCATAGAGAACAAGAGTAAATAAATCATAATGAATCTCTATAAAACATCAGTTTGACCACTGTTGGAGTACTTTTTCCTGTTTCCTGTGGAGCTCTTTAAGACATGTATATCGGCTTTAGAGAGGATGCAGAAGAGATTTACTGAGCTCCTTCTGGGAAGTGGGATTTCAGTTGTTTGGATTAATAGGGAAATGCAATAATTGTTTTCCTTAGAAAAAAAGGTTTGATAGAAATATTTGAAGTCATAAAAGGGAACGCCTAATTGATAAAGAGAGAGCTATTTCTGATTATGGTAGGGTCATGAACCAGAAGGTGCAAATTGTAGGTGATTAACAAAAGAGTCAGAAGTGTCAGGGAGCATTTTTCTGTGCAATGTGTGGTTAAGGTCTGGAATGCACCGTCAGGCAGTAGCACAGGCAAATTCATTTGTAGTGTTCAAAAGATAAGTGGACAGAAAAAAATTGCAGTCTTGAAAGAGAAGGCAGCTCGATTGCTTTTACTTACACTGCACTGAATAGTCTCCTACTGTGATTCTGTAAAGTTCATGAATTCTGAGCAATTTGGGAGAGTATGTATTCTGTTTGAAAAAGCTGTGTTCCACGTACCACGGAGTATATTCAAGCATTCAGTTAATCTGCAAATATTTTCAAATTTTCTTCACTATTGCCCAATGATTATCTGGTCCTGTGTCTGTTGGGAAGAGGTCCATGCTGTGCAGAAATCTTTATCCATAGATGAACTGGGTAGCAGTTTGGATCTCACACTCAACGTTACCCTTGTTTGGACTCGTCATTTCGAAGTTTGTTCTGTCTACTGGTTCTGTGAAGCTTGCGCACGATGTGTTCAAGCAGGTTTGGTCTGATGTTATTTGGTAATATGCTGATTTGTCTGAGAGATGGTTGATATAGAGGAAAGGGTAAAAGGTTCTCAATTACTTTTTCTTTCTGGATCTGACCAGGGAATACAGATATTAACCTACCCATGTGTTCCCAACCCTGACCTCAGTGTGTACAGATGTGTGGATGGACAGTGCACACGTAAGCTCAGAGTTGGGAAAACATGGGTAGGTTAATATAAAAGATAAAAATGAAACTAACATAGAACTTGTTATCTCCATGGAGAGGTTGATTACTATATATCATTGCTATTTGACTATCATTACCAGAGGTTCTAATGTTAACTATTTTCGATGCCCTTTTTTGTTATCTGTGAGATACATGTTCACTTGCAAATAACAAGTAACAAGAGTGTTTCACACAGAACAGCGTCAGAAAGTACCAAGGAATTTGCCCCAAGGAATGAAGAAAGGGTTCAGAGTTAGAGGAGCATTGATATCTTTGAAGATTGCAAAGCTGATAGAAATTACTGGGATAGGGACTCCCAAAGCCATGAAGAAATTTAAGAACAAAAATGAAATGTTTAAAATGGCGTTGCGTAACAGGAGATGGTCAGCAAAGACAGGATACAGATGAATGGGTCAGTGTGAATTAGGAGAACAGGAGCAAGTTTTGGATGAGCATGTGACAGACCAGAGTGTCAGAGAGTGGCCAGATGTTTTTTTTTAGGAATGCCAAGACAAAGAGATAGCAAAGACATGGATGAGGCTTTCGCAATGGACAGAAAAGTAGAAGTAACTGACTTTATTAAAGGTAGGAATCCCTGGCCCCGATCTCACTTAAGACTGAGATAGTTTCCTGAGCTAGTGAGTGATCTGCCTCAGCTTCCAGCAATAGCTCATCCAATCATAATTTTTCTTAATGAATCCAGCAATGTAATTTTGAATCAATACTATAAATGTAAGCTCAAATTAAAATATAACTGTAGACCGAGTTAAGCACAAATTATGGAATTTATAGCAGGTGGTTGAATATATTTAGTAATGCAGCAGGTGTTTTACCACAGCTAAAATAATTCGGAAACTTTGGAAATATCAGTACTGCTGCAGAATTGCTTACATCATGCATTCTGAACAAGTTGTCAATTCAGGTGGAGATACAGATTATTAAGTTTAAATCTCAATTTTTGTTGTTCTGCACTAAAGTTCAACGAAGTTTTTATGAGAGTTGGAGATACTTCTATGTTTTATGGATCTCAATTCCACACTAGTTTCTGCAAAATATTTTCTCTGCCTATGCTCTGACCATCCATCATTTCAATAATACTTAGTTTAATTTATACTGTTTTAAGATATCTGATCTATCATGTAGATTTCTTGAAACACGAAGCAACCCAGCAATAAGAGATGAATTACCTGAGTGCTACTTAGTAATGAGGAGAACTGTAGAGTGTAGTCTTCATTCCTCCATTTAAATTTTTTCCTTTCTATATGAAAATGTGGATTTTCTGCTGACATTCCTTTGTATGGAAGGATTATATTTGCATATTTATGCAATAAATACAATAGATATGTCATAACATTTTTATGTCTATAATGGAAGCCAAATTTATCCATTTATTTGCTGAATCTGAACATCTCCTGGAAGTCCAGAATTTGTTACCCAGCCCTAGATGTGTTCACTTGCAGACTTTGATGAAGAAATTCCAATACAGTTCCAGGATATAGTCCGAGAGATCATGTAACTTTGTGAACTGTTTTTCTAATTCAATTTGCAAACCATCAGAACAGTTTTCATGAGGCACCATTTCTCGCCTCCCTTAAAATGCACTATTAAATGTATTTAGTAATGAACTCACAAATTCAGAAAAATTTGATAACACACTTTTTTTCTTTAAAACAAGGTGCACTATAAACAATGCTGTCACATCATCTTTTAACATCCATCTGCTCTTGGCTTGAGAAGGTGGGCTGCTACTTCCCTCATAATGTTCCTGCAAAGTTATCTAAGGGGAGCTTCCAGGATAGCCTGGTAACGTTGACAGAAGGGTTAACATGGCCTGTGGTTTGGGGGTGTGTTGGTGTGTTTCCTTGATATTGCTTGATGGTAAAAGTTATGGACAAGAAGGTCCATGAAATGAGGTGCTGCATTTCATCCTGTCGATCATTTATACCAGAAGAACTGTGCATATTGACTCACTGGCCATTAGAGTCAATATGCACAGTTCTTCTGGTATAATCCTGAACTGAAGAGTGGCATCTTTAGTCATAGTTTGTGTTGGCTGTAAATGTTGTTGTTGTTGTTTATAATTAGTGAATATTCCATTATATTCCAACACAATAGGATGTGTATGTTACTATCGGAGCCTTCTCAATTTGTGTACCAGTTAAACAATATTGATATTACCAGCTACTTTACCATCAGGGGAAATACAGTGGTAAATTGAGGTAAGGATACTGATCCCCATGGAATAATCAACAATAGTTCCATTCTCAACCTGCACAGAAGTCTTTGTTCATGAGCTCTCAATACAATGGATATTGGAGTTCGTGGAGGAAATCTATAAACAGTCTATGATTTGAATGAAGGATCATGGTGTGGAAGGATGAGGGTGAGGTGCAGTGGGATGGGAGAACATCAAGTGTGTTAGCTCATGGGTGATGCCCAGTTTGAATGGCATGATAGTTAGTGGAGATGATTAGAGATTTGGAGATGTCTGGGAAAGGGGGGTGGAATCAGTAAGAATTGAGAACATCACATTGGTAGCGAAGGGACTGAGGTCTACTCAGTGTGGGGGGGCTCCATGTCATTTGTTAGGGGAGATGCTTAGGGATTGTCTGGGAAAGCGGGGTGGAATCAGTAAGAATTGGGAGCATCACATTGGTAGTGAAGGGGCTGAGGCCTACTCAGTGTGGGGGCTCCATGCCATTTGTAAGCCTCTCACAGGATACAATTTTGTCCCAATGCCACAAGAGTGAATAATGCAAAATAGTCCTGTGCATGCCCAGTTGAACCACAGAGATCCTGAAACAAAAATCCAGGGTATGCTGGACTATCAGATTTTAGATCAAATCCCATCAAACAGCAGACAAACAAACTGTTCTCCACCACAGAATTTCCAGGGCAACCTATTCAGAATTGATGCTGCAAGAGGGAACTGTCTATGTATGGTGCATTTTGGAGAAGAAGGGCTCAATAGCAGAAGTTGTCATGGTCCGGATCGGGATCCCTTTGAATTTACCTTGTTTATGTTACAATCCGGACCGTTGATTCCCTGTTTTCCCGTGTCCCTCGACTTTGGTGATTAGAGGCAATTAACACTCGGCTGAACCGGTAGTTTATAGTCCTCGGCTTTCAGCCGTTCGGCGCGGGAGCGTCTGCAAAGTCTGCAAAGTCATTTAGGGTACGGTGTGCTGATGTCATCTGGCTGGAACAAGCCTAGTCTCTGCTGAAGCGAGTGCTGGTAATTCTCCTGTCCTCACTGGAGCACCCCGTCCAGTTACCTCGCCAAAACCAGCCTGCAAAGTTTCCTCACTGAGGTGAGTCCCACCGGGGGGACTCAAGAAACGCTGTCTACTGTTCCCAGGCCGAGTCGAGAGCTCACCACTACCCAGAGGCTCCAAGTCAAGTCCTGGCTCCGGCGGCATTCTAGCACCAAGTCAAGTCCTGGCCCTGGCGGCTTCCCAGTTCCGAGTCAAGTCCTGGCCCTGGCGGTCTGTGATTCCTGTCCTACCCCACTGTCTGAATCCCTTCTCTGCCCCTCTCGCCTCTAGCCGTCATCTTCAGCCCCCGCCTGCACTTCGGTCTAGTTCCATCACCGGAGCTAGATAGGTACTGTCTGGTGTTCATTCGTGTTGGTCTTGTCTTGTTTTGTCCTCGCCTCCGTGGGGTAAGTCAGGCCGTCTTGCCGTTGCCCCATGGGGGGTCATGTCTTGTCTTGTCTCATCCTCTCCTCCATGGGGGTAAGTCTGGCTGTCTTGCCGTTGCCCCGCGGGGAGTCATGTCTTGTCTTGTCCTCGCCTCCGTGGGGTAAGTCAGGCCATCTTGCCGTTGCTCTACGGGGGGTCATGTCTTGTCCTCACCTCCGTGGGGTAGGTCAGGCGGTCTTGCCGTTGCCCCGTGGGGGGTCATGTTCTGTCTTGTCTTGTCTTCGCCTCCGTGGGGTAAGTCAGGCCATCTTGCCATTGCCCCGCAGAGGGTCATGAGTCCCGGCCCTATGTCCTGTACCCAAGGAGGGGTCCCGACTCTGTGTTCTGTGTAGGTGTCCATGGTTCCATGTACCTGCTCCCCGAGACAGAGGCTCTGTGTTCCCATGTTCCTCCTCTCCCTAGCCCATGTCAAGTCCTTGCCTGGTTCTGGGGTCCGAGCCCGAGGCAAGACCCAGGTACTGGGTCCTTGCCCAGTCTCTGGCTCGGAGTCCATACCCTAGCCTCTTCATGCCTCCCCTAGTTTTGGGAGCCCATTCCGAGTCCAAGCCCAGTCCCTTGGTCCCAGCCTAGTCGTAGTCCTGAGTCCTTGTCCAATTCGCTATTTCCTGCTCCTGTCTTGCTCTCCTGGTATCGAACAATAAACTACATCTAAGTAACCTCACAAGATATGTCTTGCATTTGGGTCCACCTCTGCTCCCATGCCGCCGCCAGTGTGACAGAAGTATTAAATCTAATGAGTGGTAAACTTGAATTAAAAAGTGATACATTCTTTGTCAATGATTTCTTCCTCCATCATAGGTCAAGTTAAATAGAAAAGGCAAGAAATCTTGAACGGACAGTCATAGTCAAAGTAAGTTTATTTTCAAAGTACCCTAAGATTAATTTTCTTGCAGGCATTCACAATAGAACAAAGAAATATAGTAGAATTAATCTAAAACTACATACAAAGACTGACAAGCAATCAATGTGCAAAAGATAAACTATGCAAATTCAAAAGAAAGCAAATACTACTACTACTAAATAAATAATACTGTACTGACAACATGAATTCCAGAGTCCTTCAAAGTTAGGTTGTAGAATCAGTTTGTTGTTGAAGAAATTTAAGTTATCCATCCTAGTTCAGGAGCTTGATGGTTGAAGGGTGATAACTGCTCCAGAACCTGGTGATGTGGGATCTAAGGCTTCTGTACCTCCTTCCTAATGTAAGTGGCCAGAAGAGAGCATGGCCTGGATGGTGGGGGTCCTTGATAATAGATGGTGCTTTATTTGTGGCAGTACTCCTTGTAGATTTGTTCAAAGGTGGAGAGAGCTTTTCCTGTGATGCATCCAGTCAGGATACTCTCCACCATGCATCTATAGAAGCTTATCAAAGTTTTAGATGTCATGTCAAATCTGTGGAAATGTTTAAGAAAGTAGAGGCACTGCTGTGCATTCTTTGTAATGCCACTTACGTGCTGGTCCCAGGACAGATCCTCTGAAGTGTTAACACCAGGGAATTTAAAGTTACTTACCATCTCCACCTCTGATCCCCTAGTGAGGACTGGCTCATGAACCCCTGCTTTCTTCTTCCTATAGTCAATAATCAGCTGTTTGGTTTTGCTGACAATGAATGTGGCACCATTCAACCAGATTTCCAATGTCCCTTCTATATGCTGATTCGTCACCATCTTTGATTTGGCCAAAGACAGCAAGCTTAAATATGGCATTGGAGCTCTACTTGGCCTCATAGTCACCAGTATCAAGTGAGTAGAGCAGGGTGCTAAGCACACAGCCTTGTGCACTTGTGTTGCTGATGATTGTGAACTAGCTGGAGTTTCACAATCAGTTCAGAACTCCACATTGTCTCATGTTATTAAGGCAGCAATGGGGAAGTTTCCGAGTATAAACCTCTGATTTCTGAGATGTCTGATCTCAGTCAAAGAATTAGTAGACTCACTGTGCACCTGCCCTAAACTGTAGGGAGGGAAGTAATTCTGCAAGGTCTCTCTCTGACTGTCAGGTTTGAATCACTGATAAATAGTAGCAAATGTATATTTTAAAGAGAAAGATTTTACATCATGGGATTTGGCACCTGAGATTAGAAATAGTTTTGCATCTTTCAAAATATCACGCTAGAGTTAATGGCTAGTTACTAAATATATTTGGGGAAAAAGCCAAATACATTGTCCTAAAATTCTAATAACCTAAAAAATCTGGGACTGTGGGATTTTGGTGATGCTGGACTGGCAGATTTCCAAACTTGGATATTACTCTTCATTAATGCATTAAGTAACTTTTAATTCATCTTTATTGGATGTCTTGAATAAAGCAGAATCAAATCTATTATTCCTGACTTGTATGATGCTGTCATTTAAGCAGTGCAGTGCAAAGACATAAATTACAGAAATAAATGGTGCAAAGAAAAGGAATAATGAAGTAGCATGCATGGTGCTTCATGGACCATTCAGAAATCTGATGGCAGAGGAGGAGAAACTCTTTCTCAATGATTGAGTGTGGGTCTTGAAGCTCCTATACCTTCTCTCTGATGGTAGTAATGAGAAGAAGGCATGTCCTGGGGAGTGAGGGTCCTTTTTGATGGATGCCATCTCCTTGAGGGACAAATCTCTTGAGCCCTTGATGGTGGGGAGGATCGTGCCCATGATGGAACTGGCTAAATCTACAACGCTCTTGTGATCCTGTGTGCTTGAGTTGCCATTGCCAGGTGCAGGTTGTGATGCAATCACTCAGAACACTCTCCATGTATGTACATCCAGAGAAATGTGCAAGTCTTCAGTGACAAACCAAACCTCCACAAACTCCTAATGAGGTAGAGTTGCTGGTGGCCACCTTTATGATTGTATCAATGTGTTTGGCACAGGATTGATCCTCTGAGATGTTGACGCCCAGGATCTTGAAACTGTTCACCCATTCCGTGCAGTAGTATCAACAATTTTCCAGTGAAGTATGTGAGTTTAAGCAGCATGTGGAAATAAAACAGTGCGAGTTTAAAAACAGCATGGGAATAAGTCTCCTGATAGTTACAGGGAGTGTGAGTTTAAAAATGGGTGAAAATTAGTTCCTGGAGCGTTTTAAAGGAGTGTGGGAGCTGGGTCCCAGTGAGTTTAAAGGCAGTATAGAAACATCACCAAATGAGTTAGATGATGAACCACTGGGATTTCCAAACAATTTGTAAAGCAGAGTTTTAATGTTCCTTTATTGCACGAGAAAATTATTGAGCAGTCAAACGTCGTCAAGTAATTTCTACGTGTTCACTAGTACTTTGCACTGGGAGATTGCCTTATCAATTTTGGGACTCGAGGCAGTGAATCTTGAGGTGGAGAGTAGAAGTGGCAGTCTCTGTCGTATTTAAAAACTGTTCGCTCCAGCATGGTGATGTGTGTAGCAGCCTCACATCACTGAAATGTTCCCACAATTTATGGACTCACTTTCCAGGTCTCTTCATCTCATGGTCTCTATATTTATTGCTAATTTATTTGTTATTATTATTACTTCCTTTTTGTATTTGCAGTTTGTTGTCTTTTGCACACCGGTTGAATGCCCAAGTTGGTGCAGTCTTTCGTTGATTCTGGTTTGGTTATTATCCTGTAGATTTATTGAGTATACGCACAAGAAAATGAATCTCAGGGTTGTATATGGTGACATATATGTACTTCGGTACGCCGGCCGGTGATGTGGTGGCATCTGGACAGGACTTCCAAGGCGAGTGGTTCCAGCTTCGAATTTTCCATTCGTGCTGGGATTAGTGTTGAACTAGCAACTTGGCCTCATGAGAAAACAGACAAATGCTTAAAAAAAAGGCAAGGTTACCACTCATTGTGCCACAAAGCATAGAGAGGAAAAAAAAATATTTATAATATATATAAGTATGTAGATACAGATGCAGATATATATTCTATTGTGTACATATATATTCATTTTCTTATCTGATCAGTTAAGTTAATCATATAATTATATAATATTTTTGTGAATGTAGTGTGAGCTATAAATGCAACAGTAGAATGGACTTAGTGTTTTGCATTTTGAAGTGTTGTACGCACAATCCAATCCATTTAATGCAGACCTTTTAATTACGTGGTTGCCATGGATTCACATTCAGAGTAGAATCACAGATGCAACAAAATAACACTTTCATGGCTTTTGGCTTTTAGCTGTCTCCTTTAAATGCGATCACTGTACATAAACAGTAAAAATAATCAGTGCAATTTGCATCACAGTAGGAAACTTATTTTAATAAAATAAAGCAAGTACTGTTAGTTACAGAATTAGTGAGAAATAATTCAATCTTAAAAGCAGCTGTATAATTTGTTGTTAGATATGCTGTCATATTTTAAATCTTCTGACTTAATTGAAGCTTGTCTGTTGTGAATATGCAGCCACTGCATGACTCATTTATCATCTGTGAAGTGTATTTGCATAATTCTTTAAACATTGGTGTGTGTGATTCTCTCCTGCCTTTAATGACTATAGTGAGATGCACAGAGGCCGATTTCCAATTATAATCGCTGGATAGTTTACTTCCCAGCTACTTAATGAATTCTGAAAGCAAAACTGGTGCTAATGAAAGAATGTGAGTTAGGACACAGAAATGAGTAATATGAGACTCAAAGGGCAAAATTAACCATATTCGAAGGTTTGAATGGGGGGCAGAAATAAAACAAATATAATGAAAATTATAAAGTGAGAAACGTCTGAGTCAACGATTGATCTTGGTTCCGATGGAAGTACAGGAACTTTGTGAAGAAATGGGAATTCTTGAAACCTTGGAGGCAGTCTGTTTATATTTGCTGATGTCACATTGTGGTAGACTTTGTAATTTTAAAATGTGTATTTTACAGTGGAAAAATATGAATGAAACCATGGAGTACAAAAATATAATGTGTGGTTTGTTCCTAATCATTACATTGTGGCTGTATTTCCTGTTTTAATTCATATGAGTTTGGTGGGCCAAATTGTTGGACTTGCGTTATTTCTCCTAGTGCATGCACTGTTTCTGTGGCCTCCTGTGCCCATGTTTAAGTGAGCTGGATGTTAAAGGCCAGTCTTGTTGGTCCTCCAATTTCCAGATTCCAGTGGTGTGATGTAAGCAGCAGTAAGGTCAATGACTTGTGAAAGGAGACTTTTCCCCTGAAATGTATCAAACAGTCATTGACAAAGCTGGGAACAAAGTCTCGAAATTCTTCCATACTCTTAAGTGTTCTGACAGATGAAATTAAAGTAAATAATGGAAAACAGAAAGATGGGAAAATAAATTGGAAATGAATAAAGTTAACTAAATGCAATTAATTAGATATATTAAAAGGAAGTAATTTAAACTGACTACATTCTTCTTTCCCTCCACTCCTTGGCTCCACAATCCCCTTTGACATGAACGGGTCTTGCATTCTGAGTGTGGTCTGGATGTGAGAGGTGATGTTTTCACCATTGTGGAGTCCAGCAGTGGAATGAACTGATGAAGTTGTCCATTCAAATCTTTAAGTTCTGGACCTTTACACTGGACAGGGCTTGTGCAAATGCCCAGGAGTTGTAGCAATTTCAGACAGAACCATTAGCTGATCCAAAAGCCATGCTGCGTTCTCCACCCGATGCACATGGTAAGTAGACTACTGGTTTTGTCATGTGTAACCAAAATACCCAAAATAAATATTTCAGTATTAAATTAGTGTACTCAGTAGCTCAAAATAATTAATTTGTGTGGATTGTTATAAATCTTATGAACGTTGCTTTCAGCTTGGGGTACCTTCTGAAAGCCTGCAGTGTAATAGCCTTATTACTATACAAACTGTTGCCGCTCAAAGTTATTGTAGTAGTTGGAGGTAGCCTATCACAGCTCAAATCTACAACCTCAGACATTACATTAATACCTGTGAAACAGTGAAACTCTTGTACATGTTTGGACCCAAATATGATATAGGTCATGAAAGTCTCCAAAGACATTTTAATTACATGCTTTAATAATTCAATTTGTTTATATTTATAAGCAAAGGCAATTTGCAAAACTTAATTACCCTTTGGTGGTGAAGTAATATACAGCACCTTGTTCCTTTCAATTGAGATTTAAGGTTTTATTATGAAATGATTGGAATCTGTTTATTTCATTTGGAAGTGTGGTAATTTTCATGAATGATCTTGCCTTTTATTGATGTATTTATGGAATTGGTAATAAATTACTTAAGTAGCTGGTGTTAGGGAGTCTTCTGGAGTTATGTGAACATAGTAGATATTAATTCAAACAAGAACCAGCCTTTAATTTTTATTGTAAATTGCAAGCAGGAAACTGAAGTTAAAATCCCACAGATTGAGATTTGGTTTGCAAAATGGTGACCATGAGATATTTGCACATGCATGAGCCAAACGTTAAGGCAATGGGGTTGTGTTCATTAGCCGGCATCAAACCAGGCAACATGGGTCATGTTACCTGCACCATTGTGACTTGAACTCAAGCTGACAGACCAGACGGATGTTGTCACTTAGCATATAAAACATGGTAACCGGTATAGGCAACCAAGAGTTTCTGTGTACTTAGAGATAGTCCTGACAATGTTAATTTTGGGTGTCTGGCTCTCTGTCTTCAGAATTTTTTAGAATATCTGTTATTTTTACCCCAACAAAGGCATTTGAAATATAGGCATGTCATATCAATTACAATCTTCCATCTTAAATATGTACTTCAAAGGAACCATTTGTCAACCCAAAGTATTGAACTAAACAATGTCATTGGTGTTAGCTTTCATAAGTCGCGGGATGGAGTTTAAGAGTCGCGAGGTAATGATGCAGCTCTATAAAACTCTGGTTAGGCCACACTTGGAGTACTGTGTCCAGTTCTGGTCACCTCACTATAGGAAGGATGTGGAAGCATTGGAAAAGGGTACAGAGGAGATTTACCAGGATGCTGCCTGGTTTAGAGAGTATGGATTATGATCAGAGATTAAGGGAGCTAGGGCTTTACTCTCTGGAGAGAAGGAGGATGAGAGGAGACATGATAGAGGTATACAAGATAATAAGAGGAATAGATAGAGTGGATAGCCAGCGCCTCTTCCCCTGGGCATCACTGCTCAATACAAGAAGACATGGCTTTAAGGTAAGGGGTGGGAAGTTCAAGGGGGATATTAGAGGAAGGTTTTTTACTCAGAGAGTCATTGGTGTGTGGAATGTACTGCCTGAGTCAGTGGTGGAGGCAGATATACTAGTGAAATTTAAGAGACTACTAGACAGGTATATGGAGGAATTTAAGATGGGGGGTTATATGGGAGGCAGGGTTTAAGAGTTGGTACAACATTGTGGGCCAAAGGGCCTGTACTGTGCTGTACTATTCTATGTTCTATGTACTGTTACCTTTGATCTTAGGATATAAAAATGTGATGTACTTTTGGGTTTGTGAGCCTCTACTGAGATTGTCTCCATGAGAATGCCTGCTTGCTGTGATGGATAATTACTTCTATATCAGCAGCTTTAGTGTCTCAACAGTCACAACGGCTAGAATTTCTTACTAATGATCAGTCACAACATTTAGGAGCTCATCTGGGATACCTTTGTGACCCACTGATTTCAGTGATAGTGATTTCAACAGTCTAAAGGGGGTGAGTATTTTTTTTAAGAGTTGCACCTACGCTTAGATCTGTTCCGGTCATTGACCACAGGATTACAAAGTATCAAAGAACATGGTGGAGAGATGAACAGGTAGATACAAAAATGTGTGTGTGTGTGTGTGTAAGGGACCAGCTATCGGCAGTTTTGGGTGGCTTGGTGAGACTGGGACAACAGTTGTGAAACGTGGTCACTGGTGCCTGTGAGCTGTGTGTATACTCGTCTGGGAAACCATATTGCATGCTTTTGTTTTGAGAACAAGTTTGAAACTTTGGGGTATAGACTTCTATAGGAAAGGGAATACAACAGGTATCATGAGTTCAGTGACACAGAAGTGGAAGATTGCAGAGTACATACTCTATGGTTTCAAGTGTGTACTGTTCAATTTTTATCCATCCCTTATATTTTGCTTGAATTAGTGTAGAGAGCAGCAGAAGACCATGAGATCTGAGCAATTGAAAGTGTACAGATAGAAACTACTAGAGGCAACTTGATAAGATTATATGGGAGTGCGGAGGACCATTGTAACCAGTTTAACATGATGAGGGACAGAGCAAAACAGCAGTAACATTGCTGATCAAAGAGGGCTAGCAGTAGAGAAAATCGTCCTCCCACACGCAGGAGACCAAGTCATGATAAGGGAGCTGCCTGAAAAGGCAGGGTTTGCTCCCAGAAGGGTAGGACCAAAGGTAGTGCTTCTGATAAGTGACACCCGAGTCTCTGTGTAGACCCAGCGAGGCAGCCAGTGGGAACTAGACACAAGTTAAACTATATAACTCGCCTTGACCCCCACCTCACAGGCAGAACATAGGATCAAGTCTGCCCAGTGACAGTGTCATTACAGAGAATCTAAGTGATGAACACCAGCTTGCTGCTTCACATCTGACCACTCCCAATGGAAGTAGAACCACAGATGAACGAGAATGGAAACGTGACTGGAGAAGTCAGAGAGGGTGTGTCAGCAGGTCGTGAATAATGCACTAAATATGATGGTGATGGTACACTGCGATGAAAGCCTGTTTTTGATGGTGGATGATTAGTTATATTGATCAGAATAGAAAGATATTGGGGAAAATAAATGGGAAGGGATCTGAGTTACAGCAGAGACATGCAGCTCCACAATCTCGAAGACAAGGCGGACAGAGAAAGAGAAGAAATTGCACACAGTGTGAAGGCAGCCAACCCAGAAAGAAAGGGGAGTGAAAGCAAATGAGCTAGGGGGGAGTGCCACCAGGGTGAGGTCCTTCAAATTGTGACCACCCCATCGATCAAAGGGACTGAAGGACGTATAATCAGATTATTTTGACAGTCCACTGTCATGGCATGGAATTTGATCTGTCGTCTGTGAACCTGAAGCGAAGTTACCTTGCTGGTTCCCCTGCATACTGAGCAATTACTGATAGCACTGCTGAATTTTAGCTGTCAGAGAATAAAGGGGCGAAGATAAGGATATGTAAATTGCAATGAGCCAGCAGGGAAGGTGGCATCAAGCACAAAGCTGCATTTTAAAGACTAGTTGACATTGAGATGACAAAAGTATCCAGGAAGAGGATGTGATCAAATTTCTGGGACGTTTTATTGTCATTTCCCCTTAGTCTTATAGATAGCCAGTTAGGGATGATAATGTAGATGTATGTGCACAGGGGGACATGATCTGTTAGCTCTTGGGGAAGGGATCTGAAATGAAGGGCATTTTTTTTTACTGCCCTATTTAGTTAAATCCTCCTTAAAGTTTCGCCTTCCTGGGACACATTTCTGTCCAGATGCCAAGAGGGAGGGTATATTAGGGAGTATTTTGGCGTTGTGAATATAGCAGATATTAATTCAAACCAGAATCAAGCTTCAGTTTTTTATTGTAAATTACAAGCAGTAAACTGAAGTTAAAAGCCCACAGACTAAGAGATTTGGTTTGCAAAACAGTGACCATAGGATATTTGCATATGAATTAGCCAAATGTTAAGACAGTGGGGTTGTGTTAATTGGCCTGCATCAAACCAGGCAACATGGGCTTAGTTATTTGCACCATTGTGACTTGAGTTCAAGCTGGCAAAGCAGACTGATGTTGTCACTTAGCATACAAAGCATGGTCACCGGCATTGGCAATTAAAAGTTTCTGTGTACTCAGTGAGAGCCCTGACAACATTAATTTTTGGTGTCTGGCTGTCAGTCATCAGAAATTTTTTTGTATATCTGAGCTAATTATTTTTTCCCATCAAAGGTATTTGAACTGTCAGAGAAGTCTTATCAATTACATGTGCTTCCATTTTAAATATGTATCTCAAAGGAAACATTTGTCAACTCAAAAGTATTGAAATAAACAATGTCATTGTAACTATTAAAATTATATTTAATCACCGACTTTTAGCTTTGATTTTAAGGGTATGAAAATGTGATATTACTTTGGGTTAGTGAGCCTCTATTGAGAGTGTTTCCATGAGAATGTCTGCTTGCTGTGATAAATGAAGACTTTCCTATCAGCAGCTCCAGTGTCTCTCCGGTGATGTAGATCACAGTCACAACAGTTGGCTTTTCTCACTTATGATCCTGATGGAAAAAGCAGTTGCAAAAATAGTCTAGACCCTACACTTCAGGACAAAAATAAACCCACAATACATGTAAAATCAAAATGAAAATTCTTTAAATATTTGTCAGTGTTTGTTGGAAAGTGAACAAGTTGTCAAATCCTGATAAAACAAGTGGCAGTAATAAAATTCAAATAATTTATCATTTGCAGTTGGCTACTAAAGGGGTAGTTACAGTCTGAACTCTGTTCTATGGTAACCTGTTCATTTTTAAGGAATATTAAGCTTCAAGACGATGTCAGCAGGTAGGTGAAATGGATGGACACTTGACAGGTAACATTTAATGTAGAATAATGTAAGGTGTTACACTTGGGTAGGAAGAACCAGCAGAGGCAAAAAGCAAACTAGAGGGTGAATTCCATCAGAGATACTGATGAAAGTGATAGAGCAGGGTGAGAAAACAGTGAAAAGGCAATGTGTGAGTTTGTGCTTTATAAATTCAGGACAGATTACAAGAGCAATGAAGTTCTGATGACACTTTGTGTCAAATTCTGGCACTACACAGTAGGAAAGATGGAAGGGCTGCAGATAAGGTGCAGGAGGGATTTACTCAATTTATCTCAAGGCTGAGGGACTTTAGTTATGTAGAGAGACTGGGGAAGCTGGGGTTGTTCTTTTTGGAAAGCAATGTAGAGGTGGTGTCTGATGAAGCTACTGAACATGAAGGGTCTGAGTGTCATCATCATTATGTGCTGTGTCATAGGATGTAGCTGATCGTGGTCTATGACCATGATTGTTCAGGGCAAATCCTACAAAAGTGGTTTGTCATTGCCTCCTTCTGGATAGTGCCTTTACAAGACGAGTGACCCCAGTCATTATCAATGCTCTTCAGAGATTGGCTGCCGGGCGTCAGTGGTCGCATAATCGGGACTTGTGATATGCACCAGCTGTTCATACGACCGTCCACCACCTGTTCCCATGACTTCATGTGACCTGATCAGGGGGCCAAGCAGGGTATTGTACCTTGCCTAAGGGTGACTTTCAGGCAGCAGAGGGAAGGAGCGCCTTGCACCTCCTTTGGTAGAGACGTATCTCCACCCTGCCACCCATGGTCTAAGTGTAGCTGGAAAAAAATACTTGTTTCTATTGGCAGAAGGAACTAGAGTCATGGCATTTTTGTCGGAGTGCTGTGATTATGCAGCGATTATTTAGGATCTGGAATATATTTCTGGGTGGGTAGTGGAACGACATTAAATTCAGAAGGGAATGCATTACTACTTGAAATGGAAAAAACAGGCAGGCTGTGAGGAAAGTGGAACAAAGTGAGTTACTTTTGCATGGAATCAGCATGGGTGGAGTGACTTCATGCGTCGTAGACTTGTCTCTAAATATCTCTCAAAGCAGTGGATGTTGAAGTTGGTTTGCGTTTTAATTTATTATGGTATTGATTAAAAGTAAGGAATAATTATCCTGCTTATTTATGTTGGCTCCTCAAGAAATAATAGCAAATTTATTGCCACAAGCTTCTTTTTCCATTTATAGTCCTCATTAAATGTATATTCACATGAACTCTCTTTGTAGAAGTATGAATAGCCAAATTGTTTTCTCCCTTCTTTTAGACAGTCATCTTCCCTCTGCATGCTTTCAGTTTATTGGTATTTGGTCTGCTTTATATGATCACAACAGTTTGAATAACCAAGTCCTCTTGTCTGAACTTTGTTTTTTCTCTCTCTATTATCTTCCATTTATTTTTCTTTTGCTTGCTTTATTCTGACTTACTTCCCCGTTATTACCAAGCTCTTGCATTCATCATTCACTATCTCAGTGTATTGATAAGATGAGGTGAATTTTTGAGCAAGGAAGCAGAGTGACATGCCTCTGTTTCTGCATTCCTAGTAGCTATAAATTTGCCACTAAGATGATTTTGGATCACTTAGATGCAAAGTGACTTGCTGCTGCTTCTGAGATGCATAAGATTTCCCGTGTTCTCCTTTAACCATGTGGTATTCTAGGTACCCTGCTGTTGTCAGCAAGACCAATGAACTGATTGTAGACTTCAGGAGAGGAAATGCACAGGTCCATGAGCCAGTCCTCATCGGAGGATCAGAGGTGGAGAGGGTTAGCAACTTTAAGTTCCTCGGCGTTATTATTTCAGAGGACCTGTCCTGGCCCAGCACGTAAGTGCATTTGTGAAGAAAGTTTGATTGTGCCTCTACTTCCTTAGGAGTCTGTGGAGATTTGGCATGACATCTAAAACTTCGACAATCTTCTATAGACGTGTGGTGGAGAGTATATTGACTGGTTGCATCACAGCTTGATATGGAAACACCAATAACATTTGAGCGGAAAATCATACAAAACATAGTGGATTCGGCCCAGTACATCATGGGAAAAGCCTTCCCAACCACTGAGCACATTGACATGAAGTTCTGTTATGGGAAAGAAGCATCCATCATCGGACATCCTCACCACGCAGGTCATGCTCTCTTCTCGCTGTTGCCATCAGGTACAATGTTCAAGATTCTCAGCACTTGGCCCACCTTTGCTTCAGGCTGCTGAACCACAGGTGATAACTTCACTCAACTTCACTTGCCCCATCATTGAAATGTTCCTACAACCAATGATCTCCCTTTCAAGAACTCTTTATCGCATTATCTCATGTTCTGGTTGTTTATTTATATTTTCATTTGCACAGTTTGCTGTCTTCTGCACTCTGGTTGACCTTTCATCGATCCTGTTGTAGTTACTAATATATAGATTTGCTGAGTATGCCCATAGGAACATGAATCTCAGGGTTGTATGCGGTGACATATATATACACCATACTTTGATAATAAAATTTACTTTGTAGTTTTACTTTTCTTTAATTTAACCCCATCAAAAATATTAACAAAGGTTACTCTTTCTGTTCTAGAACCAAACTTTGCAATGACAGTCTGAAATAGAATGTAATTCAAGTTAAATAATTTAGTTTGCTTATATTGTAGCTTTGTATTTCCAGTGCTTGAGCATCACGTGGCATTTAGTGAATCAAATGGAGGGCAAATGAACTGATTAACCATTAACAAATCAAATCAGATTTTTTTCCAGTTGTTAAAGTATCAAACAATAGCAAGGAAACATTTTTTAAGTTTGCCTGCCTCAAACTAATAGCAGAAAACAGTTATTTTCAAGTACTGATGAGTAGAGATTTGAGCCACTGAATTTATTTTATTGTGATCTAAGAATATACTACCATAGCTATCATAAAATGCTCGAAAAATAAACATTTTCCGGATGTGTTTAGTTTTTCCATTCATACATTCCAGGAAGATATAATAGCCAAAAGTTGAATAATTATCACTCTGCTTATCATAGGCAGGATAGACCAAGGAGAGTCAGTGGATGTTGTTTCCTTGGATTGTCAGAAGGCCTTGACAAGGTGGTGCATGAGGCTGCTACAAAAGATAAGAGCCCATGGTATTACAGGAAAGACACTAACCTGGATAGGTGACTGACTGTCCAGCAGGAGGAGTCCTCTTCTGGTTGGCTGCCAGTGACTAGTGATGTCCAGCAGGGGTTGGTGCTGGGACCGCTTCTTTTTTACGTTGTATGTTAATGATTTGGATGATGGAATTGATGGCTTTGTGGCCAAGATTGTGGATGATACGAAGAGAGGTGCAGGCAGCATTCATTTCGAGAGGACTAGAATAGAAAAGCAAGAATGTAATGCTGAGGCTTTATAAAGCATTAGCCGGTCTGTATGTGAAGTATTATGAGCAATTGTGGGCTTCTTATTGAAGAAAGTATGTGCTGACATTGGAGAGGGTCCAGAAGGAGGTTCATGACAATGATCCTAGGAAGTAAAGTGTTAATGTACGAGGAGTGTTTGATGGCTCTGGGCCTGTACTCACTGCAGTTCAGAAGAATTAAGGGGATCTCATTGAAAGCTATCGAATATTGAAAGGCCTATATAGGGTGAAGGTGTAGAGGATGTTTCCTAAAGTGAGGTAGTCTACAATCAGAGGACACAGCCTTAGAATACAAGGACATCCCTTGAGAATGGAGTTGAGGAATAATTTCTTTAGTCAGAGGATGACGAATCTGTGGAATTCATTGCCACTGGTGCCTGTGGAGGCCAAGCCATTGGGTATATTTAAAATGGAGGTTGATAGGTTCTTGATTGATAAGGGTGTCAAAGGTTACGGGAAGAAGGCAGGGGAATGGGGTTGAGAGGGAGAATAAATCAGTCATGATGGAATGATGGAGCAGACTCGATGAGCTGAATTGTCTGATTCTGCTCCAAGTGTCTTATAGTCTAATATTTGCATTTCCCTGCTATACAATTAGACTTCTTATAGAATAGCGCAGCTCCAGAACTAATTGCTCAGCAAGAATAAGTGCTTCCTCATAGCGGTTTAAATTCTGATTAAATTCGTAGTTTCCCCTTACAAAGCATCTTTTCTTCTTGGGTATCTTGTCCGTTTCTTTTGATTCATATGTGAGTTTTTAAATTTGAAGCTTAATATGTATTTTGTTAAATTAATTTGTCTATATTCTTTATCCTGCTGTCATAGTTTTTAGAGCGTAGTTTTTTTTTGTTCAGCCATGTCAGGAGCTTGCTGCTTCACCTTCCATCATGTCTGAAGAGTCTCTGGCACCCAAGGACCTTCTCAATTGTGATCCTTCTTCATTTTTCTATATCTGTGAGAGATGGCATTTATTAGTCAAACATCATCCTGAATGAAATTGTATGCAGTTTCATCAGCTACATCAGAATTCCTCTGCTTGACTTGTATACATTAATGCCCCTCTTCCATATGCAAATTCTTGTGTCCAAAACCGACTGTGGGATTTTTGTCTGCCTGATCCACTGACCAATTACACCCAGTACCAGTTTACCCAGTCCTTTGCCCATATACACCACACCCCTATAGTCAGTCGCCCTCCCAACCACTTTCACCTCCCCTTTAATTTTAAAGTATATTTATTATCAAAGTATGTGTTATTGCTCCAACATCTTAAATCAAAGTATGTATACGTTATACAACCTGAGATTTGACTCCTTACAGGCAACCATAAAACCAGAAACCCAAAAAAACGATGAAAAAAAATGACAATCACTGTGCAGAGAGAGGGGAAAATAAAACAAATCATGCAAAAAAAAATAGAAGTAAGCAAACAGCATTTAGAACGAAAGTGAGTTCTGAGACGTGAAGCCTGGAGCAGCCAAAGCAGGCCCACAACCTCAGTAACACACACAAACTCAGCAGGCTGGGCAAAATCTGTGGAAAAAACTAGGCAATGTTTTGGGCTGAAACCCTTCGGCAGGACTGGAGGGAAAAAAAAGCTGAGGAATAGGTTTGAAAGGTGAAGGAAGGGGAGAGAGAAATGCCAGGCGATAGGTGAAACTTGGAGGGGGAGGGATGAAACAAAGAACTAGGAAGTTGATTGGAGAAAGAGACTGAAGGCCATGGAAAAAACAAAAAAGGGGTGGGGGGAGGAGCACCAGAGGGAGACGATGGGTGGGCAAGGAGATAACATGAAAGAGGGAAAAGGGGATGGGAAATGGTGAAGGAGGATGGAAGGCATTACTAGAAGTTTGAGAAATCAATGTTCATGCCATCAGGTTGGAAGCTACCTAAACAGAATATAAGGTGTTGTTCCTTCAACCTAAGTGTGGCCAGTGGAGGAGGCCATGGATTGACATATCGGAATGGGAATGAGAAGTGGAATTAAAATGGGTGGCCACTGAGAGATCCCGCTTCTTGTGGCAGACGGAGCGTACATGTTCAGCGAAGCGGTCTCCCAATCCACGTTGGGTCTCACCGATATACAAAGCGCCACACCTGGAGCTCCAGACATAGTATATGACCCCAACAGACTCACAGATGATGCGTCACCTCACCTGGAAGGACTCTTCGGGGCCCTGAGTAGTAGCGAGGGAGGAGGTGTAGGGGCAGATGTAGCACTTGTTCCGCTTGCAAGGATAAATGCCAGGAGGGAGATCAGTGAGGAGGGACGAATGGACAAGGGAGTGGCATAGAGAGCGATCCCTGCGGAAAGCAGAAAGTGGTGGGGGAAGGAAAGATGTGTTTGGTGGTGGGATCCAGTTGGAGATGGCAGAGGTTTCAGAGAATTATGTGCTGGATGTGGAGGCCGGTGGGGTGGTAGGTGAGGACAAGAGGAACCCCATCCCTTGTAGGGTGGCGGGAGGATGGCTAAGAGCAGACGTGCATGGCAGTTGTACACAGGCCTCCAAACAGCAGCCGGGATGTGGATTACAAATTACAGCAGGAGATAGAAAAGGCGTGTCAGAAAAGCAATGTCATGATAATCACTGGGGATTTTAACACAAAAGTGTTATTCCTTGGAGTTCAGGAGAATGAAGGGGGATCTCATAAAAACATTCCAAATGTTAAAATGCCTGAATAGATTAGATAATGGCAAAGTTATTTCCCATGGTAAGGGGGTCTAGGAGAAGAGGGCCCGATTGAAGGACGTCCATTTAGAACAGAGATTCGGAGAAATTACTTTAGTCAGAGGGTGGTAAATCTGTGGAATTTGTTGCCACAAGTGGCTGTGGAAGCCAAGTCATTTTAAGTGTATTTAAGGCAGAGGTAGATAGGTTCTTGATTAGCCAGAGCATCAAAAGGTATGGGGAGAAAAAAGGGGCATGGGGATGACTGGAAGAATTGGATCAGCCCATGATTGAATGACGGAGCAGACTCAATGGGCTGACTGGCCTACTTCTGCTCCTATATCTTATGGTCTTAAATGGAAGAGATGTGGTTGACGACAGCATTGATGGTGGAGGAAGGGAAGCCTCTTTCTTTGAAAAGGAGGACATTTCTTTTGTTGTGGAATGAAAACTCTCATCCTTAGAGCAGGTGCGGTGGAGACGGAGGAACTGAGAGAAGGGGATGGTGTTTTTACAAGAGCAGGGTGGGATGAGGTATAGTTCAGAGAGCTGTGAGAGTCCATGGGTTTATAATAGACATCGGTGGATAATCTCTGTCCAGAGATAGAGACAGTGAGAAAGGGATGGGAAGTGTCACAAATGGACCAGGTAAATTTGAGGGCAGAGTGGAAGTTGGGAGCAAAGTGGATGAAGTCGACAAGTTCAGCATGGATTCAGGAAGCAGCAACAATGCAGTCGATGATGTAGCGTAGGAGAAGCGTGGGACGGTCACCAGTATAGGCTTGGGACATAGACTGTTCCACGTACCCAACAAGCAGGCAGGCATAGCTGGGGCCCATGCAAGTCCCCATGGCTACACCTTTTATTTGAAAGAAGTGGGAGGAACCAAAGGAAAAGTTATTTAGAGTGAGGACAAGGATTTCCCAGTGACCACCCATTTTAATTCCATTTCCCAATCCCATTCTGATATGTCCATCCATGATAAGGCCACACTTAGGTTGGAGGAACAACACTTTATATTCCGTTTGGGTAGCTCCAACCTGATGGCACGAACATCGATTTCTCTAATTTCCAGTAATGCCTCCCCCAACTTCACCATTTCCCATCCCCCTTTCTCTCTCTCATGTTATCTCCCTGCCCACCCATTCCCTCACTCTGGTGTTCCTACCCCACCCCTGTTCCCTTTTTTCTTTCTTCCATGGCCTTCTGTCTCTTTCACCAATCAACTTCCCAGCTCTTTGCTTCATCCCTCTCTCCAAGTCTCACCTATCGCCTGGCGTTTCTCTCTCCCCTTGCCCACCTTTTAAATCTACTCCTCAGCTTTTTTTCCTCCAGTCCTGCAGAAGGGTTTCAGCCCGAAACGTCAACTGTGCTTTTTTCCATAGATGCTGCCTGGTCTGCTGAGTTCCTCCAGCATTTTGTGTGTGTTGCTCGGATTTCCAGTATCTGCAGACTTTCTCTTGTTTGTGATTTTATTTCCACAACCTCAGCCTCAGTTCAAAACCTAGTGGAGTAAATGTTGAAGAGTAGCGAGCAGAATCAACCTGACCCTCACCTCTGGACTGAAACCTGGCCTTCTCAATCCATCTGGCCCCACGTTTAAATCGGCCAAACATCAGGTCATTCTTTGCTTTAGGAGCTGTGCCCTGTTGTATTGATAACACTCTGGGCCTTGACCCTGCCCAACCCATACCCAACCTCACTCCTCACTCCTCCTGAGCTTCACCCACTCTCCTCACTGTCAGTCACCATGCTGCATCTTCCCTCTAACTCACCCTCTTCGACCTGGTTCACCCTCCCCCACCCTCATCCATTCTCATCCACCCTTATTCACCCTACCCGACTATTGATCAGGTTCCCCAGATTTATTTAGATCCTTTTGTTATTAGATATCATGTTTGATCAATTCATTGGAGTGGTTAGAAGAAGAAGCTGTACTGAGGTTGAAAGGGAACTGATGGACACCCTACGGTTTGATTTCCAGAGAGCAATCGATAAGGTACCACATCAAAAGTTGTAGAAAATAAATGGCCGTAGTCGTGGAGGTGGCATATGGGCTGGCACAGTAGCGTAGTGGTTAGCACAACGCTTTACGGTACGGATGACCTGGCTTCAATTCCCACTGCTGCCTGTAAGGAGTTTGTACCTTCTCCCAGTGACCGGGTACTCTGGTTTCCCTTCCCCGGTCCAAAGACCTACTGGTTGGTCATGGTAAATTGTCCTGTGTAAAATGAGACAAAATATTGGCATAGAGAGAGGATTGGTTGGCAAGATGCACCAAGTTCTTGATACAGACACGTTTCACCTGTGAGTATGATAATAAGACCAGGGACGTTTTTGTTAAACTTCTGATGACTCAAAAGTAAATGGGGAGTTAAATTGTGAAGAGGATGTATGGAAACTACAAAGAGAGAGAGATAGGTTAAATAAATGAGTATACAACTGACAAAATGTGTGTATAACGTTGCAGGACAAATAAAAGATAGTGTCTAAATGGTAGAGCCCTGAGATGCTGTGGGAACTGAGTGTTGCAGGGTTTATTCCACAAAATATTCGTATGCACCCACAGCAAGTAAATGGGAAAGTGAACAGGATGTTTTTTGTTATTTACAAAAATAGGGAGGTTGCACTTCTTTTATAAAGGGTATTGGTGAGACCATATCTGGAACCTCTCATTGGTCTTGATTTCCTTATTTACACAACGATGTAAATACATTGAAAACAGTTCATTGAAGCGTTTTGGACGGCTAGCTGCAATAGGCAGATTGTCATACGTATAACAATTGGTCAGGCTAGGCTTGCATCTACCCAAGTTTAGTCAAGTAAAGGAAGACTTGATTGAAACTTGTAATATCTTCAGAGGTCTTGGCAGGTAGATTGTGGATGATGTTTACCCTTCAGGAGAATCAAGAATTAGGAGGTCATTATTTGGATATAAGTCTCTGACCATTTAAGACAGTGATGAGCTGATTTTTTTTTCTCTCCCTCTCAGAGAGCCGTAAGTATTTGGCAATCTTTTCCTCAATCGGTGGTGGGTGCAGTCTTTGAATGTTTTTAAAGCAGATATAGAGAAATCTTGTTAAACAAAGGAGTGAAAGGTTGTGCAGAAATGTTGAGTGAGGTTACAGTCAGAGCAGCCGTGATATCACTGAATAGTGGAGCATGTTTGAAGGGCCTACTCCTATTCCGAGTTTGTCTATTTGTAAGTTTGTCAACTTAAATATACATTGAATTTTAAATTGATAAAAAGTAGTATAAATAATTAAAGCACTGAACCATTGGGAAACACGAAACAATTAAACATATCCATATATTTAAGCTAACAAGTAGCTGCAATTAATTTTAACAAAGTACATGATATGAAACTTAAATGTTGCCCTGATTGTCATTCCTCATAATTGAAATGAGTGAGTTGCTCGGGATCAGCAGTGGAATACCAGCTCACTGCAGAACTCCCCAGGGGTCCAAAGTCAGAACTGAGTTGCAGTGGTGAGAGTGGGGACTTCAGTGAGTGCAAGACTGGCACCCAGAGGTGTTTCAGATTATAAATATGAGCTTCCTTACAAACACATACTGGCCCCTCTGGTTTAGTTCCTTCCATCTGTTCATGATTTCACAAAGTAACAGTTAAATCCATTATTATTAGAACTCCTGCAACACACATCAAAGTTGCTAGTGAACGCAGCAGGCCAGGCAGCATCTCTAGGAAGAGGTACAGTCGACGTTTCAGGCCGAGACTCTTTGTTGTTGTTTGTGTTATTAGAACTCCTGTTAGTTTAATAGATCTTAGGAGTATTTCCTCCAAACCTTTCCCTGAACTAGTTTCTAGGCGATGCATTCTTGGGCTTTGAGTCTCGATTGCCTTCATTTTTGCCACTTATAGATTTTGTCTAGAATCCTTTGCTCATATCTTACCATTTTATATTCGCAGTTGTGAGTTTCCTTCCATTGTTTTGCGCAATGTTTGAAACTGGTACAAATTATGCTTCCGAATCCAAATCATTTCATGTTGCACAGCATGGCAGAGTGTGCTGTAAGTGTGATAATGGAGATTCTTGTTCGCAGTTTATTTATTTAGCGATATAGTGCAGAGTAGGCCTTTCTGGCCCTTTGAGCCACACTGCTCCAGTAACCCCCAACAAACACGATTAACCCTAACCTAATCAGGGGATGATTAGCCAATTAACTTATCTGATAGGTCTTTGGACTGTGGGAGGAGACCAAAGCACCCAGGGAAAAACCCACGCATTCCACAGGAAGGACCTACCGACAGCGGCGGAATTGACCTCTGAACTCCGGAATGCCCCCGAGCTGTGATAGCACTACATTTGCAGTTTCCACCTATTCTACGGTCATCTACCCTGATCACAAAGAAATCTCTCTCACTTTTAGCCAATACTCCACTTATTTTGAAGTCTCACTGGAGTACCCACTATTTTAAACTTGTGTAATTGCCTTTTGAATGCATTGTAAGCTTAGTTAGATACTGCATTGCAGGTTTTGAAGAGCCCTTGGGATGCAGCCTCCACAAAGAATAACAAGGAAACAGTGGAGGTGGTAATTTACTTATGTTTCCACAGCAATTACACTTACTGTAATCCTGAATACCCTAATTTAACTCTGCCTTCTTCCTTTGATTTATTCCATTGATTATGGGGTTTTTTCTTTAAAAGCCAATTCATACAGGATGTGGCCCACCAAACTTCATCCCCAACTGCTTTTGATTAACCTGGGGTAGATGCAGATGAAATTCCACACCAAGGAAGGATTGCACAAGATACAGTGAGATCTCAGCAGCAAGTAGGTTTTAGCCAATGTACCACTGAGGCCTTGCATCCCCCCGCCCCCGCCGCCAAGATGGCTGACCACCTTTGATGGGAGGCAGAGCTGGGAATGGAACTTTGTCCCCTATCAAATCCCTCAATAAAATGAAAATGAGTTTAAACAGTAAACCTTTTCCTCATAGCCTCCAGGCTGATGGTCCTCATTGGTCTCTGGGCTAAATATGGTGCGCAGTGACAGGGCAGTATGTTTGGATGAAGCAGCTGCTGTCATTCAACGTATCCTAGACTTGCTGTGGGTCAACCTAATGTCAGGACGACTTGTCATTGCCAGAGTTAAGGCTGAAGCTGCAGGCCACAGCCAACGTGATTTGGCCTGCAAGTTTTAAATTATCTACTGTATGAGCGAGTGTAAGTGAGGCCTCAGGCAGCCAGGTTCGACCATGGATGTAACATCCTAACTGTCTACTTACGCAAGCCTGGGTAGTACGCCATGGGGAGCAAGCTGTTGCCCTTGTAGCAAGCACCCTCTCTCCACGCATCTGATAAACCCAAAGGAACGGCAGAGGCCAATATAGTTTGGTACCAGCAGCGTAGCAGGAGTTGCCAGTCAACATAGGACTGCTTTAGGGACTCCAGCCCAGGATTTTCCATGGAGGTTTACCCCATGAGTGGGTATAGCTGCAAGGCAGTGGAGTTCTGAGATCAGTTTCCCTTCTCCTAGATGAGCTGCCGACCACGGCTGATGAGCCCCATCTGCCTGAAATCTACCGTGTACTTGTAATTAATATCCATATCTATTCTTTCTCAGTTAACTATTGCTAACTTCTCTGTTTCTAATAATTGATCATTTCATGGTTTGTAAACAATTTTTCATACATCATTTACTGGAGCCTTCTTTACAACCTGCTTGGCTCTCTTGCTTTAATATTTTGTTTTGCTGGTACAGCTGATCCACTCCTAGCTTTATCTTTGGCTTTAAATGTCCTCTGAAATCTAATCTGTGCTGAACCATTTAAACTGCCTACTCCCATTTACCTGCACCAGGATCACAGCCCTCCATCCATGCACCTATCCAAACTTCACTTAAATGTTGAAATTGAGTTTGCCTGTTGCCTTCCTCAGATAGTGCCTCATGTAGTTACTACCGTGACCGGTGAGCACTGTTCCTGTGATATATTGGGCAGAACCCACTACTCTCAACAGCTTCTAATGTACCTGCGTATATGAACACCACCACTGTAGGAAGGAATTACTAGATACTTGCAGGTTAGTTGGCGATTGATTTCTACCAGCTCTTTGCAATGCTCCTACTAAAGATTCTGGTCACATTTCAGCATTTTTTAATAAAGTTGGCTTTGCAGAAGGAGATGTGCCAGGTGCTGAAGAGCTTGTCTTTGCTTCAAGGCTTCTCCACAGTTTTAATTATTCCTCAGCATGGGTTGACCAGGAGACATTCCCCTCGGAGTACAGCATGATTTGAAAAAAAGAAACCGAGGGCTTGCGGAGCAAGCAGGCTGCTGGGAAACGGAGGAGGAGGAGGAGGGGGCGGGAAGAAAGGCTCCCAGCAGGATACCGTATCCATCAAGGATGTTCGGAGAGGAATTTTACCACCTGAAGGATAAGTGGGTGAGATTAAAACCTAAATCAAAACACTTTGGATGCTGGAGACGTGAAATCAAGCAGAAAATGCTGAAAATATCAGAAGGTCATGCAGCACTTCTGGAGAAGGAAATGTAGTTCGTTTTAATTTAATAGCTTTGCAATAAAACCTGGAAACATTGGAGGTAACCGGGTTTTAGGATGTGGTGATATCAGCGATTAAGTTGCTGGTTCAGAGTCCAAGTCCCGCTACAATGGAGTTTACATTCCATTACTTAAGTAATTGGTATTTTAAAAAGAAACTATCGAAATGGTGTCCATGCAATATTGAATTAGAAACCTCTCTAGTTCACAGTGTCTTGCTGTGGAGTATGTACTGCCCTTACCTGGTTGCAGATGTGCCTCCTGACCTTCAGGAATATAGGTGCCTAGCAAGGCACCCATTTATAACATAGCTGCTAACTTAGAACAAGATAAGGATAAAGTGGATGGACTACATCACTGAAGTCAGATCCAGTAAAGTTGGCCCTAGCCTAGACTCGCACCATCCCCCTTACAAGTATCGGGGACTGGTGTCCATATTGGAAGAGCTGTCCCATAGTTTGGTTAAGATAATCATATTCACAGACAACAAGCTAGTCTCCTCCACTACAATACTCAATACATTCCCTCACCGGGTAGACCTGCCAGAGGTGGTTGGACAGTGGAGAGATGTGGGAGTGAGTGGTACTGGGAGACGGTAACATGAGTCTCCAACTCATGAAGTCTCTTGGTTTCAAGACAGCCGAGGACGAGGATGCTCCTCCTGATTATCACTTATCATTTTCTGCTGATGAAAGAGTGCTCTTTCCTGTTGAATAGGGTTTAGAAGAAGCATTGAGATGGTATCAGATTTGGCAGCACAAAACTCAACAAACATTGGAGGCTGTTGAGCATCATCAACTGTACATTGCCACAGTGTCTTAACCTCATGGAGCAGCATTGTGGCCATGATACCTTCCCTGTAGCAGTTCACTGCCTCCTTCTCAATAGCAATTAAGGCAGTAGGTAATAGAAGCTGGATGTACAAGTGATGCTCAGATTTTGAAAAAAGAATAAAGAAAAAAGTAACTTTCTCTAGTGCCTACAAATATCCTTGAAAGCCCTTTATTCTTGTCCTTGGAAGTTATGCTCCGCATGTTTAGTTTCCATTGTCCAACGGTGATGCTATTCACTGATGATAAAAACTTCCTGCTGAATAAATATTATTCATCATTTAAACTGACCCTGTCAAGAAGAACTGAACATTGGTATGTAATTGCAGTAGTTGCTCAGTGTGGGAGTCAGAATGGATTGGGCTGCAAAGTGACAAAAATGAGTTCTTAAAAGAATTGATTGCTGGAAGTTTCTTTTCTTTTTAATTTCTCTTTCACAGCAACTCCTTGATTTATGAAAGTGCTGTCTTTTGGAAGTTGCTTTCGTTACCTAACTATTTTTTCATTTTGATGACTTGAATTCTGTTTTTGACTCTTGCTGATGACTGCCCTGCCTTCTGCTCCACTACACCTCCACCACCACTTCCAAATCCAATTCCATCTCCACCTCCACCTCCATCACCACCTCCACTTCCACCTTGTGGCTGTTGTATCAACCTGGGATATGAAACTATGGATTTGTCACAGTATGCATTTGCATGAAGTTTTCCACTTATTTCAGTAGAAGCGTTAACCCATTTAAAATAAATGAATTTTTGTCTCCACAGAGTTAGCAAAGGGATGAATTTTGAGATTAAATATTTAACCTTTGGCATTACTTTCAACTAATGTTACGCAGTTGAGGGCATTGCATCATTTTGTCTATTGTTTTGTTTTCTAATCTGTGCTGAAACCACAGTGTTTATTAAATTTGAACCTCAGTTTCAAACCACGCATCTGATCCAGCTTTAAAGACACTTATTTCCACCGGCTTTTGCACCCACATCAACATCTTCACTCATTTATGCAAGATCGGTTTATTCTTAAATGATTTCTTCCATATTCTTCTTGATGGCCCTCTTGCATTGTATAGCAAGTCTTATTTTTTCCCAATACCCAGCTGCCTATATTCTGCCCTTTACTGCATTTGGCATGGCTATCTATTGCTCCTGTTGATCTGCACCTTGCACTCAAATGCATTCAATTTCAAATCATATTATAAAAGCAGGATGTCCTGGAAACACTCAGCAGGTCAGGCCGTATCTGTGAAATGAGAAAAAAACAAGAGTTAACGTTTCAGGTTGAAATGCAACCTGACCTGCTGAATATTTCCAGCAACTGCAGATCTTTTGACTTTTAATACCTCTCAATGGCTTTATCTGTGTAACTGCTGCCAGCCGTGAATTCCACTTACTTCTTGTTGTGCAGCTTCTGCCACTTTCCTTTACTATTGGCGACAGATATTGTGTCCTGTTATTGGAGCATCCTCCCCAAACTTTCACTTTTTGTTAGTCTCCATGTTATCTAAAACAAAGGATAATTTATAGTTCTTGTGCAGTCTCTCAGCCTGTAAATAAATCCAATTGTGCTGTTAATATCTGTAATTCAGTTATTTACATTTTCCTTCTCTTGATTGGGCTTTTATTCAAAGGCGTATTTTCGTTCTCCTGTGCCTTACTAAAGTGGGCTTTATGTGTGTATTAGCCAAAAAACTATGTACCAGTACGTTGTTGCATCAGAGTCTGCAGAGCCTCTGAAAAAGTGCAACTGGTTTAAGATCAACATTATCAAGTCTAATTGAAGCCGCCTACAATGGCGCAGATGTGAGCGATTCATTCAGGAGAGCTAAGGTTTTAATAGTTTCTGCAATTCATCTACATTCTATATAAATGTCGTCTTTGGAGTTTCATAAATTTGCAAATTCCATGAACACTCTTGGATACCTTTTATTCCTTTCCTATTCATAAACCAATGAAAAGGATATCCATGCTAAATTGGATGGCATTTAAAGGCTGATAATCATTTCCTTATCTTGCACTTACGACTTGACGATATTGTAGTAGAAATCTGAGGGAAATTTGAGGAGACCAACCACTGACAAAGCTGTGCGCATTGTTCTTTGAAGTTAGCACATGGCTCATTTCCAAAGTTCAATCTTAAATCTAGATCTAGGAAGCGACATGACACTTGGCTGGTGATTTATCGAGTGAAATATAAGCTGTGATGCAGTGAGGAAGAAAAAGGTTGGCCGAATTATCCATAGAACGACTGAAATCCTGCACTTGCTGACTACTTGTGTGACCTTGAACTAGCTTCTCAGCGAAGCCAGTGCCAACCTGTGACCTGATGAGTGTTGCTTATATAATCGTATATAGTTCCTGGCATACAGCTGTATGGGTGGGAGACCCCAGACTTAATAGCTGTCAGAGTTATTCGGGACGTGGAATATTTGTCATTTTCTCAGATATTTGAAAATATTCAGAAACTAATGAAAAGTATTTTTTAAAGTTTTTTTAAAATCATAAACAAGAGAAAATCTGCGGATGCTGGAAATCCATGCAGCACCCACAAAATGTGTGTATGTGTCTTCAAATTTTTTATACTATTTTAAAAATATTTATTTGAAACCCATATCCCTATGAAAAATGCTCAAATGAAAATGAGTAAATTACATGCCTTTGAACTTAGCATGATGTTTTTCAGTCACTCCCCTCTATTCCTGTTGATGGGTTGATATTCCTGTGCCAGGTCTAACTCTGGGAGGCTATTTGGCAGACCTTTCACTGTAGCTACTGTAGTAGCTCACGTTCCACTGCTGGACTCAGTGAGGATCTACATCAGCCAGTTTGACATTTGTGAATTCAGACATGCTTACCCTGTAGTGATAAACTATCAATTAAGCACAAAGGCTCACATGTAGAAAAGCTGGCTTTTTAAAATGAAAGGAGATTTTTTTTTTGTAATGATTGCTGGTATATGCACTCAGTGGCCACTTCACTAGGTGCAGTAGAGTACCTAATAAAATGCCTGCAGGAGTGGAATCCAGTGTAGTCTTCTGCTGCTGTAGTCTATCCACTTTACAGTTCGATGTGTTGTACGTTCAGAGATGCTCTTCTGCACACCACTTTGTAATGAGTTGTTATCTGAGTTCCTGTCGGCTTCCTGTCGTCATGAAGCAGTCTGGAAATTCTCCTCTGACTTCTCTCATTAACACGGTGTTTTCTGCTACCGAACTGGTGCTCACTGGATGTTTTTTTTTTTAATTTTTATTGCACTATTCTCTGTAAAATCTAGAGAATAATGTGCATGAAAATCCCAGAGATCAGCAGTGCCTGAGATACTCTAACCACCCTGTCTGGCACCAACAATCACTCCATGGTCAAAGTCACTTAGATCACACTTCTTCCCTATGGTGATAATGATCTGAACATCTTGATCATGTCTGCATACTTTTATACACTGGGTTGCTGCCACATAATTGGCTGATTAGATATTTGCATTATTAAGCAGGCATACCTAATAAAGTGGCCACTGAGTGTATGTTCTTAAGAAATAATTATTAATATTTCAGCTTATTGTAACAGTAAATTGAAATATAAAATAGTATTAGAAAAATCAGTGTACATCCTTTGAAATTTTTTTCTTTGCTTTGGTTTTAAGTTATTTTCTCTCAGGGACATGTCGGAAAACAAGTTCAGCAACCTGTCAGATTTAAGGATATAGATTCTGATCTTTACACATGTTTCTAGTGGCAGAGTTTAAACTTTCACATCACTAGATCTCTTTGTGCCTGCTGCAAAATTGGATTAATGAAGGCTTAAGCTAAAGACACCAGCTGCCTTTTTGGCAGAGGCTGGTGTAGATATTTTCAATAATGATGACTCACTGAGTTGGCAAGTTAAAATAGATGAAAACTCTATTTTCTGAGGGCGACTGAGGTTTTAGGAGGAATTGATTGACACAAATTTATAGGAATATTTTCAATATGATGTCCAGGCAGAAATAGGAAGCATTTTGTTTATCAAGCAGTAAAACTTTTGAATGGCTGAGACTTAATTAAGAAATAAAAGTTATTGCCGCATATTGGAAAACATGTAATATTCTTGATATAATTAGAAGAAAAAGAAATATTTTTCTGCATCCAACAAAGCATTTTTGAGGTAATTCAGAAGGAAGTTTTGGCTTTCAATTCACGACACTTATAAGAAATGAATCGGCTCAACACCATTTATTTAGCAAAACAATTACCTTTATTATTTCGTCCCTTCAGTTAAGCGTTTTGTACTCTTTCATTGGACGTGGGCATTGCTGTAACGAACGAGATGGGTAAAGGAGAGCTAGTAGTTGTAGAGCATATTTGAATTTCCTGAAAGCACTTTATGAGATGCCATATAATATGTCACCTCGCAAGGTAGCTGCTCATGGTAATATATGAGCAGAGAGTAAAGGTAATTAGGTCAATTGCAGCTACTAGGTAAGTGGAGCAGGAAGGACGAGTGCCTCAGCAGGGTGGCAGCTATTGGCATGCCTCATTACTGAGGATGAGGGTGACAGTGATGTCTCTTAAGTTTGCTGATGGCACAAAACAAGGTGAAAAGCAAAGCTGTAAGGCTGCAAGAAGTTTGCCTGGACTGAGACAATGAATGGCAAATGGAATTTTATGTTGGGGATTCTGACAGATAGCACTTTGAAAGGGAAATTAGAAAATCGTTTAAATCGATGAACCAAATGAATCCAGGTATTTAGAGAAAGGTGGCTGTCTTTGTATATGAAACAATGTTAACGTGCAGCAAATAATTGGGAAGCCAAACGGAATGTTTGAGTACAAGAAGGTTAGAGTACAACATAAGAATAGTTTCATGCCCAGTACAGGGCTGCAGTAACACCAACCCTAGGAGGCTGAGCACAGTGTGCACTTCCTCTTTAAAGGAAGGATGTACTGTGTAGAGAATGACTCTGAGGAAGAATCAACCTGGTGAACCTACAGGTTGTCTTATGAGGAAGGATTGAATAGGTGGGCCTATAATCTCTGGAGTTTAGAAGAATGAGTGGTGGCACAGAAACTTCTAGATTAGATTTATTTCTGGGCATGTACATTGAAACATACAGTGAAATGCATCATTTGCTTTTACAACCAACTCAATCTGAGGATGGGCTGGGGGCAGCCCACAAGTATTGCCATACATCCAGCACCAACATAGTGTGTCCACAGTTTTCAGTAGAAGAGGACACACAGCCAACATAAAACATGCAACAACAGCAAAGCAAACCACTTTTCCACACCCCCCCCCACCCACCTCCCAGATTCAAAAGGGCTTGAAAAGTTAAATGCTGGAAACATTATTCTCCTGCTGGAGATGTGGTGGTCAATAATTAGGGATTGTAATTTCATATTAAAGGATTGGTCATTAAGTTTGAGATGGGGTACCTTTGGACTTGTGGTAACTGAGTTATAAACTACTTAAGATTGAGATAGAAACATTTTTGACTAATTTATGGTAACATTGACTAGTAGAAGAGGTTTTAGGGTCATATGAGCACTTTTCTATTTCTTTACTTCCTGTGCTTTCATGCTGGCAAAACCCTCTGCATTTACTAACTTGAGAAATTGGCCAGGAGCCACCTTGAACTATTGCAGTCCCTTTGAAGGTCCTTCCCCCCACCCCCCAACCCCCTCAGTGCTGCTAACTAGGGAGCTCCTGGATTATGGTTAATTCCCAGTGACCGTGAAGGAATAGCAAGTTCTTTCCAAGTCAGAGCAGTGTATGATTTGGTTGGGAACTTGGAGGTGATAATGATCTGTTATTATTATTCCTCTTGATGCTGGAGATTTGTCTTTGAGAATTGTTTTTAGAGGAACTGACAATTTGATGCAGCCAGGTTGAAGCAATGATTGAGGAAGAGAATGATTACGATGGTTGATGGGCATATAGAGTACTGTGCAAAAGTCATAGGCACCCTAGATTGTTCATGTGGTTTCAGATGATAGGGCCTCCACAGAGCCCTGATCTCAACATCATCGAGGCTGAATGGGATTACCTGGAGAGACAGAAGCAAGTGAGACAGCCAGAGTCTGCAAAAGAACTAAGGCAAGTTCTCCAAGATGCATGGAACAACCTACCAGCCAATTCTGTTACAAAACTGCAAGACAGTATACCCAAGAGAATTGATACATTTTTGAAGGCAAAGGGTAGTTACATCAAATATTGATTTGATTTGTTTTTTTCTGTTCATTATAGTATATTTTTGATATTTAGAAACTTCTTATTTCATTATTTTGAAAGCATCTTTGCTTTACGGAATATTTTTTACATGTGCAAAATACTGTATCATGCAAGCTGTTTTCTTGGTTAGTGCAGAGCATTGTAACAGAGACAGTCATTGGGTAGTAAAAATTCCATTATATTTTCAGTTCTATGCACAATACTGTATCATGCAAGCTGTTTTCTTGGTTAGTGCAGAGTTTTGTAACAGTGACAGTCATTGGGTAGTAAAAATTCAATTACATTTTCAGTTCTATGCCCAGGTGATTTCTTTACTGTTGTTTTGTTCACTTTAATTAAAGGTATTCTATAGTGTTTATGAGAGTGATATCTGTCTGTGTAGTTTGAACTGTTTGGATTCCACAGATGCAAACTTGTACCAAAATGAAGTTACAAACATTTGTAGATTCACCCATTTACATTTGTATCACAGTTTGCATCAGGCAAGATATTGGCCAAAGCACCAGCCCACAACCAGCAAGCCCACATCCAGCAAGCACCTACTGGAAATATGCAGAACAGACAAATTGTGCTACCAGGCAATTGGCAACACTGTTTTAGTATCACTGCTGCAGTTAGGGAACCTCTCCATTAATCTCAAAGAGCAATATATATCACGTGACCATCTCATATTTGCCCTTTAGTTGCTATTGATTTCCACTGCTTTTGACTTTCAGGAATTTTTTGCCATTCTTCAGTATTATTAAAGCATGTGCTGAACTGGTGGCAGAAGTATATTAAAAACGCAAACACGAGGAAATCTGCAGATGCTGGAATTTCAAGCAACACACATAAAAAAATGCTGGTGAACGCAGCAGGCCAGGCAGCATCTGTAGGAGGAGGTACAGTCGACGTTTCATGCTGAGACCCTTCGCCAGTCCTGAAGGGTCTCGGCCCGAAACATTGACTGTACCTCTTCCTATAGATGCTGCCTGGCCTGCTGCGTTCACCAGCATTTTTTACGTGTGTTGGCAGAAGGATATGTTGATTTACTGTACTGTACAATAGTCTTTGGCACATATATATAGCTAGACTTCTGCGCAGTACTGTATTTGTCAATGTGGAGTGGAGAGCGAGTTTGTAAATCTGGCAGGAAGAAAGGATGTTGAGAATGGCGAGACTGGAGCGCTCTGAGAGGGGTATGGAACAGGTGGCAGAGAAGGAGTGCCGGGGCAAGGGGTTTGGTGCAGGTACTGACATACCCAGCTCTGAAAGACCAGGCAACGTCATTTGATTCCAAACAATTGGCTTATTGATCATTACAGTGTGCTTTTGTGGTGTTTCCTGCTTCCTCCCTTCTCCCTTCCCCTTTTCCCAACCTTTCCCTGCCCCCTTTCCAATCTCAGTCCACAATAGAGACCCATTTCAGAATCAGATTATTATTACTCATATATGTCATGAAATTTGTTTTTTTTGCAGCAGCAGATTGCAATATATAATACAGTAATAAATACTATAAATTACAGTAAGTATATACAAAAAAAACTAAAATTTAAATAAATAGTGCAAAAAGAGAAGACTACTGAGGTAATATTCCTGGATCCATTGTCCATTCAGAAATCTGATGGCAGAGGGGAAGAAGTTGTTCCTGAAAAGTTGAGTGTGTGTATTCAGGCTCCTGTACCATCTCCTTGATGGTAGCAATGAGAAGAGGGCATGTCCTGGGTGATGGATGGCACCCTTTTGAGGATTCACTTTTTTGAGGTGTCCTCAATGCTAGTGCCCATGATGGAGCTGACTGAGTTTACAGCTTTCTGTAGCCTTTTCCAATCCTGTGTCGTTGTCCCTCCACATTCAATGGTGATGCAACCAGGTGGAAAGTACATCTGTAGAAATTTGTGAGCAACTTTGCTGACATACCAGTTCTTCTCAAACTCCTAATGAAATATAGCCGATGTCGTGCTTTCTTTGCAATTGCATCAATGTGTTGGGCCCAGGATAGACCCTCAGAGATGTTGATACCCAGGAAATTGTTCACCCTTTCCACTTCTGATCCCTTGATGAGGACTGGAGTGTGTTCCCTTGGCCTCCCCTTCCTGATGTCCACCATCAATTCCTTGGTCTTACTGACGTTGAGTCCAAGGTTGTTGCTGTGACACCACTCAACCAGCTGATCTATCTAGTTCCTGTATATCTCCTTGTCACCATCTGAAATTCTGCCAACAAGAGTATATAGATGGCGTTCGAGCTATGCATAGCCACAGAATCGTGGGTGTAGAGAGAGTAGAGAGCATTGGGCTGAGCACGCATCCTTGAGGTGCACTACTGTTGAATGTCAGCGAGGAGGAGATGTTATTTCCGATCCTGTGGTCTCCTGGTGAGGAAGTCGGGGATCCAGTTGCAGTGAGAGGTACACCGGCTCGGGTTTGGATCTTGTTGATAAGAACTGGGGTATGGTTGTGTTTAATGCTGAGCTGTGGTTATTGAACAGCAGCTTGATGTAAGGAGCTTATTGTCCAGGTGATTTAAGGCTGACTAGAGAGCCAGTGAGATTGCGTCTGCTGTAGACCTACTGTGGTGATAGGAAAATTGCAGTGGGTCCAAGTCCTTGCTAGGCAGGAACTGATTCCAGCCATGACCAGCATTTCATCACAGTAGATGTGAATGCAACTGGGAACAGCCATTGAGGCAATTCACCCTGTTCTCCTTGGGCACTGCTATGATTGTCACCCTTTTGAAGCAAGTTATACAAAGCACATCATGGAAGACAGTGGCTGTAGTCCTGGCACTCTGCATGGTGCTTTAATCTGCAACGTTTCAAATGTGCTCTCTCTGCATTTGAGTAAGCATGACAAGGGAATGTTTGGCTTCTGGATAATGAAGGCTGATTACACACAGACCTGGCTAGCAAGCCATTTGAAATTTGATGCTTCAGAACATCAGTGTATAGAAACGATGATCCTTTTGCTTGGACTGCTCTGGAACAACATGGCAGTAAATGGTAGAGAGTTGCTTAAAGATTGGGTGTTAGCCCTTTGCATGCAGCTCTATCACAAACAGTGTGGTGGAGAAGGAGGAGAAAAGAAGAAAAGAAGTCATATCCTTTCTGATGGGGTGGATGATTAACAATGCATATTACCGTACAACCATTAACATCTATCTCATTCCTCATTTATCAGGCATCCCATACTCTACCATTCCTCAACATACCAAACGTTGGAATGCTTGCTTGTTCAAAGTTCAGAAACTGATGCAAAATAATTTTTATTGCATTGAGATACCAACAATTTTTTCCCGTGCAGTCCTGTTTGTGCCACCTTCTTTCTGTCCTGGTGCTTTCCCAGAGAGCTGATCCTCTATTCCAGTGGCAGCAATATGGAGGAAAGTTGTTGATTTCAAATGGAGAGATCAGAGTTGCAGTTGGAGGAGAAATTTGGGGCCACTTCCCTAAAACTAGTAGTTTCAGTTTGCGCTGCTTAGCTGTCCGACAATCAGAAACAAATATCATCCAATAATGAATTTTGGACAAATCTGCTTCATGAATGACATCAGACTTGTGCGTTTAATTTTTATCTCGTAGCCTTATTGAAGCTTCCAATGCCTATGAGCTGTATTGGTGTTGAACTTTGAAAGGAAGTAACATGAGCAAATTAAAAGGATATTGTATTTCAATCTGTTTAAGAATTGCTCTGCTAAAATACAAGAAAATAAGTGGAAGGCTTTTGAGGTGAAGGCAAATGGAAAATAAGTTTGCTGGTGCAGATTAATTATAGGTTGAGAATGTAAATTGTTATATATAGGAACATTATGTAACAAAAATTCCAGTTTTTTGTGTCTAGATGTGAAGAATTAACAGTAGATTTTACATTTACTATGAACTGGGAGCCTAAGGGGTTCATTAATTCATTTCCTAATGATTGTCTCAATTTGTTTTTTGGATTTTTCTTATTAGAACAGTGTTTTTTTTAAATAATTAACACAGAGAGGTGTGATCTTTTCCTTTCTTTTTGGTGCCGGCATACATCTAATTTGTTTTTAATTTTACTTCATTCTTTAGGGTCTTGTTAAAAGAAACATATCAAACAGCTTCTGTTTACAATCTATATATATCTTTTCTTCCTGACATTATTAATAGATTAACATCTTGCAACTAAAACCATCATCAGAAAGGTTTGCACAACCACCATGCTTGTAGCTGAACGAACTGTGAAAACTGGCATACACGAATATTTAAATTTCATCCCACTGACAGGTATTTATAGTACAGTGTGGGTTCGAGCATCGTGACTGATCTGTGAATATTATTTATGTACTGTTTGTTCCTATTTGTGAAGGTTAAATCTCAGATTGTCTTGTGCAATTATTTTTTTAAAAGTGAATGATATCACCAGTTCAACAAGAGTGACTCACTGCTCCTGCAGGATGACACTTTTTGACATTAGGAGTAATTTGTAATAGCCAAAGATCCTATTATCTTAATGACCCTGGGGCACATAGGGAAATTTAAATTATGCAGGAGAATAAAAAGGAAAGAGAAGGACAATGGGAACTAAATTTCTAAGGGCTGGGAGTGAGTGTGGGGATCGCATTGTTGGATTAATCCACACTTGATTACACAGCAGGCAGTGGGCAAAAAATTGTGAGTGAGCAGGAATAAATCAGCTTCCATTACTTAACTGAAGTGAAGGGGTTGGGTTTGGGGGCTTTGCCTGCAGCTGGTGCTGGTATATATTCTCCTCTGCAGCATGCCAATAAATAGGAAATAAACGACTCCAAGATTTTCTGATTTTTGCACTGGTGATTTGAATGGACAGTAGGAAGGGTGTCTTGTCTTGTCCATACTGCTGGGCTATAAATGTGCAGTGTGATTACTTAGAGGGGATTTGGTGAATCTCTGGACAAGCTCTGCAAAGGTAATGAGAGAAGTTAGCTGTGGCAGTCAATGCCAGGAGTTAGTCCCCAAGGAGTGTTGAGCAAGACACTAATTGAACTCAAGTTCAGATTCCAATTCCTGGACATCAGCATCGCAGAGGATCTATCCTGGGCCTGACACACTGATGCAATCATGAAGAAGGCATGCCAGTGCTCTACTTCATTGGGAGTTTAAGGAGTTTTGGTATGTCACCAAAGATTTGCAGATTTTTACAGGTACATGGAGGAGAGCATTCTGACTGGTTGTTTCACAGCCTGGTATAGAGTCTCCAACGTGCAGATTTGAGAGAGGCCGTGAACAGTTGTAGATTCAGCCAACACCATCATAGGCACAATCTGCCATACCAGCAAGGACATCTTCAAGAGGTGGTGCTTTAAGAAATTTGAGCTCATAATTAAGAACCCTCACCATCCAGGACATATCCTCTTCTCAATATTATCATCAAGTAGAACCTGAAGACCTATACTCAATCTTTTAGGAACAGCTTCTTCCCCCTCACCATTAGATTTCTGAACAGTCTATGAACCCATAAGCACTACCTTATTAATTCTTCTACCGTACTGCTGCCACAAGACAACAGATTTCATGACTAATGTTAGTAACGATAAACCTGATTCTCATTCTGAACTGCCAACAGAGTAATCCTGTTAGTCCCAATCCCTCTCTCTGCCTGAACTCCTGCAGCTTACTCTCTCTCACCCTTGGCCACCAACTCCCTCATCCCCAACCCTCTGATTCTTTTAACATACTCAAAGTGGTAATTTACAGTGGCTAATTAACCTGAAAGCACATACTGTATTTGGGATGCAGAGGGAAATCAGAGAACCTGGAGAAAACCAAGGCAATTAGCCGGAGAATGTGAAAACCCTGCAAAGACAGCACCTGAACTCCAGGATTGTACCTAGGACACCCCTCCAGACTTGATCATGCAGCTAAAAGGCCTAACCTCCTTTTGTGCGGCCAGAAACGCTGCAATCTCCAGTAGACCCACGGAGGAGATCTTTGGGTCTACGTCAACAAGAACTGGTGTGTGAACATCTCGGTAGTAATGACCCACTGCTCACCGCAGATGGAGTTATCGATGGTGTAGACTAGGTCCTTCTACTTATTGAGGAAGTTCGCTGCTATTGCGATTATTGCTGTTTACATCCTTCCCCCTTGTGCTAATGCTGGGGATGCACGGCAGGAGCTCTACGGTGCTATCTGGAACCTCAAAGCCACTCACCCTGATAGTTCCTTCATTGCTGCTGGTGACTTCAAACATGCCAACTTAAAAACAGTCCTACCAGCATGTCAACTTCGCAATCAGAGGACAGAATGTATAAGACTTGGTCTATACCAACGTTTGTGGAGCCTACAAGCCTAACCCCATCCCCTGTCCTCACCTCATACTCGGAGCACATATCCATTTTGTTAATCCCTACAAATGGACCTCTGGTTAAATAAGTCAAACCAGTTTACAAGAAGATCAGGGACTGGGTGGAAGATGCCACCTCAGTGCTGCAGGACTGTTTTGAAAGCACAATCTGGTGACAGGTACCTACGATCATCATGTCAATATTGATGGATATGTGGGATTGGTGACTGGCTACATAGGCAAATGCATCGAGGTCGTTACAGTGATTAAACACTACACTGCCAGGGCAAACCAGAAACCATGACTAACTGCAGAGGCTCGTGCACTACGTATGGATCTGGATGCTACCTTCAGAGCAGGGGTTAGGATGGCTTTCAGGTCAGTAAGAGCCGTGCCCTCACATGCCACCAGGAAGGGAGAGCGAGAGCATTCACAGAAAATTCAGAGACACTTTGTGACACCAGGGACACACGGCACATGTGGCAAATTACGTAAACCATACTAGATAACAAATCCACCCAGTGTGTCAATGGCAGAGACTCCTCCCTTTCTGATAGGCTGAAAGCATTCTGTGCACTTATTTGACACAATGAATGATGTGACTTCATGGAAAGTTCCCTCTTCCCCCCTGAGGAACAGGTACTCTGTCTGGCTGTAACTGAGTTGAGGATGACATTAGTTCAGGTAAACCCACGCAAAACTGCAAGGTTGGACAAATGTACCTGTTCGGGTGCTGAGGGATTGTGCGGCCCAACTAACAACTGGCTGTATCAATGCTCCTGAATGGAAAATCCTACAAGCAGTAGTGGATGTGACCCAGTCCATCATGGTAAAGCCCTCCCCACCATTAAGCACATCTACACATTTGTGTTGTCGCAGGAAAGCAGCATCCATCATTAGAGACCCCTACCACCCAGGTCATGCTCCCTTCTTGATATTGCCATCAGGGAGAAGGTACGGGAGCCTCAGGACTCTCACCATCAGGTTCAGGAACAGCTATTACCCCCCAGCCACCAGGTTCTTGAACCAAAGGGGATGACTTCACTTGCCTCATCAAGGGAATGTTCTCACAACCTATGGACTCACTTTCAAGGACTCTTCTTCTCATGTTCTTGTTATTTATTGTTTATTTATTTATTATTATTTATTTCTTTTTGTATTTGCACAGTTTGTTGTCTTTTTCACACTGGTTGTCTGCCATGTTGGTGCGGTCTTTCATTGATTCTATTCTGGTTATTGGATTTATTGAGTATGCTCGCAAGAAGATGAATCTCAGGGTTGTGTATGGCGATGTATATGTATTTTGATAATATATTTACTCTGAACTTTGAACTAAATGGATATCTTTAACATCTCTTTGCAACAGTCCACTGTCCATGCAGGCTTCATGGCAGCCGCCATCATTCCACTGCCCAAGAATATGATGGTAACTGGTCTAAACGATTACTGCCAGCCTCACTGACCTCAACAATCGTGAAGTGCTTTGAGTGGCTGTTAATGGATTGTGTAAGCTCCCATGGGCCTTCCAGCTATACTCAGCCCCTTACAGTTTGCCTACCACTCAAACCGGTGCACTGCTGATGCCATAGCCTTAGCCCTCCACTCCGTTCTGTTCCACTTAGAACATGATGCCAGGTTGTTGTTCATTGACTTCAGCTCAGCATTTAACATGATCATCTCTCAGAGGCTGGTGGGTCAACTAACCCTATTGGGACTCAACACCCCTCTCTATGTGGATCTTGGATTTCTTGATTGAAATACCCCAGTCACTCTGAGTTGGCAGCAGCATCTCAAGCTCTATCATGCTAAGCGCTGGTGCCCCCCACCCCCACCCTCACCCCCAGAGCTGTTGATCAGCCAGCTGCTGTTCACATGCTGAATCATGACTGCACTGCCAGATCCAGCTCAAAGTGCATTATCAAGTTCGCTGATGATACAACAGTGGTTGGCCTCATCAGCAACAACGATGAATTGGCACACAGAGAGGAGGTAGAGAGGCTTGTCAAATGGTGTGAGAACAACAGCCCGAGTCTCAATGTGGAACAGACAAAAGGGATGATTGTGGACTTCAGGAAGTTGTAAGTTGACCACTCTCCATTGCACATCAAAGACTCTGCCATGGAGAGAGTGAAGAGCACCAGTGTCCCTGTCTACCATCAGTGATACTCAACTCCATTAGTTGGTACTTGTGGACCCACCTGTTGCACGATATCTGATGGCTGATGTTTCAGCTTCCACTGCTGCTCAAACAGAATGAGTGCTATTGCAGTCATGCACACTGCTTTCAACGAGTGACATTGGCTGTGTAGACCTGTGCAATCCTGAGCCAACAGGATAATGACCTCCTCTCTGACAGTGCCTTTATTGGTGTCTGTTCATCAGACTATTACCAAAGATGAGTGTTCCAGGCTAACGCTATTTGAGGTTGCTCTGCTCCTCCAACACAAAGACAGGCCTTCCATCCACCCCGCCGCATCCATGGAGAATCACGGATCCTCCAAACGACACAGAGAAGCTCTACTCTGAACAGATACAGAAGGGTGATCAGTTGATGGTTCAGGAGTTGTGCTAAATTAGATTTTGAGGACACTCAGTCCTCGTTTATTGTCATTTAGAAATGCATGCATTAAGAAATGATACAATGTTCCTCCAGTATGATATCACAGAAACACAAGACAGACCAGGACTAAAACTGACAAAACCACATAATTATAACATATAGTTACAACAGTGCAAAGCAATACCGTAATTTGATAAAGAACAGACCATGGGCACGGTAAAAAAAGTCTCAAAGTTCCGATAGCCTCATCATCTCACGCAGATGGTAGAAGGGAGAAACTCTCCCTGCCATGAATCTCCAAGCGCTGCAAACTTGCCGATGCCGCACCATTGGAAACACCCGACCGCAGCAGACTCTCAGTCTGTCCGAAAACTTCGAGCCTCTGACCAGCCCTCCAGCACCAAGCACCAAGCGCCATCTCTGCCAAGCGCTTCAACCCCGCCCCGTCCGCTGAGCAACAAGCAAAGCTGAGGACTTGGGGCCTTCCCCTCCAGAGATTCTGGACCACACAGTAGTAGCAGCAGCGAAGCGGGCATTTCAGAAGTTTCACCAGATGTTCCTCCATGCTCTCATGTCTGTCTCCATCAAATCAGGATTGTGCACGGCATCCTACTTGACAGATAACAGATATCACCACTGGAATGGCCACTGTGATCTGTGTCGTGTCGCCATCTTCTCCTTACATGGAAGGAGAAGCAGGAAGGTGGATTATAGGGTACAGACCTGGGTTTCATCGTGCAGAGACATTAATGCTATCATACAAAGGGAGTGTAAGATGAATAGGAATATGTGGTTTAGACTGAATTGTTTACGGAATCATAGCTGGATTACTTGGCCTCTGACCACTCAGTATGGGAGAGGCTACTGACATGGCTTCCTTGCTGCTCAGCTACTCCCTCTTCCTCTTGCATTGCCTTCTTCAGATGGTGAGCCCGCATTGGTGTAGCATGACAGAAGAGCAGTTGGTTTGGAAACCCACTCAGGACTGAGCAATGGAGAGTCCCTGCATCAGTCCGTCCAGAAGAAGCATTGTTTGAGGCCAGCTGTAGCAGGTATGTGGGTCATATGCAGGTGAAACTTATCACCAGTCAGCCTGCTGGTGGTCTGACTCAGTGGTGCGAATAACGTAGGACAAGCAGGTTGCTCAGAATAATGGATTCATGACTGCTACCCTGTGCTTTAATTAACCATCCAGATGTCCTGATAAGAGTGCTAATTGATGGATGAGTTTGCAAGTAGTGAAACGCACCTGCCTACAGTGCTGTGCTGGAAAGAATGGGTCTGATTTCTAAGTAATAGCCATTGCTGGTAGGTGAGCGATGTGTGTTACAGTGAGTTTTGTGCACAGCTAGTCATTCATTATTGGAGCAGGGTGCTAAAGATGCTCTGGATCATATGAAGTGTTTCATCTTCCTCGACCAGTCCCAGAACTTGAGGACTTGAGTACTGTCATTCTCTTCCTCTGAAGAATTCTCCTACTTCTGTTTAACCAAATGCTTTACTGCTATTCCTTTGGTTGGAGGGCTGTTCTTTGCATTGGCCAGCAGTGCTTCTTGAACAACATCTGAGAATATAGGGATTCACTCCATCTTCTCTTGCCGCAGTAACCTCCCAGTTATGGAATGACTTCAAACAACATTTGATGTCACAGTTTACAAAATATTTAAGTCTGCATTTAATTGTTGCCAGCTAGCTCCAACCCTCCATATCAGGGGTTCCCAATGGTATGGCACTGTGCCTTACCAATAACCGAGAGGTCAAAGAACCCCAGGTTGGGAATCCCCATTCCATATATTGAGATGCATGTATTGGCATTAAGGCTGCAATATTAATGTTGTGAGTGGTCAATCCTAGTCATGATAATGATTGCAAATTTCCCAAGTGATTTACATCGACTCATCCAGGAAAGATAATTACAGATTGGGAGGCCCATATTGATTTTGCAGTGCCATCTAATTTCTGCCTCAATATATATCACAGTGTCAATAGTTATCCCTTGTCAGTTTGGAAGAGTGAAGACTAAGCTATACTTAGGGTTACTCAAGGTCATGGATTAAACAATGACAATGAGTTGTGTTCATTAATTTTTAAAGTGAAATTGGCTGAGGGATGTCCACTTTAATCAGTTTTGCTGTTCAAAGTGGATATGCCTCAAATCGATGTATCTTTTTTTCGTCTTGGCTTCCTTGATTCAGCCATTACACGTCTGTGTCCTGCATAAATTACCTCTGTCTCTTTGTCCCTCTTACAACATTCACTTCTCCTAGTTGTTTTGCATCTCTTCAATTTTTTTTTCCTAATATTGAGCACCTTCCTCTTTCCTTGTCTTTAGCACAAGGGATTTTGCAGATGCTGGAAATCCAGAGTATCACACACAAAATGCTGGAGAAACTCAGTAGGTCAGACAGGTCTTTATTAAGGCACCCACATCTACTGCGATGAAGTACTTTGGTCATGGCAAGAGTTAACTCCTGCCTAAAAAGCACCCGGACCTGCTGCAATTTGCCTATTGCCACAATAGATCTACAACGGATGCAACCTCACTGCCTCTCCATGGAGCCTTCGATCATCTGGACAATAGCAATACCTATGCCAAGCTGCTGTTTTTTGATTATGGCTCAGCATTCAACACAATCGTACCATCAGTTCAAATTAGCAAACTTCAAAACTTGGGCCTCTGTACCTTGCTCTGCAACTGGATCCTTGCCTTCCTCACTGGGAGACAATATTCTGTGCGAATTGAAATTAACATCTCCACCTCACTGACAATCAACCTCAAGAATGCACGCTTAGCCCATAGCTCTACTCTCTCTGCACCCACAACTGTGTATGGTTAGGCACTGCTCAAATGCCAACTGTACACTTGCCAATGTTGGCAGAATTTCAGATGGTGATGAGGTGGTGTACAGGAGTAAGATAGATCAGCTGGTTGAGTGATGACACAGTAACAACCTTGCACTCAATATCAGTAAGACCATGGATTGTAGACTTCAGGAGGGAGAAGTCGAGGGATCCAGGGATCAGAAGAGGAAAGTGTGAGCAGTTTCAAGTTCCTGGATGTCAGCATCTCTGAAGATCTGTGCTGGGCTCAAAATATTGCAATTACAGAGAAGGCATGGCGGTGGCTCCATTTCATTTGGAGTTTGAGGAGATTTGGTTTGTCACCAAAGATGCTCAGAAATTTCTACAGATGTGCCGTGGAGACATTTGAACTGGTTACATCATCGTCTGGTATGGAGGGGCCACTGCACAGGATTGGGAAAAGCTGTATAAAGTTGTAAACTCAGTCAGCTCCATTATGGGAACCAGCCTCGCCAGCATCCAGGACACCTTCAAAAGGTGATGCTTCAAAAAGGTAGCATCCATCATTAAGGACCCCCCAACACCCAGGACACGGCCTCTTCTCATTGCTTTCATCAAGGAGGAGTCACAGGGGCCTGAATACCCACACTCAACATTTCAGGAACAGCTTCTTCCACTCTGCCATCAGATTTCTGAATAGACAATGAAACCATGAATACTACATCAGTACTTTTCCTCTCTTTTCATACGACTTACTTAATTTTTTATATATACTTATTGTATTTGATAGATTATTATTATTATGTATTGCAAAACCAAAAAAAAAATCGTGACATGTGCCTAAACCAATTCTGATGCAGAATGCTGGATTCAGCAGGTCAGGCTGATCTTTATTAAGGTATAATGAGTCGATGGTTCAGGCTTCATCAGGATTGGAAAAGAAGGGGGAAGAAGCCAGAATAAGGAGGTGTGTGGGGAAAGGGAATGAAGTGAGAAGTTGGGAGTTTTCTCTTTTGCTCTCTTTTTATTCATTCTGTCTATCAGCCTCCTCCTCACTTACACACACCACTCCCTTCTTCTCCCATATCCTTCACATGCCATATTCTGCCTCCATTTTCTCCTTCCTCTGACCTCACTTGCTTCCTCTCTTCCTTCCTTTATTTTATCCTTTCTTTCTCTCCTTCTCACTCTTTGCTCCTCTCTCTTTCCACTGTGTTTGTTTTCATCTCATCTGTTTACTCTGTACCTGACCTTTCCTCGCTGTCGCCACCCTTCCCCCCCCACTTGCCTCCGCTATCATTTGAAAATAGTGAAAGTGTCGAACTTTGAAGATAGTTCTGAGGTCCAAGCCTGGATTTCTTTATAAGTCATTTGGAAAATGAAACATAATTGCATTCTAGGCAGAAGAAAGACACTCAGTAATTACACACTGATGCACGTTGGAAATTTCCCCCACAGCGCACATGCTGATGTTGAGGTTGAGCTGTAATTGTTGATTCTCTTCAGCTGTCAGTGACAACTCTGGGAGAAATATCAACTCAAAACATAGGCTTTTCATTGAGACCTGCGTCCAGTAAAACACTTATGAAAGCATTCAAAAATACAGAAGGCAAATCACAATATGTGTTTTGTGCTTGTTGTGCAAGATATAATTTTCATGTTGTTTTAATTTATTGAATACATTACTTCCAGTGGCTAAATATATTTATTGAGAAAATAAAGCTGGTTGCTAAAAGTGGTTTACAAAAATTGTTGAGATAATATATGATAATGTATGAAAATGTTGAAAGCAACTTGAGGAAATTTATATACTTGCAAAATAAAAAAATTGGGACTTATTGTGGACCTTGTTTATACTGGGATGCAATAATCAGCAACTGTTTGTAGACAATACTTAATTAAATATTAAAAATGAACTGTATAAATGATACAATTGTCTGTGTTGAAAGCATTGATGATTGTGTAATTTATTTAAAAGCAGTAATTTCTCAGCCACGGTTCAGTAGTACCACTCCCATCAGATGCAGTGTCAAGGAAACTCCAGTGCCCAGCTTGGTCAATATAATGGTACAGTCTGGTAATCTGTGTTATGAACCTCTGACTCATTGTCAGCAAGACCAAGGAGCTGATTATTGGCATCAGGAGGAGACCAGAGGTTCATGAGTCAATCCTCAAAGGGGGAATTAGAGGTGTAGAGGATCAACAACGTTAAATTCCTCACTGTTATCATTTCAGAGGATCTGTTCTGGACACATAACTGCAATTATGAATAAAGTACAGCAGCGCCACTACTTCCTTCGAAGTTTGTGAATATTCAGCATGCCATCTAAAACTTTAACAAACTTCTATGGATGTATAGTGGGGAGTATATTGACTGGCCGCATAACAGCCTGGTATGGAAACACCAAAATCCTAAAAAAATAGTAGTGGATACAGCCTAGCCCATCACAGGTAAAGCCCTCCCCACATCTACACAGAGCACTGTCACAGGACGTCACATCCATCATCAAGGACCCCCACCACCCAAGCCATGCACTCTTCTCTCTGTTGCCATCAGGAAGCAGGTACAGGAGCCTCAGGACCCACACCAGCAGCTTCAGGAACAGCTATTACCCCTCAGCCAGCAGGCTGTTGAACCAGAGGGAATAACTTCTCTCAACTTCACTCATGCCAGCACTGATCTATTCCCACAACCTAAAGGCTCACTTCCAAAGACTCTTCATCTCATGTTCTTGTTATTTATTGCTTGCTTATTCATCCACCCGTCTGTCTGTCTGTCTATCTATCCATCCACCCATCCTTGCAGTTTGTTGTCTTTTGCACATTAGTTGTTTGTCCTTCCTGTTGGGTGCAGTCATTCATTGATTCTATCGTGTTTGTTGGATTTACTGTGTATGCCCGCAATGAGTCAAATCTCAGGGTTGTATATGGTGACATATATGTACATTGATGATAAATTGACTTTGAATTTTGAAATAAACATTGTCGGGGTGAGAACTCTTCTGTTATTCTTTAAAGACAAGGAATCTTCTGTATCCACCCGAAAAGATAGATATATTTTATTCAAAAGATGCTACTGTAGCAGTCCCTTAGCGCTGCTCCAGAATATTTATTTACGGTGTTTTCTTTGGTCACTGGCGTGGTACTGGAACTCACAACATCCAAGTGTTTGCTGAAGTTGTAAGACTGTCTTTGGGTGCAGTGGAAACCTGATGCCCTTTTAGTGATGGCGCTGATGTAAATTGACAAGCGATGCAAGTTGTGGTTCCTTTATTTGCCTGGAGAACAGCCTAACAGCCTTGGTTCTGGAGAGGCCGGTGGAGTTGGGAATTGAAACCTGCTTGCACAGAAGTGAGCAGGTGTAGCCAATTAACGTGCTCTGCATTCTGTCCTGTCTTCTCGGATGTCAAAAATGGTTGGTCTCTGGACCCACCTCCACTCAATGACACCGCAGTATTAGAGAGCTTGTGGACGCTGTTCATTTGATCGTACTGCAACGTAATCTTGTAGAATACAAATCTGTATTGCTTGAGCTTTTGTCTCCTTTTATTGCCTGCGAAATCAAGATTCAGTTAAAGATATAAACCGGCAGCTATGGTTTCTCTGCTGTTGCAATATTTTCATAGATTAGCAAGATAGAGAACAAAAGAACTTCCAAGCATTTGATATTTATTTAAACAAGCAAAGATTACAGAGAGATTCTTCATTAACAGTTGTGGAGCATTCAGATTTCTTCCCAGAGCCATAAACCTTTAATGAAAGTTATTTCTGACCCACTCACCAGGGTAACATTCTTTCTGCACATGGATTGTCACTGAGTTTCATGTGCCTTTAAGATTATTATTTTCAGAGCCCAGTGCGAGAACGATAGACTTGTAAGTTTGTCTGAAACTCGGCTGCCAGCAATGGATGAGTGACCAAGTGAAAATGGAATGTTCTCTTTTGGTGCAATACGTTTTCTGTGCATCGTGTGCAGTTAGGAATTAAACCAACAAAGATATTTGGAAATTTCTTCAAAGAATGAACATGCATCTTTTTACCCTTTCATGATTTAATCACCTTCTTGCTTCTTGTCTGACATGTGAGTCACAGCTTCGCTAAATCAATTGTGTATGTGATTGCTGAAAATACAAATTATGCATCAAAGCTAGTCAAGTCCTTGTCGGAATAGCTCAGATACACGTCAGAATGCTTGTGAGTTGGTTCTTTTATTAACTCTTGTGAGACGACGTGCAATGTCATACAGTGTCAGAAGCAAGAATGCAGCATAAGCAACAGAAAAAGAGATAGCTTTTGGAATATAATGTGTGCTGCCATTCAGAGTGGCAAACCTCTGGACTTCTCTGTGCTGGGATGTTGTGGAGGCTAGCTCATCAAAAATATTTAAAATGGAGGTGGATAAATCTTTTGAAATATTGGAGGATTAAAGACTAGGAAATCTGGCATAGAGTAGTTCAGATTATGTTCCTATTGAATGGCAGAGAAGTATGAGGAACTAAGTGGCCTACTCCTACTCCTATTTTTCATAAGTTTGCGTGTTCCTTGTTGGTCCAGCATGCAACATGGGTCCTCATTAAAATCTCATTCGGGCAACCAAAATCTATCGAATCAATTCCTTCAGATTGACTACCATGTGTCCCTCCTAGCTGTACCTATTTTTCATGAATGTTGCATATCTCTGATTGTGATGTGGGTTTTCTTGGTTTTGAAAAGCCCCTGCTAATTCAGTGCATCAAATTCCTATCGTTATCCACATGGGATATGTATCATCAGAGCTGCCAAGTATTGATGACATATTTTTATTGAAGGATAAAACAGAGCAAGAACCATCAGTCGAAACAGTCCTTTTTTATGAAAAACAGTTTGTCTTTGATGAACTAAGTGAAACTTCTGATTTTTAAAAAAAAACATAGAAAACCTACAGCACAATACCGGCCCTTTGGCCCACAAAGTTGTGCCGAACATGCCCCTACCTTAGAAATTACTAGGGTTACCCACAGCCCTCTATTTTTCTAAGCTCCATGTACCTATCCAAAAGTCTCTTAAAAGCCCCTATCGTATCTGCCTCCACCACCATTGCCGGCAGCTCATTCCACGCACTCACCACTCTCTGCGTAAAAAAACCTACCCCTGACATCTCCTCTGTACCTACTCCCAAGCACCTTAAACCTGTGCCCTCTTGTGGCAGCCATTTCAGCCCTGGGAAAAAGCTTCTGACTATCCACACAAATTTTGTTTTGTGATCTTTGAAAAATTGTATGACTCTCATGGGAAGTAAATGGACTCTGAATGCCCTCTCTTTAAAGTTAACAGATCTCATTTGCAAAAGTGGTAAGACCACTTTGTGGGTTGTTTCATGTTAGCGAAGGGAAAGGAGAACCATTGCTGCTGCTTACCTCCAGTCAGCCAGTTATATAAGTGCCTCTGCAAACTGGTGATGAGCAGATGTCCGTCATTACTGATTGTCAAGGCACAAATGTGAAAGACTGTTGATTCCGACCAGACACAAAATGCTTTGGGTGAAACGAAAGTGAAATGATGAAAGAAGGCAGAGGGGAGAAGAGCAGCACAAAAAAAGACAGTATGTTCCTCGTTATTCCCTGTCATGGAGTTGTCATTGCTTAGTCCATTTGCAGAGGCAGCTGGGTATTTGTATTTTCACTATCTAACCTGGAACACAGTACATATTTTGACAATCTACAGTGTAATATTTAGTGAGTACAATGCCACAGTAATTAAAGCTGCCATTTCCATCTGCCCGAGGATCAATCCTGACCTTGTTGTAAGCAAGGATGTCTTGAGGCTTTTTCAAGCACTGGTGAGGCCTCACTTGGAATATTGTGAACACTTTTGGGTCCCTTATCTAAGAAGGGCTGTGTTAACATTGGAGAGGGTTCAAAGGAGGTTCACAAAAATAATTCCGGGATTGAAAGGCTTGTCATATGAGGAGTGTTTGATAACTCTGAGCTTTTACTCACTGGAATACATAATAAAGAATGACCTCATTGAAACTTATCAAATATTGAAAGACTTGGATAGAGTGTATGTGTGGGGGAGTCTAGATCCAGAGAGCACAGCCTCAGAATAGAGGGATGTCCATTTAGAACAGAGATGAGGGGGAACTTCTGTAGCCAGAGTGGCAAACCTGTTGGCTGTGGAGGCAAGTCATTGATTATATTTAAGGCCGAGGCTGATAGATGCTTGATTTGCCAGGGCATGATGGGATATAGAGAGAAGCAAGAGATTGGGGCTTAGAGGAAAAATGGATCAGCCATGACGAAATGGCAGAACAGACTTAATGGGCCAAATGGCCTAATTCTGCTCCTATATCTTATGGTTTTATGGTCTTATAACCCCTGGGATATTGTGCTTCCTCCCACAGGACAAAGATATTCTGTGTGATAGGTTAATTGGTTACAGTAAATTGCCCCTAAAGTAACTGGTTGGCAGTGGCATTGAGGGAAGGAGTTGATGGGGCTATAAGAGATAAAATGGTATTAACGTACGTGGGTGCTTTATGGTTGACATGGACTTTGTTGTTGTGTGAATGAAGTCACCAGAGAAAATTACTGGTAGATACAAAGCAGCTTCTTTATTTGACAAACCAAGGTACAGCAGGCCTCGTATGGAGACACTTTCGGTCAAAATGTCTGGCTAAGCCAACGTGGGGCTTGATATTTATGTGCCAAACATCAAAGGATAATTCCATATTTACAATGTATAGACAATGCTTTCTTTGAAACTACATGTAACCTTCACACTTCCCGATTTGCATCTACACCACACACATCCAAGTGAATTATAATCAGCATTGTCTGGGATTCACGGCTTTTAGGAACCCATTTTTCAGAGCTGCACTCCAAATTAAATCCACAACACATTTTCAGACGTGAAGACTAGTAGCCAAAATCATTGCTAAATGTATATGTCCTAAACCCAAAAATCACTCTAACAGGCCTGGAGGGTCAAAGGGCCTGCTTTTACACTCTGTGATTCTATGATGCTATCAGCAGAGAAATCCTGTTTGTAGCCTTTAACCCAAAACATTTCTGCCAAAGGTATTATCAACTGTAAGAAGGTTACCACTGAAGCTTTTTGATGAAGAGATGTTGAAGTAATCAGCAATTAACAAGTAATATCATCCAATAAATATAGTAAATAAATATTATATTTTTAAATAATAGCTTAATTTTATTTATTCAGTCTTATATTCTCTCTTATTCAAGAAGTTGAGAGATGTAAGTCTTCTAGTTAGATTGTAAGATCTGAAGGCAAGGTGAAGAATTTTCTTTTTGTATCCATCACAATTTATGAATGGCTATTTGAACAAAAAAAACTTGTCATGATTGTCACATACAAATGGATCATTCTGGTTTATTATTGATCCCTGTCTTGTATTTGTTGGACAGTTTCATATTGTTCTGTTTTTATTTTGCAAGCAGTTGTGAAGGAGATGCTTGATTTCCAAATGACAAAGTGCTGGAAGTACACACGGTTGCTTCCTTTTTAAAGGATGGGTTGGTGTTCAGAGGAAGGCCTTGGAGGCAGTTGCAGTCAGTGTTAAGTGGGTAGCAACCTTGTGAGGAAATTTTTCAACTGCTGCCAAAATCAAGGCTGCATTTTATTATTTCCCCAATGTGATACCCTTTTATCAAGCTGAAAATGATGATGAAGAGTTAGAATGCAACATCTCTTTTCAACAGCTTATGAACTGCTTACTGTCACAGTTTGTAGAAAGTTTGTGTGCTAGATGATACACAAAACCAGTGCTTCGGTAACCCCTGAGTATAATTCTATATTGTTCTTCCAAACAAAAAGTCCTCCTTTCATCACCATCAGTCAGACCTGTCACCTCAAACTTCATCTCAGCCTATTTTATTGAAAATCTCAGGTTATTTTGGGTGTCTTATTGCACCTTTCCATAAGCTCAACAAGATTATACAGTGGATGGAAAACAAACTGTTGGAGGAACTCAGCTGATCAGGCAACATCTGTGAAGGTAAAGAGATGGTCAGTGTTATGGATCAAGGGAATGCATGAAGACATTTAAACCGTAAAGACCAATGAGATCCTAGATTTAATCCCTAGCCTGTATTGAATTAGGTAAACTTTGGTCGGTTACTATGGTTTACCTCCACTGGAACTTAACAACCAGGAAAAATCAACTAGAGTTCCTTGGGTTCCTGTTTCTTATCATTAAAACAGTCAGAAAATGGGCATGTAAATACTCAGCCAGAATGCCCCCTTGGATGTTTAGAGTCGTGTACGAGTTGTGAAATTGTAGAGTGATATAGCATTTAAGGAAGGCCACTTGGCTCATTATGACTGTCCTTACACTTCAACAGCACTACCTAACTAGTCCCATTTCCTTTGGTCTTTTCCAGTCACCCTGAAGTTTATATTTTGAAGCATTTATCCTTTTGTAAGTAATTTCCATATTTGCTTCTGCCACCCTTGTCACTGCAACTGATAGCAAGTCAATACTTCCAAAACTAAAAACCCTAGACTTTTTTCCCATCTGTCTTAAATTTGGGAAAATCAAAGGGAAAGTAAATAAACTGCAGTTGCTGGGAGTCTGAAACAAAATCAGAAAGGCTAGGACCGGTCATCAGGTTGGTAAAAGGGAAATGGTTGATATTTCATGTCCAAGGCCTTGTATCAGAAATGGGAAAAAGAGGAATAGGTTAGTCTTGCTACCAGAGGAGATGGAGGAGAGCGGTCAGTGGAACAAAAAATGTAGAAAAGATTCACAAGGATGTTACTGGAACTGGAGTTATTGAGAGAGACGGAGTAGGGGTTATACAGGAGGCTAAGGGGTGACTTTAGTGGGGCACTGTATATACTGTTAGATCATGTGGAGGCATTGCTAAGGTGAATGGACACAAACATCTTCCCACAGTAGGGGAATCTCAAATTAAAGGGCGTAAATTTATGATGAAAGGGGGAAAATTAAAATGGATGTGAAGGGCAACTTTTTTCATAGAGAAGATAGTAAGTGTGTTGAGTGAGCTGCCAGAGGAAGTTTAAGATTTTGTACAATTACAACATTTAGAAGACGTTTAAACACTTGCATGGAGAAGGAAGTTTTAGAGGGAAATGGGATTAATTTAGGTCGGCAACATGGATAACTTGGACTGAAAGACCTGTTTCTCTGCTGTATAATTATGGCTCTAAGGAAAATAGGGAGATGCAATGAGCTCACATGGCCATTAGAATGAGCTCATATTTCTTTCATTGTTATGTTCATAGGGGCTGTTCGATATGTTCAGCTGGCTGAGGCTATAATAATGGAAAGAGAAAAGGGACAAGGGAGCTGAAGTACATTTTGGTTCCTTAGGATATGACTGCAGTTCATAGTCAGAAACAGAAATTAGATGTTGTAAATAATTATTTTGAATAATTGCCTGAAGAGAAAGTGGATGCTCTGGTTGTTTTCTACCAAAATTCCTTGCATTCTGGAGAGATCCCGGAAGAAAAGAAAGGAGGAAGATAAAAGATACAAAAATTAACAGGCAGTTGGGTCTAAGCTTCATTATGGGGGTGGGGGGGGAATGTGGTTACTAAAGTAAAATCAGAAAATTATTAACACTGATGGGCTGAATAGCCTTTTACTTTGCTGCAAGGAAATCTGAAAATAATCTGATTATATGCTTATTTTCTTGGCATTGGCAGAGTTTAATTTTTGGCAAGGATTTGACAAGCTGGAGGTTATTAAAAAGACAACACAATATGCTTTGTTTTTTTCTTTGATAGCTGTTTGGGGGTTAAGCTCTGCAAATCTAGCCCTGCATTGTTGTTGGTCTGTTGTGATGTCTTTCTATAATGCTTGACAACTGAGAAATAATTGATGTTGTTCTAAATAATCACATTTGTCATTACAGGTCCAGAGGGGATGTTTCATAAAATCCATCTTGCTTATCATTTCACTAATGAACACTGTTTTTGGTGTTGCCGTGTAAGTTTAAGAACGAGCAATCTTTAGGTGATATGGAGCAAGATGGTTGAAGCTAAGACAACCAGGATTGAGGTGACAGTGAAATTGTTGTGTGAAGATACTAGCTAGGGAAGTTACCTTGCAGAGGTGGGAAGAAACAAGTGGTGTGATTAGAATCACATAGTGGAGTAAAGAGTATATGCTCTCAACTCCATCCCATAAAGGACAAGTGCAAAAGCAAAATTAAAAAGGCAGATGCTGAAAATCTGAAATAAAAACCGAAAATGCTGCAAATACTCAGCAGGTCAGATAGCATCTATGGAGAGAGAAACGGAGTCGATGTTTCAGGTTAATAACCTTTAGGACAGACCACACAACAAATAGAGTGCTGGTTAATTCTACTAAAAGGTGATGGAGCATAATCAAGTTTGACCAGTGGCCAATCCGTGAGTATGGAGAGAAGGGGACTTCAGAACAGATCACACAACAGATACAGTGCTGGCTAGTTCTACAAAAATACGATGGAGTGTCCAATCTGTGAGTTTGGAGAGGAGTGCACTGCCCGAGGATAAGGCACAGCAGCAGCAGGTCGCAGCAGCATAATAGAGCTTTGACTAGTGGCTAATTGGACATTGGAAGTTTGGAGAGAAGAGACTTCAATCAGGCACACTGCCCAAGGATAAAAGGCAGCAGTGGGTCATGGAGCTTTGACCAGCCACCAGTCAGTACCTGGGATTGGTGAGTGAGAGCAAATTAAAGGAAGGCAGGGGTACGCACAGTGGCTGTTCTCTGAATGGACATAGAGTGGTGATCTTGAGCCTTCAGTTCTTCTAGGCTTCAGCAAAGAGTGGCTTCAGCCAGAGTTAGCAAAGGAAAGAAAAGATAAAGTTTTTTCATTCTCTCTCAATCTGCTCAGCCAGGGACAGCAGGGATGACAGGCAGGGTGATGGAATGCTCCTCCTGCTGGATGTGGGAAGGCAGGGAGATCTCCAGTGTCCCTGACTACTGCAACTGTGAGAAGTGCATCCAGCTGCAGCTTCTAATAAACCACATTAAGGAGTTGGAATTGGAACTGGATGAACTCCAGATCACTCAGGAGGCTGAGGGGAGGATAGGTAGGACATATAGAGAGGTAGTTACATCCGAGTTGCAGGACACAGAAAGCTGGGTGACAGTTGGAGAGAAGAAAGGGGTTAAGGAGCCAGTGCAGAGTACCCCTGTGGCCACCCCTCTCAACAACGGGTATATTATTTTGGATACTGTTGGGAGGGGGCGATGACTTAACAGAGAAAGTCACAGTGATCGGTCTCTGGCACTGAGCCTGCCTCTGTGACTCAGAAGGGAAGTGGGGACAAGAGGCACGCTGTGGTGATAGGGGATTCATTAGGGGAATGAACAGAAGGTTCTGTGGGTGAGAACGAGATTCTTGGATGGTACGTTGCCTCCTGGATGCCTGAATCCAGGATATCTTGGATTGAGTCCTAAGCATTCTTAAGTGGCAGGGTGAACAGCCCAGAGGTTGTGGTCCATGTAGGTACTAGTGACATGAGTAGGATGAGGGACAAGGTTCTGCTTGAGGAGTTCAGGGAGTTGGGTGCAAAGTTACAGGGCAGGACCTCTGGAGTTGTTTCCTGTGCCACATGCTACTGAGGCCAGAACTAGGAAGATTATATAGTTTAATATGTGGCTAAGAATTTGGTGTAGGAGGGAGAGCATACGATTTTTGGATCATTGGCTCTCTTCAGGGGAAGTTGGGACCTGTACACAAGGGACGAATCGAACCTGAACTGGAGGGGATGAATATTCTAGTGGGAAGGTTTGTTAATGCTGTACTCTGGGGTTTAAAATAGAGTTGCAGGGGGATGGGAACTGGAGAGACAGAACAGTTAGTGGAGGGGTTGTGGAGACAGATGTTGGAAAGACCCCAGATAAAGTTAGGAATCAAAAGGTTGTGCATGGTGCAACTTGTGTCCTGAGTTGCATTTATTTCAATGCAAGAAGTATTGTAGGAAAGGTGGATAATAGTGTTGAGGATGAGGTAGCTGGTTTACAAACAGAGGCAATGTGTAATGACATGTGGCCAAGTGGTTAAGGCGTCAGTCTAGTGATCTGAAGGTTGCTACTTCGAGCCTCAGCTTGAGCAAGGCACTTAACCACACATTGCACTGCGACGACACCGGTGCCAAGCTGTATCGGCCCTAGTGCCCTTCCCTTGGATAACATCAATGGCGTAGAGAGGGGAGACTTGCAGCATGGGCAACTGCCAGTCTTCCATACAACTTTGCCCAGGCCTGCGTCCTGGAAACCTTCCAAGGTGCAAATCCATAGTGCAACATCACGAGACTAACGGATGCCTATATATATACACACACATATACATATATACACACACACACATATATATGTAACACACATATACACATATATATACACACACATACAATGTGTAGTAAGGAGAGGCTGTTGACAGGGCAAAATTGCGGTCAACAGGGTGAGTTGCAATGTAAAAGGCAGACAGAATCAAAAAGGGTGAATACTGGACTGAAAGTGTTATATCTGAATGCGCGCAGTTTATGGAATAAGGCAGATCAACTTGCAGCACAGTTGCAGTTTGGCAGGTATGATGTGGTAGGCATCACTGAATCATGGCTGAAAGATTATAGCTGGGAGGATTGTATCGAAAGGATAGGCAGGAATGCAAAGGGGGCAGTGTTGCTGTGTTGGTAAAAAATGAAATCAAATTGTTAGAAAGAGGTGACATAGGGTCAGAATGTGTTGAGTCATTGTGGATAGAGCTTAGGAACTGCAAGAGTAAAAAGACCCTGATGGGAGTTGTTTAAGACCCCCAAACAGTAATAAGGATGTGGCCTACAAATTACAACAGGAGATAGAAAATGCGTGCCAGAAGGGCAATGTTACAATAGTCATGGGGGATTTTAATGTGCAGGGGGGTTTCTAGTGTGCCTATGAGATGGCTTTTTAGAGCAGTTCCTGGTTGAGCCCACTGGAGGGTCAGCTATTCTGGACTGGGTGTTCTGCAGTGAACTAGAATTGATTAGAGAGCTTAAGGTAAAAGAACACTTAGGGGAGTTGAACATAATATGATCAAATTCAACCCTGAAATTTGAGAAGGAGAAACCAGATGTATCAGTATTATGGAGTGAAGGGAATTACAGAGGCATGAGAGAGGAGTTGGCCAGAATTGATTGAAAAGTACACTGGCAGGGATGATGGCAGAGCAGCAATGGCTGGAATTTCTGGAAACAATTCAGATGGCACATGATATATACATCCCAAAGAGGAAGGAGTATTCTAAAGGCAAGATAACACAACCGTTTACTAACAGGAGAAATCAAAGTCAACATAAAAGCCAAAGAGGGCACATAATAGAGCAAAAATTAGTGGGAAGTTAGAGGATTGGGAAGCTTTGAAATACCCACAGAAAGCAACCAAAAAAGTCATTAAGACAGTAAAAATGCAATACGGAAGTAAGCTAGCCAATAATCTTAAAGAGGATACCAAAAGTTTCTTTGGATACATAAAGTGTAAAAGAGAGGTGAGAATGGATATTGGACCACTGGAAAACAATGCTGGAGAGGTGGTAATGGGGGACAACAAAATAGCAGATGTACTGAATAAGTATTTTGCTTCAGTTTTCACTGTAGAAGACATTATTGTACAGTGAGAGTTCTAAGTGTTAGCGGTCATGAAGTGCATGAAGTAACCATAACTAGAGAGAAAATTCTTGAGAAACTGAAAGGTCTGAACATGGACCGGATGGTGTACATCCCAGATGCTCTTTCAAGAATCACTAGATTCTGGAATGGTTCTGGAAGTCTGGAAAATTGCAAATGTCGCTCCACTTTTCAAGAAGGGAAAGACACAGAAGAACGAAAACTATAGGCCAAATAATCTGACATCAGTAATTGGGAAGACGTTGGAGTCGATTATTAAGGACGAGATCTCGGTACTTGGAGGCACATGGTAAAATAAGCTGTAGTCAGCATGGTTTACTCAAGGGAAAACCTTACCTGACAAATCTATTGGAATTCTTTGAAGAAATAACAAGCAGGATAGACAAAGGAGAATTGGTTGATGTTGTGTACTTGGATTTTCGGAAGGCCTTTGACAAGGTGCCACACATGAGTTTGCCTAAAAAGCTATGATCCAGTGGTATTACAGGAAAGATTCTAGCATGGATAAAGCAGTGGCTGATTGGCATGAGGCAAAGAGTGGGAACAAAGGGAGCCTTTTCTGGTTGGCTGTCGGTGACTAGTTCCAAAGGGTCTGTGCTCGGACTGATTATTTTTATGTTATATGTCAATGATTTGGATGATGGAATTGACGGCTTTGTTGCAAAGTTTGTACATGATATGAAGATAGGTGGAAGGGCAGGTAGTTTTGAGGAAGTAGAGAGGCTACAGAGGGGCTTGGACGGATTAGGAGACTGGTCAAAGGAATGGCAGATGGAATATAGTGTCGGGAAGTGTATGGTCATGCACTTTGGTAGAAGAAATGAAAAGGTTGACTATTTTCTAATTGGAGAGAAAATGCAAAAAAAGTGAAATGCAAAAGGACTTGGGAGCCCTTGTGCAGGATTCCCTAAAGGTTAATTTGCAGGCTGAGTCAGTGTGAGGAAGACAAATGCAATGTTAGCATTCATTTCAAGGTAACTAGAATATGAAAGCAAGGATGTAATATTGAAACTTTATAAAGCACTATTGAGGCCTCACTTGGTGTATTGTGAGCAGGTTTGGGCCGCTTATCTGCAACTGTAGAGGGTTCAAAGGAGATTCTCAGAAATGATTCCAGGGTCAATTAGCTAGTCATATGAGGAGTGTTTGATGCCCCTGGGCCTGTATTCACTAGAATTCAGAAGAATGAAGGGTGACCCATTGAAACCTATCAAATGATGAAAGGCCTTGTTAGAGTGGATATGGAGAGGATGTTTGCTGTGGTGCGATAGTCTCGGACCAGAGGACACAGCCTCAGAATAGAGGGGGAGCCTTTTAGAATGGAGATGAGGAATTTCTTGAGCTAGAGAGTGGTGAATCTGTGGAATTCTTTGCAACAGGCAGCTGTGGAGGCCACGTCTTTATATATATTTAAGGGAGAGGTTGATAGATTCTTGATTGGTCAGGTCATGAAGGGATATGGGGAGAAGTCAGGAGATTGGGGCTGAGAGGAAAATTGGATCAGCCATGATGAAATGCCAGAACAGACTCGATGGGCCAAATGGCCTAATTCTGCTTTTGTGTCTTATGGTTCTTATGGTGATCACATTGTGCTAATCCTGATCCCCCCTCCCCGGGTGCTAGATATTGCGAAGTATTTTCAGCGCTTTTTAGTTTTTTGTCGTACCTCCTGCATCTGTTGAATTTTGCTTCTTCAGTTTCTATGATACATTTTCTGCGCTGATTTTTGGTTCCCCATCCTCCTCCTTTTTATTTGCCACCTATTCATCACTTGCAAACTGATCATCTACAGTTAACAAACCTCTACCATCCTCTTAAGTAGCACAGTCACCATTGTGTCATTCATTCTCTCCTGGACACCACATTATCGCAGTTCTGTTTGAAACCTGAAAAGCTAGTTACCTGAAATTACTGAATTCATTTCCTTGAAGCTTGCTTGGATGGAAGATGAAAGCAAATGCAAACTGGATGACTGCTTTGCAGAATTTCACTATTCATTCTGCAAAGATGTCCCCGAGCTTTTGATTGGCAGTTGACTTAATTCTTAATCTCACTCTCTCTGACCTTTGTCTCTGATCTTCCTCACTGTTCCAATAGTGCTCAGGTTAAATTTGACAAATAATGTATTATCTTCTGACTTGGAACATCCTAGTCCTTGGGTGCTAGTAGAGTTATACTGGATTCTGGATAACTCATTTATGTTTTGCCCAAGGTACCTGAGTGTTGCCCTTTCAAAATGCTGGATCTGGTATGTGCCTGCATGTGTTTCATCCATCAAGGTGAATTAATCAAAAAATACTTTAAGGACGTAGTCTGGTCGGCTCTGTCAGGATAAAAGTTGATAAAAACCCATGTACAAAGCTGCTGCTCCATTTGTTTTGGGGATACATTGCTGTGTCCACTTGGAGGAATTCTACAAGAATAGAGGGTAGGGAAAAATGTGTAGACCCTCTGACCCCCCACCTTACCAATGGACAATGCATACAACCAGACTGAATATTTTGGCATAGAAAAGGATTGTGAGATGTTTCAGTTCTCTCGCCAAACAGATCAATCACAGGGGAAAGAAGTTTTGTATGTTAGGGCCATGCCTCCAGTAGGGCATTTACCTTCAGAAAATTGGTACAATATAGCATCAGTTCGTTTATGTGTCCATACTACTTAAAATAGAACTATTTTAAACATTTGCAATATGGTGGAAGAACAGTGCAAACAGTTCCAAAAAGTGATTCAAAGCAACATTAGTAGAGAAAAAACACATTGAAAGTTATTTCTTATGAATTGAAGATTATAGAGTAAAAACTGCACAAATTCACAAAAAAGTAACTCTAATATACTGAACTATTCATATTATTTTAATGCTATTAAGAGGGGGTCTGGAGCACATAGTCTACATGACTGTTGTTTGCAGGCTGCTTCAGAAAGCGTGTGTGTATATATATATGGAGAGGGATACCTCCAATTTGTTTCTAACTATCCTGTTACTCTTGATCGTCTGTAACTATATCATTGGTGATGAGGTAGGATGGGGATTGCTTGATAGGAAAGAGAACAATTTTGCAAGGATTGCAAAGTTGCTAGGTTAACTTGAAACTGAAATATTAATCAACTTGCTTTACCTACTTACTGAGCCCTATAGTCATAATCTCCTTCACCACCCCCCCCCAATCATTTGGGTCCATCCTGCTCCATGTTGTGACTCATTCTAATATCAGAATCATGTTTATTATTAGTGACGTTTGAAACTTGTCGTTCTGCAGCACACAGTACAGTGGAATACATAAAACATTGGCGCAAGGTACTATAAGAAATATATTAAAAAAGTGAAAAAAAAGCAAAAAGCTGAGGTAAAGTTCATAAATTCATGGACCGTTCAGGAATCTGATGGTGGACTGGAAGAAGCTGCTCCTAAAATGTTGAGTGTGGTCTTGAGGCTCCTGTACCTTCTCTCTGATGTCATTATCTCATCATGTTTACACTTCTCATGTCATCTTCTGGTGTTTACGCCTGTACAGTTATCCCACTTGATCTAAAGCTGCCTAATATCCTGCTCTGTGCCTCCTCACAACCCCGCCCTCCCCCATCAAAATCATCTTTTGGTTGCACTCCAGTAGCCTTCTTCCCTTCAGGTAGAAGTTCTGCTATTTCTGTTCATTATGTTCATTTCAGTCTCTGGTTCCTAATCCTCCCCTGTCCACATACCTGTCTCTGCATGTTCCCATGAAGATGCATCCTTGCTGCTCTTGTTCTCCTTGCTCGCTCCGGAAGGTGCAGAAGTGCACGGAGGGCAGTACAGTGGAAGCAGACCAGCAGCAGCCTCAGAAAGCAGGGCAGAAGATCATACAGTGGCTGAGTCAAGGCCAGAACATAACTGATATGCTTTCAGTTATTGGTTGTGCCATTGTGATTTCTGTTCCTGGCCCATATGGAGACAAATAGGATGCCAATTATAAAAGAATTGTTTTAGCTAATTAGTGGCAGTTTCTCACTAATACAAGACATAACTATAGCTAGTGTTTCCAATGTCCTTTTGCATGTCTGGTTTAAACCTAGGAGAAATTAAGTGCAATTGAGTTCTAATCCATTTTTTACTTGATGCCCTATTGTGAGTGAGTTCACAAGGATAATTGGAAATAATTGGTTGTCACGTTAGCTTGACACTATTACAGCTCTGGAGCTCAGAGTTCAATTCCAGCACTGTAAGGAGTGTCCTGTACATTCTTCCCCGTGGAATGCGTGGGCTTTCTCCAGGTGCTCCGATTTCCTCCTACAGTCAAAAGACATACCGGATAGGTTGACTGGTCATTGTACATTGTCCTGTGATTATGTTAGGGTTAATCAGGGTTGTGGGTTTGCTGGGGTGGCATAACTCGAAGGGCCGTAAGAGCCTACTTTGTATTGTATCACAAAATAAATAAATAAATTGGCTAAGCCTCCTTAGGGAGAAAAGCTAAACTCCAGTTATGATTGATGAATCTTTATCTGTGGAAGTTAACATTTGGCTTATCTAATTTATAATGTAAAATATTTTACTTCAAGTAACTTCTAGCTAAATTTAACATACCAACAGCTTTGATTTGTTTCCCATTACCTCTATTTCTGCAGTAATTGTTTTCAGTCATTCTTTGTCAATAATGTTTTTTAAATTCTGCTGGCTCAATTCAAGAACAAGACTGTAATGCTGTGTAAGAATATGTCCTGAGATAATGTTTTGGTTGATTAGGAATACATTGAAAAATTAAGTAAGCTGTCAACCCACATGATCACACTAATTATCTGTTCATTTGATCATATGACAACTTGAAAACATTGTTTGTCCCACATTTAGTAACTGTTGCTCCTTAAGTGTTGTATTGTCTGACGGTGATATCAAAAGAATACTTTCATTAAATTGCAGATCTCTATCACACATTGAAGCTCAACAACAAAACCATTTTATCTTGTTACCAGGTATCAGTTCTTATGTCCATTCATGGTGTCAAAAGAATCTAATGTTTGCATGTAGTGAAGGTTCCATCTTCCTCTGGGAGGGTGGTTCATTTAGCCGCAGTAGATCAGGTAACATTGTGGCCCGTGGCATTCATTGTTGCTCACATGCAAAGCGTGCAGCAAAGACACCAAACACAGATTTGCATGCAGATGTTGTTGTCTGTGATATGTCGGTTGCATAAAGTGTGCAAAAATTGCATTTCTCTCTAATTCCTCATTTAATTACATTGAGCCTTGAGGTCCAGTATTTACCTCAACACTATGTTATGAAATAAACTTATCATAGAAGGTTAGGCTCATTCATTTCTATTAAGCAACCCTTCAATGTGGTATCATGAAGAAATAAGAAATAGAAGCAGGAATAGATAATTCAGTTTCTCTAGCCAGTCCTTAAGGGCCACTGTTGATCTTGTGCTTCAACACTCTTCTATTTTATACATCTTTTAACACTTACACAATCCAATAAGCAACTACTATCAGTCTGAAGAAACTCAAGCACAAGGCCTGCTTGCATTCTTGGTTAGAGAATTTCAAAGATTCACATGAAAAAAACATTCCTCTGATCTCAGTTCCACTTAACAGACTTGTTATTTTAAGGCTGTGACACCTTGTTGTAGACATACAGCCTGGGAAAATATCAACCTAGCATCTGCTTTGTCAATCTCTGAAGAAAGTTTGTATATCTCAATGTAATCTTTTAAATTCAATCTGCTGACCCTTTGTATCACAAATATATTCTCCATGGAAAAACAAGATGGGAAGCCAAAGCTGTGAGTAATATTTCTGGTTTGCACTCATCAGAGTCTTATACAATTGAAGCTTAATTTACTCTTGTATTCAGTGCCTCCTGCAATAAAAGTTAAAGTAACACTGGCCTCTCTAATTGCTTGCTTTACCTGCTTGTTAATTTACGGTGGTCCATGTTTAAAGTAATCTTTTTAAAAGATAATTTCTACAAAAGTATATTAACTCACATGTTTCTATATTAAACCACCTGCAATGTCTTGCCCACTCACATAGTCTATATTCCTTTGAAGCTTCTCTGCATGCTCCTCAAAGATCAACCTACTTAGTATCATCAGCAAAATTGGATACGTTACATTTAATCTGAATTATTGATGCAGATTCTGAATTTACAGTGCCTCTACAGCATCCCAATCCAAAAACATATGTGTTTATTCCTACCATCTTCCTGCTTGTTTATTTCTACTACTACTTCTAGCCATTTCCCATTCCTACACTGACATGTCTGTACATGATCTCCTTTACCACCAAGTTGAGGCCAGTTGCACGTTAGAGGAATATTGCATCATATTCACCTGGCAGCATGAACATCGATTACTCCAACTTCTGGTAACCCCACCCACCTGACCTTTGTTTTCCCTTATCCCACTGGCCTCAATGCCATTTCTCAATACCAATGCTGTGCCCATCACCCACATATTCTTCTGTCTGGTTTTTCTCTATACCTCCTGCCCTCTATTCAATGGTCCACTCTCCTCTCCTTCCAGTTCTTCAATCCTTTGCCATTTCCCACCTATCATCTCCCAGTTTCTTGTGTCGTTCATGCTCCCCCCTCACTACCTGTCTGCCTTCTTCCTCTCACCTGGATTCACCTGTCACCCATCAGCTCGTTTCATCCCTCCTGCCACCCTTTAAGAGAACAGACTAGTACAGCACAGGCCCTTCGGCCCACAATGTTGTGCCAACCCTTAAACCCTGCCTCCCATATACCCCCCCACCTTAAATTCCTCCATATACCTGTCCAGTAGTCTCTTAAATTTCACTAGTGTATCTGCCTCCACCACTGACTCAGGCAGTGCATTTTAGGCACCAACCACTTAGTAAAAAACATCCTCTAATATCCCCCTTGAACTTCCCACTCCCCACCTTAAAGCCATGTCCTCTTGTACTGAGCAGTGGTGCCCTGGTGAAGGGGCGTTGGCTGTCCACTCTATGTATTCCTCTTAATATCTTGTATACCTCTATCATGTTTCCTCTCATCCTTCTCCTCTCCAAAGAGTAAAGCCCTAGCTCCCTTAATCTCTGATCATAATCCATACTCTCTAAACCAGGCAGCATCCTGGTAAATCTCCTCTGTACCCTTTCCAATGCTTCCACATCCTTCCTATAGTGAGGTGACCAGAACTGGACACAGTACTCCAAGTGTGGCCTAACTATAGAGCTGCATCATTACATCGTGACTCTTAAACTCTATCTCTCGACTTATGAAAGCTAACACCCCATAAGCTTTCTTAACTACCCTATCTACCTGTAAGGCAACTTTCAGGGATCTGTGGACATGTACCCCCAGATCCCTCTGCTCCTCCACACTACCAAGTATCCTGCCATTTACTTTGTACTCTGCCTTGGAGTTTGTCCTTCCAAAGTGTACCACCTCACACTTCTCCGGGTTGAACTCCATCTGCCACTTCTCAGCCCACTTCTGCATCCTATCAATGTTCCTCTGCAATCTTCAACAATCCTCTACACTATCTACAACACCACCAACCTTTGTGTCATCTGCAAACTTGCCAACCCACCCTTCTACCCCCACATCCAGGTCGTTAATAAAAATCATGAGAAGTAGAGGTCCCAAAACAGATCCTTGTGGGACATCACTAGTCACAACCCTCCAGTCCAAATGTACTCCCTCCACCACCACCCTCTGCCTTCTGCAGGTGAGCCAATTCTGAATCCACCTGGCCAAACTTCCCTGGATCCCATGCCTTCTGACTTTCTGAATGAGCCTACCGTGTGGAATCTTGTCAAATGCCTTACTAAAATCCATGCAGATCACATCCACTGCACTACCCACATCTATATGTCTGGTCACCTCCTCAAAGAATTCTATCAGGCTTGTTAGACACGATCTGCCCTTCACAAAGCCATGCTGACTGTCCCTGATCAGACCATGTTTCGCTAAATGCCCATAGATCCTATTTCTAAGAATCTTTTCCAACAGCTTTCCCACCACAGAAGCAAGGCTCACTGGTCTATAATTACCCGGACTATCCTTACTACCTTTTTTGAACAAGGGGAGAACATTCGCCTCCCTCCAATCCTCCAGTACCATTCCCATGGACAACGAGGACATAAAAGATCCTAGCCAGAGGCTCTGCAGTCTCTTCTCTCGCCTCATGGAGCAGCCTGGGGAATATTCTGTCAGGCCCCGGGGACTTATCTGTCCTAATGTATTTTAACAACTCCAAGACCTCCTCCCCCTTAATATCAACATGCTCCAGAACATCAACCTCACTCATATTGCCCTCACGGTCACCAAGTTCCCTCTCATTGGTGAATACCGAAGAGAAGTATTCATTGAGGGCCTCGCTCACTTCCACAACCTCCAGGCACATCTTCCCACCTTTATCTCTAATTGGCCCTACCTTCACTCCTGTCATCATTTTGTTCTTCACATAATTGAAGAATGCCTTGAGGTTTTCCTTTACCCTACTCGCCAAGGCCTTCTCATGACCCCTTCTTGCTCTCCTCAGCCCCTTCTTAAGCTCCTTTCTTGCTTCCCTATATTCCTCAATAGACCCATCTATCTGATCCTTGCTTCCTAAACCTCATGTATGCTGCCTTCTTCCACCTGACTAGATTTTCCACCTCACTTGTCACCCATGGTTCCTTCACCCTTCCATTCTTTATTGTCCTCACCGGGACAAATTTATCCCTAACATCCTGCAAGAGATCCCTAAACATCGACCACATGTCCATGGTACATTTCCCTGCAAAAACATCATCCCAATTCACACCCTTAAGTTCTATCCTTGTAGCCTCCTAATTTGCCATTCCCCAATTAAAAATTTTCCTATCCTCTCTGATTCTATCCTTCTCCATGATAATGCTAAAGGCCAGGGAGTGGTGGTCACTGTCCCCCAGATGCTCACCCACTGAGAGATCCGTGACCTGACCCAGTTTGTTACCTAGTACTAGATCTAGTATGGCATTCCCCCTAGTTGGCCTGTCAACATACTGTGACAGGAGTCTGTCCTGGACACACTTAACAAACTCTGCCCCGTCTAAACTGTTGGAACGGATCAGGTACCAATCAATATTAGGGAAGTTAAAGTCACCCATGATAACAACCCTGTTATTTTTGCACCTTTCCAAAATCTGCCTCCCAATCTGCTCCTGAATATCTCTGTTGCTACCAGGGGGCCTATAGAATACTCCCAATAGAGTAACTGCTCCCTTCCTGTTCCTGACTTTCATCCATACTGACTCAAAAGAGGATCCTGCTATATTCCCCACCCTTTCTGTTGCTGTAATAGTATCCCTGACCAGTAATGCCACCCCTCCTCCCCTTTCCCCCCCCTCTCTATTCCTTTTAAAGCACTGAAATCCAGGAATATTGAGAATCTATTCCTGCCCTGGTGCCAGCCAAGTCTCTGTAATGGCCACTACATCATAATTCCATGTATGTATCCAAGCTGTCAGTTCATCACCTTTGTTCCTGATGCTTCTTGCATTGAAGTACACGCACTTTAGCCCTTCTACCTTATTGTCTTTATACCCTTTATTCTGCTTCTCTTTCCTCAAAACCTCTCTATGTTAGATCTGGCTTTACTCCATGCACTTCTTCCACTGCTGTATCGCTCCAAGTCCCATCCCCCTTGTAAATTAGTTTAAACCCACCCGAACCATGCTCGCAAACCTACCTGGAAGGATATTGCTCCCCCTTGAATTCAGGTGCAACCCATCCAATCTGTATAGGTCCCACCTTCCCCAGAAGAGATCCCAATGATTCAAAAATCTAAAACCCTGCCCCCTGCACCAACTGCTCAGCCACGCATTCAACTGCCATCTCCTCCAATTCTTACCATCTCTGTCACGTAGCACTGGCAGCAATCCTGAGAACGCCACCTTTGAGGTCCTGTTCTTCAGCCTTCTGTGTAGTTCCCAAAACTCACACATCAGTACCTCATCCCTCTTCCTGCCTATGTTGTTGGTGCCAACATGTATCACGACTTCTGGTTGCTTCCTCTCTTGTACCAGGAGACATCCCGGACCCTGGCACCCAGGAGGCAACAAACCATGCGGGTGTCCTTCTCACTTCCACAAAATCTCCTGTCTGCTCCCCTGACTATAGAGTCCACAATCATGACAGCTCTCCTCTTCCCCGTCCCACCCTTCTGCACCACCAGGTCAGACTCAATGCCAGAGGCCCTGCCACCGTGGCTCATCCCTGGTCAGTCGTCCCCACCAACTGTATCCAGGACGGTAAACTTATTATTCAGGGAAATGGCTACAGGGGTGCTCTGCACTACCTGTCTACTCACCTTCACTTTCCCCCCTCTGACTGTCACCCAACGACCTGCTTCCGGTAGCCTAGATGTGACTACCTCCCTGTGCTTTCATCTATGACTGCCTCATTCTCCCTTGTGAGTTGAAGGTCATCCAGCTGCTGCTCCAGATTCCTTACACGGTCTTCCATATCGCCCAGCCTATGCACTTCTGGCAGATGTGACTCTGCGGGAGAGGGGAGTTCCCCCAAGACTGCCACATCTCACATGAGAGGCACATCACCAGCTCTGGAGGCATTGTAAAGCCTAACTGGGAGCAAGCTCATCCTCTGCCTCTTCTCATCAAAGCCTCTTGAGCCAAAGCCTCAAAGCTCCACTCCTTCACTGACCCACTCACTCACTGGCCACTCCACTTGAGCTATTCCTCTATTTATTTGTTTGAGCTTTTCAAACTGCTTGGTCACCTGACCTCAACTGCCCAATCAGCTGCTTTCTGCTGAGTCTGAGCTATTCAAATCTTGATTGTCTAATTAACTGCTTTCTGCTGAGTTATTCAAATCTTGATTGACTTGATTGCACAATCTTGATTAATACTGACTTTCTTTCTTCCATTCTTAAAGAGGGGGCCGTGGTCTGAAACATCGACCATCCATTTCTTCTCATAGATGCTGCTTGACCCGCTGAGTTCTGCCAGCATTTTGTGCAGTTTCTCTTGTGTCTCCTACTCCCAATTCACCAGCTCATTAACCAGTCCTCCATTCTCACCACTCTATCACCCTAATTCTATACGTACTTTTTTGCTTAATGAACTTCTGCATGGCACATTAGTGAAGGTCTTCTGAAAGTCCAAATACTCTGTCTTCTCAGCATACTCCCCACTTTTGGTATCAAGCTAACTGGTGTTCATTTTCCTGTTTTCTTTTTCCTTTTATTTTATACACTTACTGTCCTCAACTCTGTTGGGAGTGCTTTATGATCTGTGATAGGTACAAGATCTTATGGTCTTATATGAGCTTTCATTTCCAACAATATCTTTAATATTACACTTTTTATCAATATATTTCATCTATTCATTCCCCGACATACTGTTCTCTATTACTTTTACATGACCATTAACTCTTCACAACTGCTGGGCAACTCCTCTAACACTAAAAGTTAACTTTTATGAGAGAGGAGTCATCACCTTCAGAGTTTAATTGTTGGTGAGCTTTTTCTGTTTTGCTTGTCACATTTTTTATCAAATCCATCTTTCCTTCTGTAATGCCCTGGTTCATTTTTTTAACTGTTATGCTGTTCTGTGCGAGCTGCTAGTTTTCTGCTTATGTTTGGGTTATTGTTGAAGTTAAAAGATGAGGAGACATGTCTGCCATCCAGTTAGGATGGTCGAATTGAAGGGGAGGTTTCTCTGGTGAGGGACATTAAGGCTGGGCTTGGGGTTTTTTGTTTATGTGGTTTGAGAGAGATGAAGATAGAAGACGTTGGAGAGAGGAGGTCGTAGGATTTGACTCGGAGCGGGACCGTGGTTTGACGAAGCCCAGGGTGAGATCGATTGAGGATCAGTGACTTGGGGAAACCGTGAGCTTCAACTTGTGCACAGTTAGACTGTTTCATTAAACTGGGGCCTTTTTTTTGTTCTTTACTAATCCTTTAGTCAAATTAAGAATTATAAAGCCAAATCTTTCAGTTGTACGCGGTGTACTGCCTGTTATTTCCTGGCACTCAGTAGTAACAGGGTAATGAATTACTCAACATCCACACAAATCGGGGTTTTGGGGTGTGCTCGTGCCTCAATCTCCCATGTTTGGTGGGGCCGGAGATTGCCTTTCCTAGACTCACGCAGCCGAGGAAACCAATTCTATTTAGTTTTGGTTTCTGCACCTAATTTAAATATTAATGTCCATTTTCTCATTGGTCCTTCTCTGCTTCCAATTCTTCACATTTCATGAAAGCTTCTTCAGTCTGATTAGTTAAGGAGACATGTAGCTGATGTGTTCACACAGAAGAATGCATTTTGATTTCAGTCTTGCAGTAACTTTGGTGCAAAACATCAAAATTTAAACACACGGGTTTGCTGGCAGTAGTAATTTCTGACCCAGTATGTCTTTTTAGATGCTCAGTCACTAGATTCAGTCTGTTTCAACAGATCCCTATTCTGATAATGTATGAATTTAAATTAGCCACAAATTACAGTGATCAGATTGGTTAGCCGTTATCTTTGGGATTTGAATGAACAGTGATATGCAAGGTGAAATAACGTATTCAGTGGAAAGTTTCGAAAAGTGTTCGACTCCTTTTCTGAGAAGCAGAGACCAGGACCACTTGTCATTAGTTCAATTTCAACCTTGGACGTCAATGTACTAATAACTGGAAACATGTCTGGTGCCTCCCCAAAAAAAATCTTTATATGAGCTAACTCTGGTCAGTTTGTGTGTGCAAAGCTGTGTCTCCACAAACAGATCAGTTTGAGTTGAACATATGCAGCACAATCTTAGAATGACAGGGACAGGAATTCCCTGATTCAGTAAATTAACTAATTAGGCTTGGTCAAATAAAATTAAATGGACATAACTTTTCGAGTCATTGAGTCTTAGAGGCATAGAAGCAAATCCATTGGTGCAGTAAGCCCATGTTGACCATCAAGCATATCTCAAATTCCACCTAATTCCAACCACCCCCACATTCAAGCATTCGTTCACACACTAAAGAAAATTTTGTGTCCAATTAATCTATCTAATCTGCTTGTCTTTGTTTTATGGGAGGAAACTAGAGCACCCAGAAGAAACCCATATGGTCTCTTTCTGCTTTGTTTGCATCAATTCCTAATTGAGCACTTTGTTTCAGAAACTATGTCCCATGCATTGATATTTTTCTTGATTTTTTTTTCTTTGATACTGTAGCTTCCTGTAAGTATGATTTTAATGATGGGAGAACTCCACCTTATTGCTTATTGGCCAGCTGTAATATAGTACAACCACTTGATGACTTGGGGGTCAGGTTGAGCACCAATTCATTTTTGAGGATAGCATCAAGATATTCCAAACAAGTCACAGCTACATCTTTAGATTTTTCTTACAGATGCTTGAAGGACTTGGCCAGAGCAAACCAGAACTTTCAAGAAAACTAGACAATGGGCCAAACTGTCGGAGACCCTTTCTACCACCCCTGGGGCCCAGCCTCCTGCACTTCTGTTTGTTCAGATACTGATGGCTGGATAACCTAACACTCCTTATCCTACACGTCTGGAGCAAAGTGTCATTGTGGCGTAATGGATCTGCTGTGGTCCTGGCCCAACCCTAGTACACCTTGACAGTCTTTGATTACCTGAGATGGGTGCTTGGTAGCTTTTTAAATTAAAGAAAAGTTGCTTTTTTTTCTGCTGTCATAATTATATGTGCTGTGTGAGATTGTTGGTACTGTGTATTGCACCTTGGCGTTAGAGGAATGCTGTTTTCACTCCATGCCTGAATATGTTTGAATGACAATTAAAATTGAACTTAATGCTGTCAAAGCCTTTCCAGTTATTTTTAATATCTTTGATAGGTCCAATTAAATTTAAATGGTTATAGAATCACAGAACTTTTTACAGAATAGAAAACCAACTTCAGTCCAACTCATTCATGGCCTCAGTTTTTAACTGAGATAGTATCATTTGCCGGTGTTTGGTCCCTACCCCTCAATACCTTTCCAACTTATTAACTGTCCAAGTATCCTTTAACTGTCATAACTGTACCCACCTCTATCACTCCCCCCCACCTCTGTGAAAAAAGTGACCTTCAGATTCCTTTTAGATCTTTCCCCTCTGTCTTTAAACCTATGCCCTCCAGTTTTGGACTCCCCCAAGCCTGGTGGGCACCACCGTAATGGAGCAGCTAGCTCAGCACTATTACAGTTCAGTGCATCGAAGTCCAGAGCTCAGCCTTGCTGTCCTCTGTAAGGAGTCTTTGTACATCCTTCCAGTGGAATGATGGATTTTCTCCGTGTCCTCCAATTTTCTCCCACAGTCCAAAGACCTATATTCACTTGTCATTGTAAATTACCCCATTTAAATCAGGGTTTTCGGGGGCAGCTGGGTGGGGTGGCTCAAAAGCTGTATTGCGCACAGTTATCTCTGAATAAATAGCTAAATAAATAAGACTATTCACCTTACCTATGCCCTTCGTGATTTTAGAAACCTTCATAATGTCACCTTTCTGCCTCCAGGGGAAGAGGTTCCGGCCATTCAAACTGGGTGAATTTAAGCGTATGCTGACTTCCGGTAAGGGTTTGGTTTGCAGTTTGGGAGCAGTTTCATTGTTTCAGTGGTGGCTGCTTTGAGAGAATGAGTTGTGTACAGTGTCAAGAGAAAACTATCAGGAGAAACCTGTATATGCAGAAGGATAAGCAATTCAGTAAGTCTTGTGCTGGTATAATGAAGAATTCTCCAATATTCCTGATTTCTGAGGTTCTTTTCACCCGAATTCCAGTGTAGATCACATTTTGCAATCTCTGTTCCATGTTTCACTGCATTAACACTTCTGACACCCTTTCAGTGGTCTAATCTTGTTTTCAGAGATTTGCAAATTATCATGAGACGTTTAACCTTAATCCTCTTTAGCTCCTGTAAAGTAAGTGTGGCTGAATTTTATTTTTTTCTGAAGTATTTCATTGCCTACACTCAGCTGGGGTGTGGTGTGTCCCATCGACTGACAATAATTCTTGATACGTTGTTTCATTTTTATGTTTTTTTCCCTTCTGTATTATGTTAAAAATTGTAGATTTTTTTTCTCAGTAGAATGTCATGTAGCTGAAAAAGATTTTGCCTTATAGCTCAAATATTGAACTTCTGATGAATGTAGAAGTTGATTAAGATTTATTCCTGGTGCTTGATATCTTGAATTAAATTATTGCTCTATTTCCCTCCAGGTTTCTGCTACATGATAAGGTTTTTCTATTTGAAAACCGTTAAATTATATAATAAACCAGTTCTTAGGTAACAGGCCTTCTTATCAAATCATCAAATGACTCTTGCTTCAGGGATGACAGATCAAGAGCTTAAACAAAGTTTGAACACAACCTTAGAAATCTGAGGAAGCTGGGGTTAGAGTAAGGAATAGTTTCCTTGACTCTTTCCCTCCCTCCCTGTCCTCTGTTTGGAGTTCTGTCTTCAATTGGCTATTATACACTTCAGAAGGAAACCAAGGAAAATAAGATCTGTTGTCAGATCTTGTCATTTATTATTATAGATAGATTCAGAAGAGTGTAAAGTACAAGCCTTGTTTACATTTCAGATCCTTGCTTTCAGGGTACCGGAGGCCTTGTATTTTATATCTGTAACCTGCTCCTGCTTCCATTCTGGCATGTTTCACATCTTCAACACTCCATTTTGAATGTTAAACCTCTCTGTACTTTTACTTCGGTCTCCTGTTAAATCACTTGTTTACATCTGCTAATTTACCGAGCTTTCAGTCACCTGTCTTCCACTGAAGGTCATGGGCATTTTAGTGCACTAATAATGTTATATAACTGCAAGTTATTATACAGATGAAAAAAGCAGCAAACCACCTTGAACATGAATGACAATTCAACTGGTGAGCAAATAATGCATGGGAATGATGACCTTTTAATTGTTAGTTTGGTGGTGCTGTGCACATCATGGTTGATGAGGGAAAGCCACTTCATCAGGTGCTGTTTAATTTAACATAGGGCTTCTGTATGGAAGAAATGAATGTCAGTCACTGTGACATAAGTAAACTCTTAGGCATGTATGTCTTCCAAGAAGACCACAACTTTGTCATGGGGTCTTGAGGCTTGCATGCTTCAATGACCCAGAGATTTATGTTGGCTGGAGCCTTGTGCTTTGATTCTTGGTAGGGTCACCCATGCCGAACAGGTGAAAGGATAGAGACCAGACTAAGAGAGAGCCACCAGTCCCGTAGGTTCAGGGGTTCAGCTCAGGGCTAACAACCTGACTGGTCAAAAAAAATGGTTATGCAAACAGCAATAAGTAATCTTGTGTATATCTGTGTGTTTTGGTATTCCTGAGTCTCACCCTGGACTTGCATGGCTGACAGTAGTGAAAACCGAGAGAAATCTACTGGGACAGTGAAGCCCTTGAACAACAACAAGACCAAGACCAAAACTGGGATTTGGAGTGTATGAACCATGTACAACACTGGCAAGCTAGCATAAATAACTGCAGAAATGCGTCTACATATACAGCCTACATATAGTGGGTGTCAGTGAAAGGAGATGGACAGGGTCTGGCAGACTAAAGGCAGCAACTGGTGATATACTCAGGAAGGGAAGATGGTCAGCATCAAGCTGGTGTAGCTGTCATTTTGAAGAAAGTCATTGAGAAGTGCTTGCTGGAGTGGAAACCAATCAGCAGTAGGCTGATGAGAGTCAGGCTGAAAGGGAAGCAAGTGTGATTCTGTGCTATGCTCCAATTGACAATAGTGACATTGAAGAAATGAGTGCTTTCTCTGAACAGCTGCAATCGGAGGTAGAGTTAACTCTACACCATGACATAATCATTGCCATGGGAGATCTAAACATGGAAGTGGCTCACCAGGGTCATGGGCACGCAGGGATGTGGACGATGAGGAGCGATGAATAATAACGGTGAAAGACTGGTGGAGTTCAGTACCATGAACAATCTGGACTCAGGAGTGATGCTCTTTTCACAGTATGAAATCCACAGTAACATGGTGCTCACCCAATGGACATGACAAGAACCAAATTGACCATTTAATGGTCAATGGTATGTGGAGATGGTCCTTGCAGGATGTAAAGGTGAAGAGAGGGGCAGATACAGGAAGTGATCACCATCTTATTGTAGCAATGATGAAAGTCAAGCTGAGAAGCACTGGGACCAGAACACATGTATGTGGAGACAATTTTGATGTTGAAAAGCTCAAGGACACCAGTGTGAGATCTGCCTTCACCATTCAGTTGAAGAACAGATTCCAGGCCTTGCAAGACCTTGAAGAGGATGTGTCAGTAGACAGGATCGGCACAATGTGGAAACTGATTGCCCCAGTCTTCGAAGAGAGCAGTGAGGTTTGTGTCGGATACAGAGCCAAAAAGAAGAACAAAGAATGGATACAGCAGGAAACATGGACAGCCATAGAAAAAGATGGAAAATTAAGAAGAAAGTGTTAACACGAATTAGCATACACTGAAGCTAACAAGAAAGTGAAGAGAGTTGTAAGAAAGGAAAAGAGAGTCTACATGGTAGACCTTGCAGTGGAGGCTGAAGCAGCAGCCAGTCAAGATGATCAGGGAAATATGTATAAGATCTCAAAGCTGGTGTGTGGAAAGAATGGTCTGCTTTTGACAATTGAGAAAGAACAAGAAGCACAATGGACAGTGTATTTCAGAGAATTACTGAATAGTCCGTCACCAGATGAAGAGCCTGATGTACAAGAGGCAGCAGAAGACCTTGACATCAACACTAATCCTCCCAAGACTGTGGCTGCGATTAAATCATTAAAGAACAGCAGAGCTCCAGGACATGACAATTTGAATGCCAGTCTGTTCAAAGCTGAACCAAAAATTGCAGCAACCATCCTGCAGCCACTGTTTACTATTGTAACTCTCTCACAAGGGCCCGTATACAAACTCAGCTCGTTAGCCGGCTCTGCTAACAGCCACCTGACTCAGCGGTGAGAAGGCTTCCTTTCAAAACAATATACGTCCAGGGTCAGTATGACTTGGGGTTCAACCAAACAAGACATTGGAAATTCTGATTAACGGAACCTCGCTTTGAGTGAATGCTCTGTAAACACTGGCCATACGCAATTACCAGTCGGCAAGAGATAACAGATCATACACTGTGTAAAATTTTATAAAGAGGTATATTTACTAATTCCAGCTGTAATCAAACAGTTAATAGAGAAAAAAAGAAAAGAGAAAAAAAATAAAAGGTACCATTACAGTTAAACCAGTCTAAATGTGCACACAAATGTTGGAGCTCATTTCGGTAGTAGATGGCTGTACAGCTTTACTGTCGCCTCTATATTCTCATCAACCAATCACAGGTAGCACTTCACCTTCTTGGACTCCTTGGTTTCATGAAGCACTCCTTGCACTAGGGTCATCCTTTCAGATCAGATCCCCCAGGCGACCTCCTGGATCCTCTCCTTTCTGCATCTCCTGCCAAAAAGCCATGAATCTGATTACTGTCTATCAGAAGTCTCTCTCTAGAACCTTCTCTCCATCTCACCATCCTCACTGGCTGACACAACATTTCTAAGTTGAACAAAATGGCTCCTTATCTTTAGCTGAAACCAAAACGTTCTTGCCAGCGGAACATACTGCTGCTTTTACAGAAAACTGCTAAAATAAATATCTCACAGCATGGCAGTAGAATTCTTAACCAGGACATTACACTATAACCCGGGAACAGGGACAAGTATCCAAGAACTGGACAAAGGGAGTTATTGTTCATATCCCCAAAAAAGGAGCAGTAACAACTGGTGTGGCATCACACTTTTGTCAGTGCCCAGCAAGGTTCTTGTCAAAGTCATTGTCCAAAGGATCACAGATGCTGTCAATATGTACTTGAGGAAAAAGCAAGCTGGTTTCGGGAAGAGCAGAGGCCGTGTTGATCAGATCTTCATGCTGTGTAACATCATAGAACAGTGGCAGAGACAACTGTATGTGAATTTTATGGACATTGAAAGGCTTTAGTTGGCCCTGGCAAATTCTCAGACCACACAGGATTCCTTCCAAAATTGTCTAGCTTATCCAGAGTCTCTTTGCTAATTTTACCTGCACAGTTAGGGACAGAAGTTTGAGCTTTGAAGTCAGGCAAGGTGATGTTAGCGATATTATTTAACCTAGTGATTGACTGGGTTATGAGGCAAACAATGAAAGATAAGCAGAGAGACATTAGGTGGACTCTATTCTCTACTTTATAAGACCTTGACTTTGTGGATCACCTCTCATTGCTATCACATACACACCAACACAAGAGAAAACTCAGTCCCTGTGTATCTTTGGTACACAGATTGGACTCAGAGTCAGCCAGAGAAAGATTAAGACCATAAACTCCAATGTAGAGTCTCCTCCTCACGTCAAGGCACATGGCATCAACTTACCCAGCACTGACAGTTTCACCTACTTGGGTAGCACCATTCAGCAGAATGGTGGGACCAAGGACGACATTCAGTGCAGACTCAGCAAAATGAGAAATGTCTTCAGGTCAATGAGCAACATATGGGACCATCCAAGTACAGCGTCCACACCAATGTGGTGCTGGTGCATGACAGACAGCGACCATGTCAAGCCATCGTCATTCCACACCACGAGCCTCCGGAAGATCCTCTGCATTTTCTGGCCAAGAAAGATCTCCAAGCACGCCTTACTCCTTCGGCATCACCAAGATGACATGCCACAATCATCATGAGCAAACTTCGGAGAAGGATTGGGCACTTGATGAGAAGAGAAGCCAACTCCATCATCAAGACAGCACTTTAATGGACCTCTGAACTTAAATTAGAACTTTGAACTGAAGGGTGGAGGAAATGCGGGAGACTAAAGACAACTCGGCGCTGTATCGTAGAGGCAGTAGAATGACCCTGAACCACACCTGGGACACAATAGAGAAGATGGCCAAGGACAGACAGTGATGGAGCACCTTCATTGCTGCCCTAAACATCAGCAGCATAATGGGCAGCAAGTAAGTAGACAAGAATGTGAATGTTGCTTTAATTTATAATTGCACAAATATCAGTAGCCATGTTATTTTCTGATTAGTAGTTCTGTAAAATGGTATATATATTGCTGGCTGAAGTTCTTTATTGTGCAAATTTCAAAGCATTGCAAGGGGTTAAGATAAAGTTGTTGGAAAAATAATGGGGGAAAGAGATGGAAATATTGTGATATTATACTGTGATATATAAGGTTGAAATGTAATTTTCGTGTTGTCAAAAAATGCTTAAATTTGAAGATTTGCTATATGGACTTCATCCACCTACTTTTCCTTTCTCCTCCCATGTACAGTAAGTGATATGTAGGAGGACTGAAAGGATATTCAAATCTGAATGTTTATTGCACACACAATGAAAACACAGTTCTATTTATACAAGAAATTAAAATAATGTTGTTTGAATTTCAGGTAACTTAATTTTAGTTCTTTCAATTTTAGTTTTTGAAGGTGAAGGAAAAGTCATAGTGTATTGAGATTCATTTAATTATTACAATTGAATTTTATGTTTTATTTTATTTTTTAGTATGCTTTCTCTCCTTTTCTTCTGATACTATTAAGAACGAAGAGTCTGAGTGAGATTTTCCTCTCTCACTCACTTATTTCAACCAGATAGTTATTTCTTCAGCTTAAATTGTGATTGTTGCTCTCACAGTTGAGAATGATCCTCTCCATAAGCAATCTTTCCAGTAGCATCACAAATACATTAACAGCCACCTTTCCCAGTCCTTTAAATCAAGGCATTTTAAAGTCAGTGGTACCACCCTTTATTCTTAACAGTGCAGTCTAGAAAACCATCTGAATGTAGCACTTTACTTCCTTGCAATACGTTCCTTTTGACTGGTTGAACAATGGATCAGAATGCTTTAATAAGCATTTTTCAACAAACTGAAAAATGATAGCCGAGAAATTATTTTATAAGGTAACTTTACAAACTAATTCTATTTTAAAGATTAAAATTAAACTTCTATTTCTATTTGGTTAAAAGACAAAAAAATAACTATTAGTCTTTTCATTTGTCTTCCTTATACAATATAAACTTGTATTATATTGCCAGGTCAGGCTCATTTGATAAAACACATACTCCCACTTGCAGCATGCAATCAAGCAAGTGAAAAACTCAGTGCTAGTGCCCGGAATGCAAATTTATTGCTGGAAGCATGATTTTAATGTCACTAGCTTTGCATCTCAATCTGTTCCTGTCATATTTAGACCTGTAACCCAATTTTATCACTCTTTAGGGTGACAGCTCAATCTGACATTTGCGTGTCCATTCCACTATTTCTTCTCTGATCTTCTGAATATCGAGATTTGGTTGCTGAGAGCAGAATTCTTGGGGCAAGGATGAGGGGAATCATGCCAGAATCTATTGTTTCTTGAAAGATCATTACTAATGCTTACACAATCTCTTCAGCCATCTCTTTCAGAACCCGAGGGCATAGACCATCTTGTCTAGGTGATTTATCTACCTTCAACCCTTTTAGTTTCCCAAGCACCTTACCAGTATCCAAAATGGTATACTTATTATTGATGGGTATGGCCACAGGGGACTCTGCAATGTCTGCCTATTTCCCTTCCTTCTGACCATCACCCTGTTACTTGCCTCCTGTTCAGTTCCATTTAATTCAATGTGAAGCCCATTGTCTAAACTATATGGTATAATTTGAGACATTCAAGTCATCGCCAGCTTCCTTCAGTGTTATCTAAGATTATTGAAATTGCAAAAAAAGGGTTTTGATTAGTTGTAATTTTTAAAAAAAAAACATAATTATATGCAGCGTGGAAGACAAAAAATATTTATCTTGCAAATAGACTATTAATTTAAGCATACTGGCAAAGCAATTTCAGCCCAAAACGTCAACTGCTTTTTTCCATGGATGCTGCCTGGCCTGCTGAGTTCCTCCAGCATTTTGTGTGTGTTGCTCTGATTTCCAGTGTCTGCAGATTTTGTCTTGTTTGCAAAGTGATATTTACTGTCTTTTGATATGTGGTGAATACGGTAGAGGTCTTATGTTATCGATGATACTCCAAACCACAATTAAAATATACTCTTTAAATTCTGAAGCATAAACCCACCACGCCAGGCAAAACAGGTGCAGATTTTAGCCCATGAGAAAATTGAGCTGAAAGGTTTAACACCAATGAGGACACCTTTTTGCAAACTGGATACTTAATTGGCTGTGGAATAAGCATGCACACTTATTGAGCTGGAGCTGCATTGGCCAACATATTAAGTCAATCAGCCTATTCTCAGCTTGTGCCTGCTTGGAGAACAGTAAAGAGTGACCAACGTGATGATAACTTAATGTTGATTTGAGGTCGCTGACCTCACTTCAGAGCTCAGTACACCAGCTGGCATGCTTACTTAACCTCACACAGCTGAATATGCGTTCAAGAGCAGGAAGGACACCAAACAGTTTTATTTAAAGGGATTGCATATCCATGGATTAGTTACTGCTTGATTTGACTAACTATTGCTTCAGCTGTACAGAGGTTTAGTGCAATGTGTGTTATTTTGTGATTGTTAAAAGGAGTTGTGAAATAGATGCTGAAGAATTTATTCTAATTTCACAACCTCTGTGCAGACCTGTTGCTGGGAAACGTGGATGCATAGGTAGACGTTCCCCAGGGAATGTGACACACACACACACACACACACACACACACACACACACACGGACAGAACAGGCATTGTCTCAAACTTTGAAGTTAGTATGTGAGACTCTTTTATTCTTATTTAGAGATACAGCATGGTAAAGAGGCACTTCTGGCCCAAAGTGCCCGCATCCTCCAATTACATCCTTGTGACGAATTAACCATCTTTGAAATGTAGGAGGAAACTGGGGCACCCGGAGGTCCACATGGTGATGGGGAGAGCTCATTACGGATGGTGGCGGAATTGAATCTGGGTCTCAGGCACTGCAATGGCGTTAGTAACCACTACCTTACGGAGCCCTACCATGCCACACTCTCCTTTTCTGCAGTGATAGTGTCCTCATTGAAACCTGCCATCAGCATCAGCCATAACTCCACCTTCAAACCAAGATGAGGAGCACATTGGCGCTGACTTTGTGTTGTGTGAAACCAGGTTTGCAGGTTCGGTGAATGTAGACACAAGACACTCACTACCAGTAAGTTGGTTAACAATTTATTTACAAGATGAGACCGACACTAAACATTCAGTAAACCCATCAAGCTACTCTCGGTTACAAACACTGAATGCCCGAAGTGGCAGGACAAAACAGACACTAAACATACACACAGTGACAAATACTTATCTAAGGTGTGCACCCGTGCCCTCTGTACTGCAGCACACCCCCACTGTTTACTGTTTCTGTGGCATTGCCGATCAGTCTGAGAGCGGAAAGAGGTTTCGTGGTTACCCATGTCAGATTTAAGCTCTACCTGTGTCGTGACATCATCAACTAAACAGCAGCTAGTGGGAGGGGCTGCAATGCTCCTTACATGGGCCAACCTCTGCCCCTCACAGGAGAGTAGCTTTCAATGAGCAGCTAATTTAGACACTTACTGCAACACTGTGACAGTGAACTGTATTCATAATTTGCAATTTTCCATCTACTGATGCCATTGAGGAAAATGAAGTATTCTCGTAGGTCAGAGAGCAGCACCAAGAGTGCATAACTGTGCAAATCTGTAGACTTCCTAGTGATACCACTGTCACTGTTAGTGTATACATTGCATGTTGACTCTAACATATACTATAAACGTCTTCCACTCTTTCATTGCCCAACTGGGATTTGACCACATGCACCATGTAATGTTAGTTAATACTGAGAGTGGTCCTGATGCCTTCGTACTAGGACTATTTGCTGTGTTGCATGCATTTGAGCCTTTTAACTAACAATTAGTTAGCTCGTGTATGAGGAGGGTTATCCATTGATTGCATAGCTCATGAAACTGGTCTGGCAACCAGGCATATATGGACAACATGATGGAACGAAGGCCTTGCTGCCAGACAAAATTTTATAGAGTAGAACATCGGTCTGTCTATATTCAATGTCTGCGGTACCTTGTATGAGCCTTGCAGTTCTTGAGTTGGTGCAAAGGTTTATGGTGGTTTCTTCCACAGCTTTACCATCTTGTGACAACCTCCCCTGCCACCATCTAGGGAGCAAGAACATAACAAGGACAGGAAGAAGGAGAGCAAGTTAGGAAGCAATCTAAATAGCTGGCATCTGAAACATCTCATCCAGTTGTTCTACCAGCAACCTCAGTTCTCATTCACCAACAGCCACCATTCCTTCTCATTGTCAATGACTATCCTAGTGTCTGTATGTCCACAATGCTAAAGCAAAAACCAATTTAGAATAAACATTTCAAACCAAATTTATAAATGAAAAATTACTCATAACTATCAACTACTTTCCTTAAGGATGTCATCTTAGTATTTTCACCATCCTAGAATCCCAGTGCCATGCTTGCACTATAAGTGATGTAAAGTTATTGCAGATAGCCTTGAAGAACAGATTGGAAGGCCTGGCCTTGCACTGAACCTTCTTCACAGGCAGAATGTGGACGAGGCTGGTTGAGGGAATGATTTCATGCTGGGACAAAGCAGGATCATGCTTTACAGTGCCACCGCCACTTTCCAGGTGCCGTCTTTGCCAAGGATAGCATTGCTAGACTGCTGCTACACTTGGAAGATTGGGACATGATAATGATAGCACTCATAACTTCTCCATCAGAGGTCAGCAATGTTCAGAGGCATCTGCTAATTAATTCTCCTCTAATAGAGCTTAGATAAGAGCCATGAGGTCCTACAATATCCCTGCTGGGTCCATGCATACCAGAATTCTCTGCGCTTCAATTTCTGCACAAAACCCTCCTTGAGACTGGCACTGGACTACCACTTGCTCAACCTTAGACACAGGTTTTTGATGCGTGTTATTGTGGGTGTCCATCAGGATCCATCAAAGTGCTCTTCTGTTTATGACTGACTCCCCTTTCCCTTAGGTGTAGCCACTATATCACATTTCACTGGCTGCATATTGAACCTTTAAGTGACTGTTATTTACACCCAGCATTTGTGTCTGAGTTGATAGCTGTAAGTGTTGTCGCTGATTAACTGGACTTTGAAAACTCATACTCATTCCTTAATCATCCTTCATTTTACTTGTACACAAGCAGATCAGCATGGTCCCTGTTACCACACTGTTCTGCATTCTGAACAGAGAAATGCAATTTTTATACAGAATTGACTAGCAATAACCAATATTGACTATTTGGTAAACTGTGTATCTTTGAATTTCTTACTTGCAAGATCAATTGCAATTCACAACACAGGTGTTTAAGTCATAGGAGCTACAAGCTAACAACTAATGATATATTGAAATTAGTAATGTCAGACATCCCACCTCTCCCGGAAGTTCTGGGAGTCTCCCGCATATGAATAGTGGCTCTCTGATGCCCGCAAATTATATACAATATCACGGAAATCAATTTTTTTGAGAGCGAGCAAGAGAAAGCGAGAGCGCAAGAGCGACCACGAGAAAGAGAGAGAGAGAGCAAGCAAGTGAGCGAGAGAGAAAGCACACCATGGCAGAATGTTCCAAAAAAAATATAAAACGTACGTCACCCCAGACTACACTAAAGTGTACCCCTGCCTAATAGGGGTCAAAGTAATGACAGTGTTGCTCGCTGCACTGTTTGCAACAGTGACTTTTCTATTGCCCATGGTGGGTTAAGACTGTAAAAGAAGTGTTGAGGTGAGTTTAACAGGTGTCATTCGTTCATTAGCATAGCTAACGTTATTTAAACTAGCTGACTAGCTGCTAAGGAGCTACTCTGTTGCAGACATCCCACCTCTCCTGGAATTCTCCCTCAAATTGATGGTGCTACCTCCCTGAAATGAGTTTTTGCAGGGTGGGATGTCTGTAATATAATTGTCCCTCAGTTGGTGTATGTTCTTTGAATCTTCCATTACATTCTTAACTTGTCTTTGTAAGCAAGATGGCTCTGCACCCCCTCTCCCCACTGTGCAAAGGGAATCCATGCTCTACAGAGACCTATCACCTACCACTTGTACTTATTCCTCCCCTCCCTCCATCTTTTTCTTGTCTTTTTTTTTCTGTTCTGATGAAGGTTCTCAGCCTGAAACGTCAACTGTTCATTCTTTAACTGAGATACTGCCCGGCCTGCTGACTTCCTCCAGCATTTTGTGTGTGTTTCTTCAGAGACCTTACCTTCCTAGTCTGTTTGCACTCTGTCTGAAAGCTATCCTTGCCTGGATGTTAATTAACCCTTGCCTTGCTGCAACTTTCACACAAGGGTTAAATTGATTGATGCCCCTTCATCTTCACTGTCATTTTGCCTTTTCCAGCCCCGTAAAGAAGGATGGGAGAGGTTTGTTCTTAGACCATGTGTATCATGTGAATCAGAAGCGTAAACGTGATAAGGAACAAAAGCTCATAGATTGAAAGAATTCTCTTTATAGAGTGTGTTTCATTTCCCTTTGGGGATGCCCACATAATTTATTTTTTAACTGTAGCTACTGTTGTGCTGAAGGAATTGCATCAGCAGGTTTTCACAAGAGCAGCTTGATCTTGACCTGATATAGATAGCGAGAAGCGACAGGGGGTTAGCTCCACCGTCAACCTTTAGAGTAGAACCACTGGAACTTTTGCAGATGGAACCTCGGTTTGAAGTCTTATCTGAGATGTGGCATAGTCTTAACAGCGCAGCACTCCCTCAGGATGTCTGTGCTCAAGTCTTTGTACTGAGTCTTGAATTGCTGAACCTCTTCCTCAAGATCTGTGAGTTATACCAACCACTTAGACACATCTGACACCATGTGCGAGGGTAATGTCATCTTCCATGATTTGAACATTCTCATTGGTTAGGTGTATCAAAGCTGTTCACATCAATCTCAGCTGCATTGCTTTCTCCAAGATGGGGAGGAAGTGCGAGAGTGTTAGTTCCTTATTGCCTTACTGCTGCCAACATAACAGTCTTTTGCAGGTTGACCTGGAAGAATGAAGAATGTGCATCACTAAACATAATAAATGTGTTTGGGTGATGCTTGTGTCATTGTTGAATAGGTTGCAATGTGGGCAAGTCATGAGAGGTGAAGATGAGGCACATAGTAATGAAGACTGTGGGAGAAGTGAATGTCATGTATTCGTGCTTCCTGATGAAGGCTGCTGGTGGGTGAGTGATGAAAGCTCAGAGCAATGCAGTTGCAGAGTGTAAAAGGTGAAATGTGTCTTTACGTGTTGCAATCTGCCCCTGATATTGATTCCCTATTGAGATGTTCTGTCACTCAGCTGCAAGGGTCAGTGCTGTTGGTGCTAATTACCCTGGCATTTGAAGATGCATTCACTGACATTGACTGCACGTGTAGTGGAGTTGAAAGTCTGATGACACCGATAACTAGCAAGTAGAACTGTATTATTATTTTATGATAGATTGTGTCTTTAAGTTGTGTGAATAACATACTTGTGTTCTATTTACAAAAACATTTGCAAAACTGTATAGGTTGGAGCAACACACATCAAAGTTGCTGGTGAACGCAGCAGGCCAGGCAGCATCTGTAGGAAGAGGTGCAGTCGACGTTTCAGGCCGAGACCCTTCGTCAGGACTAACTGAAGGAAGAGCGAGTAAGGGGTTTGAAAGTTGGAGGGGGAGGGGGAGATCCAAAATGATAGGAGAAGACAGGAGGGGGAGGGATGGAGCTAAGAGCTGGACAGGTGATTGGCAAAAGGGGATACGAGAAGATCATGGGACAGGAGGTCCGGGAAGAAAGACAAGGTGGGGGGGAACCCAGAGGATGGGCAAGAGGTACATTCAGAAGGACAGAGGGAGAAAAAGGAGAGTGAGAGAAAGAATGTGTGCATAAAAATAAGTAACAGATGGGGTACGAGGGGGAGGTGGGGCCTAGTGGAAGTTAGAGAAGTCGATGTTCATGCCATCAGGTTGGAGGCTACCCAGACGGAATATAAGGTGTTGTTCCTCCAACCTGAGTGTGGCTTCATCTTTACAGTAGAGGAGGCCGTGGATAGACATGTCAGAATGGGAATGGGATGTGGAATTAAAATGTGTGGCCACTGGGAGATCCTGCTTTCTCTGGCGGACAGAGCGTAGATGTTCAGCAAAGCGGTCTCCCAGTCTGCGTCGGGTCTCGCCAATATATAAAAGGCCACATCGGGAGCACCGGACGCAGTATATCACCCCAGTCGACTCACAGGTGAAGTGTTGCCTCACCTGGAAGGACTGTTTGGGGCCCTGAATGGTGGTAAGGGAGGAAGTGTAAGGGCATGTGTAGCATTTGTTCCGCTTACACGGATAAGCCACACTCAGGTTGGAGGAACAACACCTTATATTCCATCTGGGTAGCCTCCAACCTGATGGCATGAACATCGACTTCTCTAACTTCCGCTAGGCCCCACCTCCCCCTCGTACCCCATCTGTTACTTATTTTTATGCACACATTCTTTCTCTCACTCTCCTTTTTCTCCCTCTGTCCCTCCGAATATACCCCTTGCCCATCCTCTGGGTCCCGCCCCCCCCTTGTCTTTCTTCCCGGACCTCCTGTCCCATGATCCTCTCGTATCCCTTTTGCCTATCACCTGTCCAGCTCTTGGCTCCATCCCTCCCCCTCCTGTCTTCTCCTATCATTTTGGATCTCCCCCTCCCCCTCCAACTTTCAAATCCCTTACTCACTCTTCCTTCAGTTAGTCCTGACGAAGGGTCTCGGCCTGAAACGTCGACTGCACCTCTTCCTACAGATGCTGCCTGGCCTGCTGCATTCACCAGCAACTTTGATGTGTGTTGCTTGAATTTCCAGCATCTGCAGAATTCCTGTTGTATAGGTTGGAGAGTGGTTTCAAATTCTTGTAAATAAATGTTCAGGCTTCAACAAATGGTTTTTAATTTTAGCCAAATGTTATTTATCGTTTGGTTGAGTATTAAATACAAGTTAATGTGCATGCATATACATTTAGTACAGTGCAGCCAATTCACTATTTAAATGCAGTGCAGCCCTTCAGAAATCCCTCTCACCACCCTCTCTTCCTTTCCACTTACTCTTGTTTGCTCTCTAGTCACGTTTCACAATCCTTTGTCATTCAATCATTTTCAATCCGTCCCTTCTCTGTCATGTGGCCCTTCTTGTTTCTTCCTCCTTGTTCTTTCTTCGCTTACTTCTTTTATACCAGCCCTCGTTTTTCTCACAGTCTCTTACTTCTATCCCTTTCCTCCCTTCTTTGCTCTTCCTGCCCTCTCCCTCCTGTCTTTTTTCCTCACTGGTTTGCAAGTCTATTATCCTGCCTTCCACTCCCTTCACCTGAATTTGCCCATCCTCCACCCACCACACGCCTCTGAATCCTTCTTGCTTCTCACCCTCCTTTCTCCCTTCCTTCTCTTTTTTTAGTTTCCCCTTTTCATACCATGCTCCCTTTTTCACATTCAGATTCAGATTAGTTTATCGTCATATACAGTATTCCAGGACACAATTCCATGCTTCCTTTTTTCCTCCCCCCACTTTCATTCCCATTATCTTCTGTTCTTTTTATCACCCGTTTTGTTTCTTTTTCACATAGTACTTTCTCTCTCTTCCTTTCACCTTTCAGTCGCTCATGTTCTCTTTGCTCTTTTTTTCTCAGCATCTTCCTCTTCTTTCTCACCTGCTTCTCTCCATCTGTGCCACTGTTGTTTGTACTGCATTTACTTTCTCTGATTTGAAGACTGCACATTATTTTAAATACTTACAGCAGTTCAATGGGTCAGCAGATCTGCATGATAAATATGAGTCCTTTTAAAATGATCACATAAATAGCACATGTTGACATAAATCCAGGAAGAATAAGTTTGCCGTCTTTGTATCACTGAAGAGCAATCCTTAAGTCTAATTTTGCATTCTATTGTCTGGTTATTCAATGATTGTTGCCATTTGGATTTCAGTATTGTCATGGTTGGATATGGAACAGATTATTCTAATTTCTAATGATGGATCTTGCTTACATGTGCAGAAGTTTCCCAAAAGAGCAGCACAAGGTTTTGTGAGAATAACCTGGTGCTTTCATTAACGGTCTGACTGACAAGTGAATAAATTGGAGCCATCTTGAGATTGTATCAAGGTTGTACACCAAACATGGATTCATGCCTGGATATATTATGCCTTTTCTTCCTTGTGGTTCTTGAGCAGTATGTTACCATGGTGACAGGAAGCTCACATTCAATTTGACGTGCTGTAATCTTGGGGGCTTTTAATTTCATCAGTGCATGGTTTAGACTGGCAATGCATTTTTCTGCATGGCACTTTGTCTCTCTGCAAAACCTACTATTAATTGGGCTTCATTATTTCACTTGACGATTGCCTGAGCACCTTGTCATTTTCTCCCATGGGTTTTCAGCTTTTATCTTAAGATTGTGACTCTGTGTGGGAAGGACGGTTACTCATCAGAAATTGTACACGTGTCCCAGTTTATCAGGCTCTGGCTGGGCTAGCTGGGCTGCAGGTGACGGTGTTTGTCAAGCTGTGAAATGCAGCAGTGAGCATGACACAAAATGCCCCCTAGCTGAGGTCAAATGAATGGCTCCAGCTGTACATTTATTTCCTGAGCAGGAGGCAGTAGCAAGGTTTCAAGATCACCAAATCCACTTGGCTCTCTTACTCCTGTACTCACAAAAACTATGATGAATTGGTTTAATTCTGCCAGATTTGATCTGCCAAGGAGGTGGCCAGGGTGAGGCCGGGGGCGGGGGGGGGGAGGAGGCATCACATGTCCCTGTACATCACATTCCTCAATCAACTCCATCTGTTACCTTGTCAAAATATTCTATCCAATTGATTAAACACGACGTGTTCTTCACATATCCATGCCAGCTCACTTTAGTTGTCCATTTTATTCCAGGTGACTGTTATCCCTGCTTCAGATAAATGTTCCTAAATACCTTTCCACCATTGAAGTTAAATTGACTGGCCGGTAGTTGCCGAGCTTTGAATAAGGGAGTATCATTTGCTCTTCTCTAATTTTCTGGTATCACCCCAGAGAGTATTTGGTATGATCCCAAAACAGTTCTAAAGGTGGAATGTGGTCACCAGTTGAGATCTTAAGCTGAAAGACTGAAAGAGAGGGAGATTCATCGTTTGAGGTGGTGGGTGAGGCTACAACTGACACCAATGGCTCAGGGAAGAAACTATTGTAGAGGCCTAATGTTGCAGTATCTACAATTTCTTCAAATGAAGTTGTTTTCTAGAGTTTTAATGGGTTTGGAGTTAACGAGGAATTCCAAAAGTATTTGATAATACTTTGGGAGAGGGGAGAAGATGGCGGCGCGACGGCAGCGCGTGCGGCCACTTTGGTGATGAATATCTGTTATCTGTCAAGTAGGGGACCGTGCACAATTCTGATTTGATGGAGACAGATGTGAGAGCACAGCAGAACAAATGGAAAACTTCTGAAATGCCTGCTTCGCTGCCGCTGCTACTGTGTGGTAACCGGAATCTCCGGAACTGAAGGCCCCGAAATCCTCGGCTTTGCGTGTTTCAGCGGCTGGGATGAAGGCGTTTGGCAGAGGATGGAGCTCGGGAGGCTGTGTCGGAGGGCTGGTCGAAAGCTCGAAGTTTTCAGACGGATGGACTCAGTGTTGGCTGGGGTCGGCTGCTTCCAAGGTATCGGCAGGTTGACGATGCCTGGAGGTTTATGGCAAGGAGTTTCTCCCTTTTGCCGCCGCTATCGGGGACTCGGGAGTCGATCGACTTGGGACTTTGAGACTTTTTTTTTACTGTGCCCGTGGTCTGTTCTTTACCAAATTATGGTATTGCTTTGCACTGCTGTAACTATATGTTATAATTATGTGGTTCTGTCAGTGTCAGTCTTTGGTCTGTCCTGTTTTCTGTGATATCACTCCGGAGAAACATTGTATCATTTCTTAATGCATGTATGCATTTCTAAATGACAATAAAAGAGGACTGAGTGTTCTCATAATCTAATAATACAACTGGAGATTGTTTTGAAGGTAATTTTAGTGAGAATGTTGTGATTTTTGTTGGAAACAAGACATTTGGAGACTGGTATGGTTGTGCTGCATGTGAAGTGGTGCATTCAGGGATAGCTATGAGGACATCAGATGTTCTTGATATTAACTGGAATTGGTTCATTGTTGTCACATGTACTGAGACACAGTAAAAAGCTTACCTTGCATACCATTCATAAAGATCAGATCAGTACATTGAGGTAGATTGAGATAAAAAAAATAACAATGCAGAATAAAGTGTAACATCTACAGAAAAAGTGCAGTGCAGGTGAACAATAAGGTGTAACCTCATAACGAGGTAGATTTTGAGGTCAAGAGTCCTCCTTGTGGTCACATGTAGAGCTGTTGCCTTGTCAAGCTGCTATGGATCCATGAAGGATGCATCCTGTGGTGCACCAGGATAAATTAGTAAGATTGACAGGGACATGCCAAATTCCTTTAGCCTCCTGGGAAAGTACAGGCATTGGTGATCTTTCTTGGCTCTGACATCTACGTGGTTAGACCAGGACAGACTGCTGGTGATGTTCACTCTTAGGAACTTGAAGCTCTCCACCACAGCACCGTTGATGTAGACAGGAGCATATGTGCCTCCAAATTGTAATATCAAATTAGGCAGCGCACTAAATTGTATGGATGGGAACAGGAATTTACTGAGTGGTAGAGGGAGTTGAAAGGGTATAGCATGAAGTGAATGTGGAGATTATCAAAATCTTTTATTGATATTGAAGATAAGGAGTTAGTAAAAAGCAATTACATTTCAGTCTCTGTACATAAATAACCAAAACAATGGAAAACACAATAAATCTAATAGAATAATTGTATATTACATTTTATTTTTAACAGGTGAGAATCAATAAAAAGATGTTCCAATTGTTACAAAATGTAGGTTAGTGTCCATCTGGAGTATATTCGTTTTGGCCACTTAACCTCAGGATAAATTAAGCTATTGGAGGCAAGGATTCATTGTGAGTCCAAAAACATGAGGAATGATCTGGTTGAGTTGTTTTAAAATGTGTAAAAGTGTAGAATAGGGTGGAACTAATCCTTTTTCTTGGGGCATCCTAGGTAAGTGTGTAGAGTCTTAAAGACGGAAAAGCCAGCATACAAAGCAAGTCTGGCTGAATATGTGGAAAGAAATAGAGTTAAAAGTTAATGACTTTAGATCAACTGTTATTTAAGATTTCCAATGTCAACCACATATTGGTATTGTAATTGTAAAGTTAAAACTTGCCCGTTTAGAAGTGAAATCACATTTCACACAAATGATAGTGGAAATCTGCAACACTCTCCGTCAAGACCTTTGGAGTCTGGTCATAAGATTTTTAAATCCTTGATTAAAACTTTTAGTTAGGCTTTTAAAAAACCACATAATAAAAAAAAATCCCATTTGGTGAATGGGTTTGAAGCACAAATTTGCTGTGATTTTAATGAAGAGATCGAGGGTCTGAATGGGATATTGCAGCTCCAATCAGAATGTGTGATATTCCTCCCTTCCCTCAGCTGCCGGACTTCATGGATAGAAATCGTTTTAGAGGGATATGGGGCAAACACAATCCACTGCAATTCGCCTACTGCTGAAACAGGTCTATGGTGCTGGATGCCATCTCCCTTGGCCTTGCATTTATCTTTGGAGCATCGAGACAGCTAGGACACCTATGTAATAACATTGCAGCTTTGTCTTCAATGCTATTATTCCAGCATGCATCACCAAACTCCTGACCCTAGCAGTCAACACCTTCCTCTGCATCTGGTGACTTTCTGACCAACAGACTGCAGTCAGTAAGGATAGGCAGCAAAACCTCCACCACCATGATTGTAAACACTGGCGCCCCATAAGGTTGTCTTCAGCCCTTACTCTACTCCCTGTACGTGCATGACTACGTGACCAGATTCTGCTCGAACTCCATCTACAAGTTTGCAGGTGATACCATCATAGTGGGCCATATCTCAAATAACAATCAGTGGGCGTACTGGAAGGAGATAGAGAATTTAGTGCCAGGGTGTCATGACAACAATCTTTTCCTCAATGTCAATAAATAAAAGAGCTGATCATTGACTTCAAGAAGGATGTCAGTGCCTATGTTTGTATCTTTACTAATGGTGTTGAGACTGAGAGGGTTGAAAGTTTCAAGTTCCCGGGGCTGAACATCACCAAGCGCCTGTCCTGGTCCAACCACATTGATATCATAGCCAAGAAAGCTCACCAAAGCCTCAACTTCCACAGGAGGCTAGAGAAATTTGGCATGTTCTACCTCAATACACTATGTAATCATTTTATCTGTATGAGCAGTGTGGACAGATAAACTTTTCACATGTATCTCTGTACATAAACCAAGTATAAATCAAAACCAAAGCATGAGGTTAACTTAGATGGGCTTCTTGGTTAGCATGTATGACTTGGGTCAAAGTGTCTGTTTCCATGCTCTTTGACTCTAACTCCACCAAGACCTAAGCACAATGCTAGTTTTAGTGGTTACAGTCCAAAGGATCAGAATTTACACACATATTAAGGATGTCCAACTTCGTTTTTCTGGGCTTATGTTTTCAGGTTTTGCTTCTCCTTTGGATCAATCACAATTTAAGTTCAGCATCAGGAAGAATATTCCCAGATAATTAAGCTCAGTACAACAAACTTAGTGCCTTTTCTGTCTAAATTGCATGGAAATGTCTTGGAAGGGTCTTTGTCCAGTGCTGCTGTAGCATATACTTGAATTAGACTCCATAACAATTTCTCCATTGAAACCTCTTGCTTTGGTGTCTGTGCTAATTCCTTCTGTCTATCTATTGCTGAATAATTGGCTGGATGGCCGCAATCATCATCCCTTTCTAAAGCACCCAGGCACGTTCTTTATACTTGTGCTGTTTTGTGAATACAGAAGTTGTGGAATCTTGCTTAAAAAGCAGCTTTATAAATAAAGGTATAAAGATAAAACATCTTCCCACATTGTTCAAGCCTTTTACTGCAACAACATTCTGGACCAAAAGTTTTCCTCTTCACTAAGAGGAGAAAGATTTGTTTTATCATTACTTTTTCTTTGCATTTGTTGTCCATGCTGTAAATGTACTTCGAGTAATGAATGCCTTATGATGCCCTTGTTGGAATGGTAGTCCAGTTGATTAAGGCATCTGGCTGTCTAGAGTCAGAGTTATAGAACACTACAGCACAGAAACAGGCCCTTTAGCCCATCTAGTCCATGCTCAATTATTTATCTGCCTAGTCCCATTGACCTGCACCTGGACCAAAGCCCTCTATGCTGCTCCCATCCGTGTAGCTATCCAAATTTCTCTTAAGTGTTGAAATTGAACCTGCATCCACCACTTTCACTGGCAGCTCGTTCCACACTCTCACCATATGTTGAGTGAAGAAGACCCACCTCATGTTCCCCTTAAATATTTCACCTTTTGCTCTTAACCCATGACTTCTTGTTCTAGTATTTTCTAATCTCAGTGGAAAAAGCCTGCTTGCATTTACCCTATCTATACCCCTCATAATTTTGTATACTTCTATCAAATCTTACCTCATTGTCCTATACTCTAGAGTCCTAACCTATCCAACCTTTCCTAATAATTCAGGTACTCCAGTCCTGGTAACATCCTTGTAAATTTTCTCTGCATTCTTTCGATCGTATTGACATCTTTTTTGTAGGTAGGTGACCAAAATTGCACACACTTCTCCAAATTATGCCTCAACAGCATCTTGTACAACTTCAACACAACATCCTAACTCTTGCACTCAGTACTTTGATTTATGAAGGCCAATGTGGCAAAAGCTTTCTTTACATCCCTATTTTCTTGTGATACCACTCTCAAAGAATTATGGATCTGAATTCTTAGATCCTTCTGTTCTGCAGTACTCCTCCATGCCCTACAGTTCCCTGTGTAAATCCTACCCTGGATTAGATTAGATTATGAGGACACTCAGTCCTCATTTATTGTCATTTAGAAATGCATGCCTGCATTAAGAAATGATACAATGTTCCTTCAGAGTGATATCACAAAAAAAGGACAAACCAAAGACTAACACTGACAAGAACACATAATTATAACATATAGTTATAGCAGTGCAAAGCAATACTTTGATAAAGAACAGACCATGGGTATGGTTAAAAAAAGGTCTCAAAGTTCCGATTGACTCCTGATAGTCCCCGATAGCAGGGTACAGAAGGGAGAAACTCTTCTGCCATAAACCTCCAGGCACCGACAACTGTCGATGCATTGGAAGCGCCCAACCCCAGTCGACTCTGAGTCCGTCCGGAAACTTCGAGCCTTCGACCAGCCCTTTGACACTGAGCACCAAGCACCATCTCTGCCGAGCGCTTCGACCCTGTCCCGGCCGCCGAGCAACAGGCAAAGCCGAGGACTCGGGGCCTTGCCCTCCGGAGATTCAGGATCACACAGTAACAGCGGCAGCGAAAAAGGCATCTCAGAAGTTTCACCAGATGTTCCTCCGTTCTCTCATGTCTGTCTCCATCAAATCAGAATTGTGCACGGCACCCTACTTGACAGATAACAGATATCATTCACCAGAGTGGCCGCGCAAGCTGCGTCGTGCCACCATCAGCTGTCCTCCCAAAGTTCAACACCTCACATTTGTCTGCTTTAAATTCCATCTGCAATTTCAGCCTCTTTTTCCAGCTGATACAGATCCCACTGCAAGTTTTGATGGTCTTCCTCGCTGTGCACTACACCCCTAATCTTGCTGTTATTGGCAAATTTGCTGATGCATTTTATCACATTACAAACCCAGATTGTTGATATACTGTAGATGAAAAATACCAATAGACCCAGCACCAATCCCTATGGCACACCACTAGTCACAGGCTGCCAGTCAGAGAGGCAATCATCTATAACCACCCTCTGACGTCTCCTGCAAAGCCAATGTCTAATACTATTTAATACCCCATCTTGAATGCTCGGTGATCCAGCATGGAGTTTGGGTCAGGATTCCTAGCAATACATCAACTCATGTCTTTCTTGTCTCTGTTATAGCTTTAGCTAAAGCAGTTTTGACTGTTTGGTTCATCCTTTCTACCGTCCCTGAGCTCTGAGGACGGTAGGGTACGTGGAATCATTGACGAATCCCTAACAGCTGGCTCATTTCCTTCATCACTTTCCCTGTGAAATGTGCTTCCTGACCCCAGTCCACCTGGGCTGGGGTTCTCCACCTGAGGAGGATTTCCTGAGCTAAGATATATGCTGCTGTACTGGTGGTACCATCTGTTGTTGGGAAAGCCACTACCCACCAGTGATCTATGATTACCAGGCAATAGCTTCTCCCCCTGCATTTTGGCAGGGGCCAATGAAGTTGATCTAGATGTTTTTCCAGGGCCCCCTCAGCCGGGCTTGTTTGCCAGCTGCACCTTTACGCCCTGACTGGGAGTATGCTGGGCTCAAATGATACAATAGTGACAGAGGTTTCAACATCTTTGCTTATCCCTGGCCACCACAGGGGCTGCCGGAGGGTCATGATCTTGCTGTGCCTTCCCTGATGCATTACCTCATGATATAACTTCAGTAGTACTTGCATTGTGTTGGTGCGTGGCCAAGCGGTTAAGGCGACGGTCTAGTGATCTGAAGGTCACTAGTTTGAGCCTCAACTTGAGCAAGGCACTTAACCAGGCATTGCTCTGCGACAACACTGGTGCCAAGCTGTAGTGGCCCTAGTGCCCTTCCCTTGGACAACATCGGTAGCGTGGAGAGGGGAGACTTGCAGCATGGACAACTGCTGGTCTTCCATACAATCTTGCCCAGGCCTGCGCCCTGGAAACCTTCCAAGGCGCAAATCCATGGTCTCACGAGACTAACGGATGCCTATATAAAGTAATTGCATTACCTCATGATATAACTTCAGTAGTATTTGCATTACCCCATGATATAGCTTCGATAGTACCTGCATCACCCCATGATATAACTTCAGTAGTGCCTTTGTCAGAATGCTATTTATTGACTATAGCTCAGCATTTAACACTATCATTCCTACAGTCGTGATCGAAAAGCTACAGAACCCGGGCCTTCGTACCTCCCTCCAGAACTGGATCTTCAACTTCCTAACTGGAAAACTACAATCTCTGCAGATTAGAAATAGCATCTCCACGTTGTTGACAATTAACACTGGTGCTCCACAGGGATGTGTGCTTAGCCCACTGTTCTACTCTGTCTACACCTATGACTGTGTGGCTAGGCACAGCTCAAATGCCATCTATAAATTTGCTGACGACACAACCATTGTTGCCAGAATCTCAGATAGAGGGCATACAGGAGCGAGATACACCAGCTATTGGAGTGGTGTTGCAGAAACAACCCTATATGCAATGTTATCAAGACCAATGAGCTGATTGTGGACTTCAGGGGAGATAAGATAAGGGAACACATACCATTCCTCATAGAAGACCTAATCTGGATGCAACATATTGATGCAGCTATAAAGAAGGCAAGACGGTAGCTATATTTTGTTAGGAGTTTGAGGAGATTAGGTTTGTCAACTAAAACACTCTGAAACTTCTACAAAGTGGAGAGCATTCTGACTGGCTGCATCACTGTCTGGTATGGGGTGGGGCGGGGGAATACTGTGCAAGATTGAAATAAGTTGCAGAAACTTGTAAAATCAGTCAGCTCCATCATGGGTATCAGCCTCTGTAGTATCCAAGGCATCTTCAAGGAGCGGTGCCTTAGGAAGGCGACGTCCATCATTAAGGATCCCCACCACCCAGGACATACCCTCTTCGCACTGTTACCATCAGGAAGGAGAGACAGAAGCTTGAAAGCACACACTCAGCCGTCCAGGAACAGGGGCCTTCCAATTTCAAAATGAACATTGAACTCATAAACACTACCACACTACTTTATTTCTGCACTACTTATGTTAACTATTTAATAAACATATATACTTAATGTAACACAGTTATTTTTTCTCTATATTTGCTTATCATGCATTTCATTGTACTGCTGCCATAAAGTTAACCAATTTCACAACATATGCTGGTGATGTTAAATCTGATTCTGATCTTGTTCATGGTACATGGTAGGGCTACTGGGACTCCCTACTCCCCATGGGTCCAGCTCCCATATGATCACTCCTTTACTCCCTCTCACCTCCACCTCTTCATATAATTTTACTGAACTGACTCCTGTAGTTTCTTCCTGCAGATTTACAATTTCAGTTGCCTCTTGTTCTTCTGCTGCCCTTTTTTTGTCCTGATGTCTGGCCACTCATTCCTGCTTCGATCTTTATTCTCCCCTTTCTGTTGAATCTTTAATCACTGCAGCCTCTGCTAGCAGACTCGCTGCTTCCAGCGGTTATTGTAGTGGGCGCCCGCATTGAATGTTTACCCCTTTTCAGGTTACAAATCCTCATTGTGCCCAGGCCAACAGTTAATGAAGAAACACCCCAAAAGCACACGTGCTGTCTCTGTATGTATGTATATATATATTAGCTGTCAGCCCTTACTGTGCTTCTGTCGGAGCCACCAGATCCCCCACCTGGGCTGAGCAACCTCCGGTCGGTACTCCCTCACCAGTCCATGCCTTCCCATCTATGTACCTCTGAGCCCCATCTGCAGAAATTTGCTCTGCGTCCCCTTCCAGGGGTGTTTTCCTCACACCAATATTTTCCTGCTGCTCCGTTTCCATTTGGCACTCGTGTTCCTCCCCCACTATTAGGATGGTGCTTGCGGGGTTCATTCCAGTGCCCCTTACTATTGCCACCGACTTGTCTTCGAGGATGAGAACTGACTCCCAAGCTGCCCTTCTGCCATCGGTGACTGCTCACGGCCTCCCTGTGTTTAGGCGTCCTACAGTGGTATGGGGAGCATGCAGTGCAAGTTGTCCCGTCATCAGAATGGTTCCTCTACTCGCACTGCCCACGCTGCAGAGTCTAATGTCTTGCAGTAGCAGGAGCGTGAATTGTTGAGTAATATGCCACTGGTGTTCTTGTGTCCCCATAGGCCTGCACCACCACTACATTTTAATACCCTCCCTCGTTTCTGCAGTAAATGTGAGAGGAGCGAGCTGCATCAGGTAACCCTAGCTTTCTTGATATCTGTGAAAGCCTTTCCTCTCATCTGGCTCCCATTTTACTTCCCGCAGAGGGCTCTTCCCTTGCTTTGATTAAGGCCTGGAATCATCGGGGTTCTGAGGTTCTGAGCCTGTTATTGCCTTGTCTCTATAGGTGCCATTCCAACAGGCAGTACTGGGTATAACCTCTCCTGTTTGTAGCTACTTTCCCACTTGTCAACTGCCTGGACCAGCACTTCCCAGTTTACCTCATTAGGTGTGCCGTTGCCAACTGAAAGAGTATACACGCACCCTCTGGAATCCTGAATGGTCAGTTGCCACCTTTTGCAACTGGTGACCCTGTATCGACAAACTACCCAGCGCTGTAGCACCCTCCCAATGGCAGCAGCGTGGATGGACGGTGGGGGTCCCTGATGATGGATGCTGTTTTCTTGTGGCACTACTCCTTGTACATATGTTGAATGGTGGAGAGGGCTTTGACTGTGATGGACTCGGCTGTATCCATCACTTTCTGTAGGCTTTTCTGTACCTGGCCATTGGTGTTTCCATACCAGACAGCGTCAGTAGTTTGCTGAGACAGGGCCACCAGCTTCAACCATCAGCTTCCCATAATTCAAGCCTTCCAGTCCCAGTACTAACTTCATAACACTTTTTTGTACTCTCTCAAGTTTAATGAGATCCCTCCTATAGCAGAGTGACCAGAACAGTATGCAGCACTCCAAATGCTGCCTTGTATACCTGCAACATGATTCCTGTACTCAATATCCTGACCAGTGTAGGCAAGCATGGCAAATGCCTTCTTCACCACCCTTTTTTTGCTTTTCCACTTTCAATGAGCTATGTACTTGTACCTCCAGGTTTTTCTATTGTGCAACACGTTCAAGTATTGCACTTCTTGTGCAGTCCATCTCTGCACAGCTTGCCTCTCTCTTCATAGCTGTAGCCCCACACCAATTTCCACTCACTTGGCTCTAATAAATTCAATTTCTTATTCAATTCCATCCTTTAAATCATTAGTCTATCTTTTCTAATGTCTCTAATTTATCACACCCCATGGGTTACAGAGTACCTACCTGAAAATGGCCCTCTTACTCCTACTTTTTAGGTGGCTTTTTGCTGAACGGCTTTTGAAAGTCCAAACACGTTTCATCTTCTGTTTCAATTTCAGTGCACTGGCTGATACCTCCTCAAAGATCTCTAATCAGACGTGATTTCCCTTTTATAAAGTCACGCTGACTCTGCTTGATCAGATTGTTTTCTTCCAACAGTTTTGCTACTAATTGTTTGTAACATCTGTCTACTCACTGATGCTTGGCTAACATCTTTGGGATGTATGCAGAAATCACACCACTCCCAGTAGAAATCTACATGGTCACATGGAGAACATGCAAACAGAGGTCAGCGTTGAACTTGGGTTGCTGACGCTGTGAGAAGCAGCTCTATTCACTGCACCACTGTGCGATCTCCCTTGAGAGCCAAACATAACTTGCCAAGTCCCCAAATTATCAGCAGTTTGCAATCCAGTATGCTATAGCTTCCCATGTCAAGTTTACAAAATGTTGTTTTAGATGCTTCAATGGCTGCTATTGGTAGACTTAATCAATATGGGCTACATACTATTTAATGTTATCTGTTTCGTTTTACTGTTTAATACATTTATTATATAACTCTTGATTAACTGGCATTTTAGCACTTGTTAAGTCTGACATGTATAGGTCAGTGAGTTTTTACTGTAATAGTATTTCTGACCCTCTTTCCTACATTGAATGGTAATCGGTAAGTTTTATTGCTAATTGGTTTTACAGTTACTGCTGGCGACACACTGCTTCATTCTCCTTGCTAGGGTGTAATTCATATCCAGTTTTCATCATGTAAGTAATAACTGCAACCATGTTTCATCAGTGAATATGCTCTAGAGCTTGGGTTCCCAACCTGGGGGCCATGGACCCCTTGCTTAATGCTATTGATCCATAGCTTCAAAATGATTGGGAACCCCTGCTCTAGAAAGTTCCTTCCTGGTTCTTCATTCCCAGTCCTATCAATTCCCAGCATTTAACCCCCATCAATTTTTATGTGCTGTTGAACCACGCTCTTGAAAGTTGCTAAAAACCTTTGCAATCTTCACACTGCTCACTAAATCCTTGTGATTGGAACATTAATTAAAAGCTCTGTATTCACATACTTTGAGACATTTGACTCAAAGGAGACTGTATAATACCCATTGCAGAGCTGTTTGAATTCGTTCAGGAACAGCAAATATCAACAAGTGTAAACAGTTGATGTCTAAAGCTAGCCATAGTGTTTTATTGTGCATAGTTAAGCAGAGTTTCCTTTTCATCTCTGCATTCTCTGTTGCTTATCTTGTGCCAATCACTCCAAAGTCTGCCTGATGTGATGGTCTGGCCGGTGGGTTCTGTCAGAACAAAGAATTCTGGAAGCTGTCGGGTTTTTATATATATATATATCTTTAATGTGAAGAATTACATAATGTTCCTGGGGCATTCAAAACACAATTTCAGAGCATGTGGTTGTGGTGCAGGATTGTGGGTGCAGATCAATAACTTCTTACTTTGAGGCAAAGAATGCTAATAAATTTAGGTATTATTCCACCAGGTTTACTTGCTGAGAAGTGTTGTGGACGTTGGCCAAGAAATTTAAAAGTACAGCACATGTTTTGAGGGGCTTGCAAATTGATTTTTTTTTAAATCTCAAATATATTCAGTGTAATTGGAGACAATTGATTTATGGCAGATGTTTGAACATTGAGATTTGTGATTGAATGCACATGCCCAAAAATACCCCCAGCATGGAGAGGTAACATCAGTCAGTCAGAATGGTACATGTGCTTCGTGCTGTCTCAGTCATAGTGGGCTGCTTGTGTTCTGCAAAGAAAGCATTGGGACCAAGCACAGCCAAACATAATGCACGAAAACCTAATGGACTTGTTCGAAATTACTGGATTGGCTAAAGTGATGGAACAATTTTGTTATTCATGGAAGGCCTTCAACATGTAAGGAGTCAGACTGGCATAGAGTCATACAGCTTCAATGCAGGACGTTCATGCTGACCAGTGGCCACCCATCTGTACACACCCCTTCTTTCAGCACTTGGCCCATAGCCTGCAATGCCTTTGAGACGGGAGTGCTCGTCTGAACACCTCATAAATTATGTTAGTGACTCTCTCAGGCAGTGTGCTGAAGGCAATTACCACTCCCTGGGTGAAATAGATCCCCCTCAGATTCTTTCCGAATATCTTACCCCTAGTCTACATCTATGTCCTTTAATTTTATTCACCTATTAGCAGGGAGAAGATGCCCAGGGAACACCTCATAATTTTATATACATCAGTCATGTTCCCTCTTAATTTCTTCCATTCCAAGGAAAATAAACCAAGCCTCTCTGGTCTTTCCACATTATGGAAACACTCTACCCCTTGTAAATTTCCTTTGTGCCACATCCTTCCTATAGAGTGGTGACCAAAACTCTACCCAGTACTCCAGCTGAAGTCTAACCAATGTTTCATAATGTTTGAGCATAAACTCCTTAGTCTTAAATTCATTGCCGCAACTGATGGAGGGCAGTAGCCCATATGCTTTCTTAAACACATTATCTGCCAGCTTCAAGGATCTGTGGCCCTCTGTTCCTCATTACACCCTAGGACCATTGCATTCATATTGTATGCCCTGTTATCATTAGCACTCCCAAAATGCATCACCTCAAATTTATCAGAATTAAACTCCACTCGTCATTTCGCAGTCATTTCATCAACACACTGTTATCATCCTATACCCCAGGGCTAGATCCACACGGTCAACAACTCCGCCACATGTCACCTTCAGCCTCATCCAAATCATTCACGTGTTTACAGTCAGCAAGGGACCCTGAACTGGTTCCTGTGGAAAACCGCATAGGCATTCACTCACAAAAGCAATTCTCTGGTATTGCCTTCTGTATCTTATCGTCATGTCAATGTTGGATCCAGTTTGCCAACTTGGCCTGGATCCCTGGATTCCTAACTTTTTAGACCTGTCCTCCATGTGGGATCTTGTCAAAGACCTCACTAAAGTCCATTTAAACCAGATCTACTGCACTGTTTTCATCCATATGTTTTGTTACATCCTCAAAAAATTTAATCAAATTGGTCAGACAAGGTCTGCCCTTCCTATACTGACTACCTCTGATTAGTACCCAGCTTTTAAAATAGTTATTAGTCTTGTCCTTAATAATTATTTCCAATGGTTTCCTCACTCTTGATGTTAGGCTCATAGTCTATAATGGTTAAACTCTTTCTGTAGCTCTTCTTAAAAGGGGAGCCCCTATTTGCCACTCTCCAGTCTGATGTGATCTGAAGTGGTGGGTATGGCCCAGTCCATCGCAGGGAAAGCTCTCCCCACCATTGAGCAGATTTACAAGAGAGACTGACACAAGAAAGCAGCATCACCACATCCAGTCCATGCTGTCTTCTCGTTGCTGCCATGGGAAGAATGTACAGGAGCTTTAGGCCCCACACCATCAGGTTCAGGAATAGTTATTACTCCTCAACCATCAGGCTCCTGAACTGGTGTGGATAACCTGACTCACCTCAACTCTGAGCTGGTTCCACGACCAATGGACTCATTTTCAAAGACTTTATAACTCATGTTCTGAGTTCCAGTTATTTACTATTTGTTTTGTTTTGCATTTGCACACTTTGTTGTCTTCTGCACACTGGCAGTTTGTCAATCTTTATTTCTATGTTTTTTCATTGATTCTGTTATATTTCTTTGTTCTATGTGAATGTCTGCAAGAAACTGAATCTCAGGATAGTATATGGTGACGTGTGTGTACTTTGATAAGAAAATTATTTTTGACTTTAGTAGCAGAGGTGGTACAACCTTTCCCTCAAACTCTTATCTTTGCTTCCTGACCATTATTTTGAAAGAGAAGTTTGAATGTGAACTGGAGGTTTATCAGGTATACTGAATTATTAGCTAGCTGAGTTAATTTGATGTATCTATTGTTCTACTTAAAACCCTGTTCACTTCCTTCCTGGAACTATCATTAATTCTTGTAATGCTATTTTCCATCATATTTGTATTCCACTGCAGGATATTACACTGTTTATAATATTAACACTGTGAGGCTTTGGAACAGTGGGTCTGTAAGTTCGAGTGTCCGTCAGTATTGAGATTTTCATCAGTGCTGGCTGAATCTCTGGTTCTTATCTACTTCCCGGTCCCTGTTGTACCATCCTATGCTCCTTGAAAAATTACAGTATAAATCTTATTGTTTTGTCTGTAATGTAACACAAGAGAAAGCAACGACCTTGACTATTGTACTTGAGTGGGATCTATGGCACAGGTGAGTGAGTGAAGCATGCTTTGACAACATGATGATCTGCATAATGAATCATGGACAAAATGCCTTATGGGCTAGATTTTTTTAATGTCTTGTAAGTACAATAGCTATAATTATAACAGGATATCTGGATTTTACTAAAACTTTATTGTTCCATAAATGTACAGTTGCAACTATACAGTTCCCTTTGAACCACAGCTAAATTCTTGTTATAAAAACAGGGTCCTATCTTGCCTGAAGTAATTAGTTTCATATACAGTGAATTCCGGTTAATTGGGCCATTGGTTAAACGGGGCAGCCGGTTATTTGGGACAACTTTCAAAGAACAAAAAGTGAATTGAGAAAATAGCTGGGATTTCCTTTGTTTATTTGGGACACTGTGCTGCTCAATTGGGGCAGGAGACCGTTGCCAAACAGCTTCTAACTAGCGTCAGTTGGATGCACCTCCATGGGCATTAGACTCAACATCATGCTCAAATGATTAGCTTTTAAATAGCGTCAGTTGCGTGTGTTTGGGTTCAAAGAGAAATGAACTTTGTCACCGATGATAGTTGGAGAGAAATAAGTAGCATGACAGTTTGGAACTGTTTTCCACACCGTGGTTTCAAGCATTCAGGCATGGAGATGCCAGATAACAGGCAGGAATGAAAATGAAATGATTTCACTATTTCAACAAGTTAGGAACTACAAAGGTATCAACAATCATCTCGAATATTACAATGAAAATTAAGATATGGAGGATGCAGTCGTCTAAAAACTTTGTATGAAGGCAGTCCGTTATCTGCAGTAGATGTCTCTGCTTATTTCGTTCATTTACATTGAATCAAAGGAATACGGCAGATGAATTCCTTTGTTGACAACTATTAGGAATTAATACACAGTTTTGTAGTACTGCAGAGGTATTGGTAGTGCTCTAATTTGTTCTGTATTTCATTTAAATATATAAATTGTTACTCAGTTAAACAATAGTTTGTCTTTTTATGTATCTTAACTATTTCCATGAAATTTCGGCTAATAGGGGTAGCTGCTTAATTGGGTCAAAATGTACTGGTCAGGATGTGTCACAATTAACTGGCATTCACTGTGTGTGTCAGTAAGAAGTTAGTAATGACAGGAGACTGATTTAAAAATAATAGAATTGGCATTTATGATTTCCATTATGTTTCAAGTAGCTGCAGATCACATTGACAGGTTACACATTTTCATTGTACAAACTATACCATTAGACCATAAGATATAGGAGCAGAATTAGGCCATTTGCCCCATCGATTCTGCTCCACCATGTCATCATGGCTGATCCATTTTCCCTCTCAGCCCCAATCCCCTACCTTCTCCCCATATCCCTTTATGCTCTGACCAATTAAGAATCTATCAACCTCTGCCTTAAATATACATAAAGATTTGGCCTCCACAGCTGCCTGTGGCAAAGAATTCCACAGGTTCACCACTATCTAGCTAAAGAAATCCCTCTTCATCTCCATTCTAAAAGGACGCCTCTCTATTCTGAGGTTGCCTTACTCTGTACCATAGCTACCTGGCTAAATTCTATGTCTCGATCAAAGAAAGAAAATAACTATTGTACTGGAACTTCAGCTGCCGAGTTACCCTCACTTTAGTTATAACATTAGGCTAGTTTTATGATCGGTTGGTGTGATGTTCACCTGTCCATAAAAACAATAAGAAGTGCACACAAGCAAACTTGTAAAATTTTCCACAGAAGCCCACTTAAATACATTGCTTACTGAGTGCCTTACATTTTGCTTCAAACATGGCATAGGTTGGTGGAAACTAGCTTGTACAGCAGGCAGGGGGAGAGGTTCAAAGCAAATGCAAGTTGCCATAACAACAGCACCTTGTGTATAAAGAGTGTTTTCAGCACAACTAAGTCACTTCACTGCAGCACAATCAGAAAATTCGGCTCTGACTCAAATGGAAATCATTTTTAAAAAAAGTATATTTACTTTTTGGGGGCTCAACGGTTCTCTAACTGGTCTTGAGAAGTGGGTGATATTGTAACGCACTGTTCTCCTTCTCATGAAGTTATTGCCATGGTGCTGATTGATAGGGAGTTTCAGAATTCAAACCCAGAGATGATCCAGTCGACTCTGTGGATTTTGATATCAGGATAATGAGTACCTTGGGATAGAGATGCTTCCAGTGAATTTTGTAGTTGGATACACTGCAGTCGTTGTATACTGGTGTTGGAGAGAATGAATGAATGTTTAGGAGCATGTGAATCAGCTGGCAATCAAGTGAGCTACCTAACACTGGATGATACTTATCTCAAAAGTTGTTCCAACTGTCCTAATGTAGGCAAGTGGACAATTTCCCATCACATTCCCAACTTGTGCCTTGTTTGCACTGGAAAAAACATAGGGATATCAATAGGTAAGCCACTGAAAGCAGAATGCCCAGCATCTGACCTGCTCTTCCAGCCACAATATTTATGTTGATGATATAGTCATGTTTTTCATGTGTTCTCTCAGGATATTGACATGGCCAGGAGTAGATAGTCGGACCCTCTCTCTTGGTAAGGGTGATCGTTACTTAGAATGTGTGAGAATGGAAAATAGCCAATGTTGTTCCACTGTTTAAGAAAGACTTTAAACATAAACAACAAAATTAAAGACTGGTAAGTCTGACATCAGTTGTGGGGACGTTATTGGAAGGTATTCTAAGCGATCAGATATAAAAGTATTTGGATAGACGTGGACTGATTAAGGATAGTCAGCACGGCTTTGTGTGTGGTAGGTCATGTCTAACTAATCTTATAGATTTTGAGGGAGTTACCAGGAAAGTGGATGAACACAAGGCATTGGATGTTATCTACACAGACTTCAGTAGGGCATTTGGGAAGGTCCCACATGGGACGTTGGTCAGGAAGGTTCCATCACTCAGCATTCAAGATAAGGTAGTAAATTGGATTAGACATTGACTTTGTGGGAGAAGCCAGAGAGTGGTAGTAGGTGGTTGCCTCTCTGAATGGAGGCCTGTGACTAGTGGGGTGCCGCAGTGATCAGTGCTGGGTCTATTGTTGTTTATCATCTATATCAATAGTGTGGGCATGTGGCCAAGTGGTTAAGGCATTGGACTAGCTACCTGAAGGTAGTAAGTTTGAGCCCCAGCCAAGGCAACGTGTTGTGTCCTTGAACAAGGCACTTAATTACACATTGCTCTGTGACGACACTGGTGCCAAGCTGTACGGGTCCTAATGCCCTTCCCTTGGACAACATTGGTGTCGTGGAGAGGGGATGCTTGCAGCATGGGCAACTGCCGGTCTTCTTATACTCCTCGTGTCAGAATCAGGTTTAATAACACCGACATATGACATGAAATTTGTTAATGTGGCAGCAGTACAATGCAATACATGACAATACAATATATTAAAAATACTGTAAATTATAGTAAGTATTATATATGTATATTAAGTAGTTAAATTAAATAAGTAGTACAAGCACAGAAATAAGAAGTAGTTAGATATTGGTCCATTCAGAAGTGGGATAGAAGAGGGGAAGAAGCTGCTCGTGAATCTCTGAGTGCGTGCCTTCAGAACTTCATTTGTTCCTTGTTGTCTATTCCTGCTTCACACCAATAAGTTCCAAAATAATATACTTGTCATAGATGGGAATGGATATAGGGGTACTCTGCACTGACTGCCTATCCCCTTTCTCTCTTCTGATGGTCATCCAGTTACCTGTCTCCTGCACATTAGGTGTCACTACCTCCCTGTATCTCCTGTCAATCAACCACTCAGCTGGAGTTCATCCAGCTCCAGTTTCATTTCCTTATCACAGTCTGTAAGAAGCTACAGCTGGATGCATCTCTTGCAGGTGTGGTCATCAGGTCTCCCAATCTTCCCACGTCCCGGAAGAGGAGCGTTCCATTGTTCTGACTGTCATTTCTACTGTTCTACTGTATCTGGGCAATACGAAGAAAAGAAACTTAGCAGAAGCTTACCTTAGTCTTCACTTCATCTCGCTGAGTCTCTTGAGGCAAAGCCACAGTTTCCAACTCTAACATTGCCCCCTCTCTCATTGGCTGCTCTCACAATGGCTGTTCTGCTTTAGTCTAACTTCTTTTTATCAGCCCCTGCCAATTGCCTGATAACCCAAACCATCACAAGCTTCACTGGAAGTCTTGACAGACCCCGCTCAATTTTTAAATCGCACACTTATTCACTGCGCACAACATCTCATGTAATCTCAACTCAGCTGAGAGATGGTAATTGGTAATTAAGGGGAGATTTCCTTGCACTGTTTCATCTGATGCCATGAGGCTTCATGGGGTCTGGAGTCAATATTGAGAAATCCAAGGACCACTTTTACCTGTAAGGATACTATTGTGCTGCTACCTCGGGGGGGGCGGGGGGACTGTTCTGCTGGTGGGATTGGGGACACCCAGGCATTGTAATGGAGGAGTCTGGCTCATTGTCTGTAAGATATGATTTTGTGAGGATGAAAATATCTTAATTAGTCACTAGTCCCCAGATAGTCGTGAGAAGGACCTGATAGGATTGACTGGCCTTGAGACTCACTGATTAAGTCAATGAAGTGTAAACCATCAATATTGTTCTTGCATTGTATGAGTGTTGAGACAAAGGGTAAATGAGCTATTATAAACTGCTTAAAAATCAACCATTTTTGTGGGTCTGGGGTCACATTTAGATCCGGATATCTGAAGGTACCAGATTTCTTGTAGGTATGAATCAGGTGGAGTTCCCTTACAAACATTTTGAAGATCAGTTGATATTCTACCAAAATTCAGATTATTAATCTGAATTTATATCGTACAGGGGGGTGGGATTTGAATTTGGGACCCGAGATTGTTACTCATCTAGTAACTTAAAGAACTGTGCAATTATTATAGTGTTAAGATTGGTGGGGTCAGTACGAAGGAGAGTCTCAAAGGAAGGACAAGGTTGAGATGGGGGAGTTTACTTGGGAAATTCTAGTGATTTGGGTCCAAGCTAATATTTACATTTTAAATCGGAGGAATCCCAAGAGGAATGCGTAGTTCAAGGGTTATGTGGCTGAGGGGGGTTACGGAGGAAGGATGGGGCAAGTTATCCCCATGTTTATGAACATCTCAAAATAGAGGTTTTGCTGGACTGGGAGTCATGTTGATGGCTGTGGGATTAATGGGTAAAGAGAATGGTGTGAGTTGGATGTAGGCTCACTCTAGAACTCTCTTGCAATTTGAATCATTCCACTACAAATGGTGTCTAAATCCAAAATTGTAATGCGTTTATTTTTCCACCTGGATGTGGTTATGTAATATTTACTTTCAAATTTGAAGACCACTACTTTATTCTGGACCTTGAATCTTAGAACTATAGATTGTGCCTAGTTTTATTATATTGGCAGCTGATTAGTTGTTCTTGTAGGGTAGAATTTATAAATAGTTTTACAACATGGACTCAGGAAAATGTGTTGTAATGTATTTTTTATATATAGATGCTGGACTGGACGTTGGAAGCCAGCTTTTCTAGTGGAGCAAAAACTATCATGTTCTTAAGAGTAGTGATCATTCTGGTCCCTGCAGAGCATAGTGAAGTTAGCCAGAAAGGTGCTTGAAACATCATTACAATGATGTACACCCAGAAACATGCAGTAAAATGATCCTGCAGGGTTCCCTAACTAAATACATTCAACTGAACACATCTCCTGACACTTTGCCACACACCAGTGACAAACTGGCATCAGCCCTTAAAGGTACATTCACCATTGTAGTCAGGTAGCAGCAAAATGTACAGGGGACACATAGGAAAGGGAGAGAGGGAGAAGTTTTGTGACGCTGCTCTGGACCAGTGCAAATGCTGATTGTTCATGTTGACACAAACACACAAACTCCTCCTCTAAGCACGCTCCTTCATTGGTAGAAAAGGCAGAGTGGTAAACCAATTATACAGAAGTTTATTCTCCTCGGGTGTAATAATGTAAAGATCACACAGAATCCAGCATCAACCTCCATTTAAGTAAAGGCAGCAAGGAATGAAAGTTAGACTATTGCGATGTTGTCTCATACAAGTACATGCAACTCCTATTAAAAAAATTATTCCATAACTAACTGGCAGAGGAGACTTATCCAAACCATGTCAAAACTTCTGTAGATGTGTGGTGGAGAATATGTTGACTGGCTGCATCATGACCTGATATGGAAACACCAAAGCCTTTGAATGGCAAATCCTACAAAAGATAGTGGATTCGGCCCAGTACATCACTGGTAACGCCTACCCAACCACTGAGCACATCTACATTAAATGCTGTCACTGGAAAGCAGCATCCATCATCAGAGATCCCCACCACCCAGACCATGCTGTCTTCTCACTGCTGCCATCAGGTAGAAGATATAACAACCTCAGGACTCATACCACCAGGTTCAAGAACAGTTACTGTCCCTCAATGATCAGGTTCTTGAATAAAGGAGGATAACTGCACTCACTTGCTCCATCATTAAAATCGATTATCTCACTTTATGGACTTTGTATCTCATTGTCTCATGTTCTTGTTATTTATTGCTGGTTATTTATGTGTTCATTTGCACAGAGTTTCTCTTGCACTCTGTTTGATTTTTCATTGATCCTGTTGTCGTTACTGTTCCATACATTTGATGAGTATGCCCACAAGAAAATGAATCTCAGGGTTGTATATGGTGACATGTATGTACCTTAATAATAAAATTTACTTTGAAGAGTGAGGGTGATACACAGTTTGCCAATTATGCTGGTTAACCACATTTCATTGTGAGTCTTGCTTCTCAGTTGAATCCACCACTGCTGACATGCTGTCCTGTTGCATCACCATAAAGGAGCTCGCACAACAAATATTCTGACGGGGAATTCAGGATGATGGGGAACTGGCACAGCAGTTGATCCCACCTTATATCAACCGCATCATATTGAGTGGTAAGGTGAGCTTGAGGGGATGGCTGGACTAATCAGGAGGGCGAAAGGAAGGAATGAGGTTGCTCCAGCAAGAAAGGGCTTCCAGAGGTACATTAAGAGCAAAAGGATAGCAAGGGACACAATGAGTCCTCTTGAAGAGCAGTGCATGGAGCTGGAAAAGATGGGGGAGATCTAAAATGGACTTTCTGCATCTGTATTTTCTTGGGATTTGGACAGAGAGTTGATAGAACTGAGGCAAAACAACAACAATATCATAAACCACATGTGGATTACAGAGGAGGAGATGCTTACTGTCTTGAGGAAAATTAAGGCGGATAAATCCCCAGGATTGGAAAAGATGTCCTCTCAAACCTTGTGGGAGGCGAGTGTAGAAATTGCAGCGGTCATAACACTGATATTTAAAACGGCCTTGCCTAATGGTTCAGCACAGCCAAGAAGTGCCAAAAGGCCTGCTTCTGTGCTGTAGTTTCAATGGTTCTATGGTTCTATGGGAGCAGTCCTGGAGCAGGGGTTCCCAACCTGTTTTTATGCCCTGGACCCCGACTGAGTGGTCCATAGACCCCAGGTTGGGAACCCCTGTAGCTGGAGGATTTGAGGATAGCAAACGTTGTTTCATTGTTTAAGGAGGGCTCTAAGAATAAGCCAGGAAATTATAGGCTGGAGAGCCTGACATTGGTAGTGGAAAGTATTCTCAGGGACCAGATATATGTATTTAGATAGACAGGGCCTGATTATGGATAGTCAAAGTGACTTTGTGGTAGGTTGTGACTAACAAATCTAATAGAGTTTTTCGAGGAGATTACCAGGAAAGTTGCTGAAGGAAAGGCAGTGGACATTGTCTATACTTTATACTTCATTGTCGCCAAACAATTGATACTAGAACGTACAATCATCACAGCGATATTTGATTCTACATGACATTAGCAAATTCTTTGACAAGATCCCACATGGGAGAAAGATAATAAATTGGAATAGACATTGTCTTCCCGGAAGGAGCAGATAGTCATAGTAACCTCTCTGACTGGAGGCCTGTGACTAGTGGTGTGCCGCACCACTAGTGGTAAACACGCTTGTAGAGGGTACCGAGATTGGGGGTGTAATGGAACAATGAGGAAGGCTATCAAAGTTTGGAGTGGGGAATAGACCAGCTGGAACAATAGCAGACAAGTGTGAGTTGTTATATTTTGAGAGGACTAACCAGTGGTGAGTATTACACAGTGAGCAGTAGGACACTGGGGAGTGCCGGAGATCAGAGAGAGCTGGGAATACAGATCCGTAATTCTTTGAAAGTGGCAGCATAGGTTGATAGTATTATAAAGGAAGCTTTTGGCACAGTGGCCAAAATTCAGAAATCAATGTTGGTATGTTATGTTGAAATTGTGCAATACGTTGGTGAGACCTAACCTGGGGTATTGTGTGTCGTTTTGGTCACATACCTACAGGAAAGAATCAATAAGACTGAGAGAGTGCAGGGAAAGTTGCTAAGAATGTGCTGGAACTTGAGGACCTGAGTTATAGGGAAACGTTGAAGAGGTATAGAATGGGAATATGGGATTAATTTGAATATAGGAAAGCAGATTGAAAGTTAGAATGGGCACAATTTAATCTGGAAATAATAATCAGCATGATTTAATGCATTTTTCCATGATTCTACATAAAAGCCATTTTGATGTATAATTTGTATGCATTAGTTGACTGCATTTCATTCCAGTTCTTTTAGTTAAGAAAGCAGTTTAACTTGGAGTGTTGAGTTTATGTTACTACCAGATGCCAACAGGACCAAGAGAAAATATTGTGTATATAGATTCAAAATTTTTTTGCTATTTTCTGTATTATGCATTTTTTCTGTACTTAGATGAAGTGTACTGCTAAAAAGAAAAAAAATAGCTATTCAATTTGATGGATTTTTTACTGAAATTTCCTGAGTAACTTTTTTTCAAACAAATTCTTTTACATAGAGTGCTGATTTATAATTGACAGTTATACCTACTTTCCCGTCAGTTTGTGAAACTAGATGTTCCCCACTGATCAGTATTCAACAAATAACATCGTAAATTGGACACATAGTAGCTTTGGTTCAATTTGCCAAATGTGGTAGAGGGCCTGAAGTGCAATGGCCAGTTTGCACTGTGACACTCTGGAGAGCAATACATTGCTTCTATTCCATTATGAGCATGGACTTGATCCAGAACCTTCAATCAGAAAGATCGGTTGGATAGCCTTGTAAAATCATGATGATGGCAAGTCATAAAAACTGTGCCTTCAATGGCCACTAACATTAACAAAATTTCAAAATAATTTTCCAGTTGTAACTGTTTTCTTTTGTTTGGAAATTTGTTATTTGTCAGTATGATAAGGTTTTTTTTTGCAGAAGGATTCAGAAAAGAGTGCTTGTTTAATCTGCATTTGGCTGAACTCATACATAATTATTCTAAATGCTTGCCTGAACAGTGGGTGTTAAACATAGCACAACAATTTTATTCATAGCTTGAGGATAACTATTCACTATTACTAGAGAAGTGTGCATTTATATAGTGCCTCATAAAAAAAACATGAATATCTTTTTAGTTGAGGGACTCGTGCCCAAGCTTGGCTTGGTGTGTTGGAAAGGTAGTTTTCAAGTGACCCAAACTAGAGAGAACACCAGAGCTCCTACTCCACAAAAAAAAACAATTCAGCATGATATTGTCAAATTCAATAAGAGATGGAAGGCTCTGGGAAATGGAAGACTGGCAGTGATGGTAGCATTTACCACTTAAGGGCAATGTGAGACGAGAATGAAAGAGCCTTTTAACCATGTGTGCTTCAAGCCGTCCCTGAGCTGTGAATGCTTGCTTGTGCCAGTTGGTGATGAAAGGTACTTCATTCTTCCCAGCTTGAATACATAAAGTCACTGAAATAAAATTTATGTTCCCTGTGGTCATTGAACGAGGTGATGGGCATGAAGTATGAACAGCAAACAGGAATTAACATACAGAGCTCCTTATTTCAGGCAGAAAGTGTTCCTATGTTACAGAGGGATTAAACAGAGGCTTTTCAGTTTGCCTAAAGCCTCTACATTTACATATTCCCTCACTTCACAGTTGTTGTCAGAGTTGGGTGTATATGACTCCTGCTGTAGTCACAAATCAGTTTCTTATTTCTGGATTCTTCTCATAAAACTTCCACTGCAGCACATTTCTTTTTATGTCCTTTTCAATTATTCAAGTGGTTTTATCTTAAATCAATGAGACTCCTTTACCACCCCCAGCCATTCTCATCTTTGAATATTATGACCTTATATATTCAACTACAACTACTGTTGGTTTTTCAGGTACAATCCAATAATGTCTGCTGTTTCATAGGCTCCAAGTTGAATCTACACTTGTGGGTCATTCAATTTACCATAAGACAGAGGAGTAGAATTAGGCTATTTGGCCCAGTGAGTCTGCTCTGCCATCAGATCATGGTTCATCCATTTCCCTCCCAACCTTGTTTTCCTGCCTTGTCCCCGTAACCTTTGATGCCCTAACTAATCAAGAATCTATCAACCTCCACATTAAATACAGTACATGCACCAACCTGGCCTCCACAGCTGCCTGTGGCAATGAATTCCACGGATTAAGCACCCTCAGGCTAAAGAATTCCTTATCTCTGTTCAAAATGGATGTCCCTCTGTTCTGAGGCTGTGCCCATTGGTCCTAGACTCCCCCACTATAGGAAACATCCTCTCCACATCCGTTCCACCAAGGCCTTTCAACTTTTCATAGGTTTCAATGAAATCCCCCCCTCATTTTTCTAAATCCCAGTGTGTATGACCCAGAGCCATCAAACACTCCTATATGATAAGTTTTTCATTCTTGGAATCATTTTGATGAACCTCCTCTGGACCCTCTCCAATGTCAGCATATCTTTTCTTAGATAAGGGGCCCAAAACTGCTCTCGTTACTCCAAGTGTGGCCTCACCGGTGCCTTATAAAACCTTAGTATTACATCCTTGTTTTTATATTCTAGTCCTCTTGAAATGAATGCTAACATTGCATTTTCCTTGCTCACCACCGACTTAACCTACAAGTTAATCTTTAGGGAATCCTGCACAAGCACTGCCAATTCCCTTTGTGCCTTAGAGTTTTGAACTTACTCCCTGTTTAGAAAATAGTCTACACTTTTATTCTTTTTATCAAAGAGCATGACCGTACACTTTCTGACACTGTATTCCATTTGCCACTTCTTTGCCCATTTTCCTAATCTGTCTGAGTCTTTCTGCAGCCCCCCTGCTTCCTCAACACGACCTGTCCCTTGACCCACCTACATATTGTCCTCAAACCTGGCTACAAAGCCATCAATTCCTATATCCAAATCAATAACATACAACATAAAAAGAAGTGTTCCCAACACTGAACCCTGCGAAGCACCCAAGTGACCAGCAGCCAATCAGAAAAGGCTCCCTTTATTCTTACTCTCTTCCTCCTGCCAACCAGCCACTGATTCATCCATGCTAGCACCCTCATGCGGCATTTATCAAAGGCCTTCTGAAAATCCAATTACACAACATCCTCCAATTCTCCTTTGTCTATCCTGCTTGTTATTTCCTTAAAGAATTCCAACAGATTTTTCAAGCAAGGTTTTCTCTTAAGGAAATCATGCTGATATTGGCCTATGTTATCATGTTCCTCCAAGTACCCTGAAACTTCATCCTTAACAATCGACTCCAACAGCTTCCTAACCATTGAGGTCAGGTTAACTGGCCTTTCTTTTCTTCTACCTTCTTTCCTTCTTGAAGAATGGAGTGACATTTTCAATTTTCTGGTCCTCCGGAACCAGGCCAGAATCGCGTGATTCTTTAGGGATGTTACTTGCCTCCTCAATCTCATCAGCTATCTCTTTCAAAACCCTGGAGTGTAGTCCATCTGGTCCAGGTGACTTCATTACTTCAGATCTTCAGCTTCCCAAGCATCTCCTCTTAAGAATAGCAACTATACTCACTTCTGCCCCCTGACACTCTTGAACTTTCAGCATGTTGTTAGTGTCTTCCACAGTAAATGTTGATGCAAAATACTTATTCAGTTCATCAGCCATTTCCTTGTCCCCCATTACCACCTTTCTAGACAACTCACACAAAATGCCGGAGGAACACAGCAGGCCAGGCAACATCTATGGAAAAGAGTAAACAGTCAACGTCTCGGTCCGCGACCCTTCATCAGGACTGGAAAAAAATGGTGAGAAGTTAGAGCAAGAAAGTGGGGGGAAGGGAGAAAGAAGTACAAGGTGGTAGGTGATAGGTGAAACCGGGAGAGGGGAGGGGTGAAGTAAAGAGCTGATTGGAGAAAGAGCAAAAGGGCTGGAGAAGGTGGGGGTGGGGAATCTGATGGGAGAGGGTAGAAGACCATGGAAGAGAGGGAAGGTGGAGAAGCACCAGAACGAGTTCAAGAACTCAATGTTCCCCCTTCTCCAGCCCTTACATGGACACTTTCCCTATTCAGTGATTTGGTGTTTCTTCTTCTTCTTAGTTTAATCCCCTCTTTACCCTGCTGTGGTAAAAACACAATTTCAGAGTGTTATTAGAATATTTTATTTAAATCCTTCTGATTTTCCAACCCCTCCCGTGCATGTGTGTACACACACACACACACACACCCACCCACCCACCCACCCACCCCCGTGAGGATGCCAGAAAGTAGTCTCTTTTCCCCTGGAATAAAGTCTGTTTTGAATCTAGATCACTTAATTGAAATGAACAACATTCCTACTGCTGAGTGTTTTAAGCTATAAATGAAAGCAAATTTCCGTATTCACTTTCAGCCTTTGCTTTTGTATTAAGGCTTCTCCTCCCTATCTCAGCACTGAGGAACTTACTTCCTTATTTAATACCACCTGCTCTTCTATTCTGAATACTGTTGCTCCCTTTAAATTCAAAAAGCCTAAGCCTAAAGGTCTGCCTTGGCTTAATGACACCACCAGAGCCCTGAGGAGGAAGTGCAGAATATCCGAACGAAAGTGGAAGCATAATAAGCTTCAAATTTCCTTCAAAATTTTGAGATACAATCTTCACAAATATCAGGATGCAGTTAAGGCTGCGAGAGCAAAATACTTCTCTGACCTAATTTCTAATAACTCTCATAATCCCAAGGTCTTATTCAATTCCATAAATTCTGTGATTTGTCCCGCCCCCAGTATTAGTTTAGATGTGTCCCCCGCTATGTGCGAAGAATTTTTAAAATTCTTCATTAGCAAAGTTGAAGACATCAGAATGAACATTCCCCCCCCCACCCGTGACCTAACTGTCTCACTGCTCTGTTCATCTAAACTGGATTGTTTCCAACCCATCACGCTACCCTCCTTACAAAGATTGTTTCCACCATGAAACCTGCAACCTGCTCCCTTGACATTGTCCCCACTGCCCTCCTGAAGGATGTCTTTGACATAGCCAGTCCCAGCATCCTCTCTATTATCAACAGCTCCCTGGCCACTGGTACTGTTCCAACCTGCTTCAAGTGTGCCATGGTCCAGCCCCTCCTGAAAAAAAACAACTTAGACCCTACCTTACCTAGTAACTATGGACCTATTTCTAAACTTCCATTTCTGTCAAAGATTCTCAAAAAGGTTATTTTTAGTCAATTGTTGCCCTACCTAGACCAAAACAACATCTTGGAAAGATTTCAGTCAAGTTTTAAGGCTTATCATAGCACAGAGTCTGCCGTGCTGGAAGTGTATAATAATCTCTACCGACTCAGGTGACTCTGTCGTCCTAATTCTTTTTGACCTCAGCACAGCATTCGATACTGTGGATCATGCCATTTTAATAGACCGTCTCCAGTACGGGGTTGGTGTTGATGGCACTGCTTTGAACTGGTTCACATCCTACCTCAAAAATAGAAGCTTCTCCGTCAACCTAAGCAAATTTTCCTCTTCTCCAGCTAGTTTCTCCTGCGGGGTCCCACAAGGTTCCATCCTAGGTCCCATTCTTTTCTCTATATACATGCTTCCTCTCAGTCAAATCATTCAACAACATGACATTTCCTTCCATTGTTATGCTGATGACACACAGCTTTATCTCCCCTTGAAACCAAACAACCAGTCAAATCTAGTCAACTTCATGAACTGCCTTGAGGACATAAAGTGTTGGATGGCACAAAACTTCCTACAGGTGAATGAAGGCAGTTCTGAAATTGTCTTATTTGGCCCCCCTGAATCCATCAAAGTGATTACCAACAGTCTTGGTAACCTGTCCACCCTTGTCAAACCCCCTTGGTGTGATACTTGATTCCGCCTTTAAGTTTGACAAGAAAGTTAATGTAGTGGTAAAAGCCATTTTTTTCCAGCTTCGTACTATTGCCAAAATCAAGTTGTTTTTCTCTTTCAAAGATCTCGAGAAAGTCATCCATGCCCTTATATCCTCCCGCTTGGACTACTCCAACTCCCTGTTAACTGGGATTAGTCAGTCGTCCCTGTCCCGCCTGCAACTGGTCCGGAATGCTGCAGCCAGGCTCCTGACAGGTGCCCAGAGGAGGGATCATATTACTCCTATCCTGGCCTCTCTCCACTGGCTACCAGTACGGTTTAGAATTGATTTTAAGGTTCTCCTGTTTGTTTATAAAGCCCTAAATGGGCTGGCCCCCTCCTATATTGCAGACCTTCTAAGCCCTTATTCTACTTCCAGGTCCCTCAGGTCAGCTAACTTGGGGCTCCTGGCTGTCCCGCAATCACTGCATCACTGTAGTTCATTGTCGAAGCCTTGCTAGTTTACTTACAAGTCTTTTTCCCTGCAAGTCGCTGGTAGATTAAGGAGGAAGCAGAGAACACAGTAAAGAGTTATGTAGCCGTTGTATCATACAATGTGGAAATAGGCTATTTGGCTTAACATGCCCATGCTAAACAGCTGGCCATACTAATCCTATCTCCCAGCACTTTGTCTTCTATCTCTAGATGATTCAGATGCACATCTGGATACTGCTTAAATGCTGTCAGTGACCTAGGTACTTAGAACAGTCTGGGTGAAGAGGATTCCCCTCATATACCTCTAAATCACTTCTGCTATACCCTAGGTCTATGTCCTCTGGGATCAAAGTAAACAGGTCAAAGAACTGTGCATCTCCTTAATCCTTCAATCTGCTTGTTAGTAGGGAAAGAGGGTCATGTAAATTAGAGGTGGTATAGTCAATGTCAAGTGAAATTGAGGTTGGATATGAGAGAGAGAAGAATGTAATGTACATTAGACATTGTTCAAATTCATTTTCAATTTGGCTAATGAAGCAGCGTGTAGCAAGGTTCAGACTTGAACTTGGAAGTGGCAAATAGCATTCATGTCAGGCCACAAGAGTCTCCAATAAGAATGTGTGCCATTACCTGTCATGGAAATCAATCCCCATAATGCTTCTAACACAAATTAAAATGGGTGTTGCTTGCTGGCTATAGATTTTTTAGTGAAGGTATTTGTGGAGTTTGTGAATGGAAGGATGAAACCTATCTTCCTAGGAGAGAATAGAAGGTTCGAGGTCCCTAAACTATTGCCCTCTTCACTGTGGCACAGTAATACTTGGTCATGTTGGAGGACAACTTGTTAGACCAATGTAACAGTACCGGAAAGCCATCGTAATTTGATCTTCCGCTACAGCTCTCCATTGTTGGATGGTGACAATGTGTGTTGGTTGGATCTGTCCCCTGGCTTCAGGCTTTTAAAATGTCCAGCCAGTGTTGGAGCTTGACTCTTCAACCTCCTTGATGTTGAAGTTGTGCCGTCTGGCATGTCAACCAATGACCAAACATATAGTGCCTGTTCATCAGCCTCCCAAATTCATTTCTCTCACTGTCATTGTCTCTGGATCATAACTCATTTTGTCCTGTGGGCAGTGGGCATCTGGGAAACCTGTGTCCCTGCTATACAAGACCAGATGGACTTTTGACCTCACAATCTACCTCAACATGGTTTTGCACTTTGTCTGTCTGAAATTCACTCTCTCTGTAACTGCAATACTTTACTCTGCATTCTGTTACTGCTCTCACTTATGCTACCTCAGTGCTCTATAAATGGCATGAAAAAGTCTTCACTGTGTTTTAGTACGTGTGGCAATAATAAACCATTTCGATTTACCATGTTACTGTGCTCCCTTGTCCATCTAAGTTGATGGGTGGTGTAGGTTCAGGAGGTGCTGTTAAAGAAGTCTTGACAAGTGGGCATGATGCATTGGCAGTAGAGAATGTGAATATTTAAAATGTGGGTGGGAAACTTTGTTTTGAATTGTGTTAAGCTTCTTAAATGAAATTGGAATTGCGTTCAGCCGGGCAGACATATATCACACTCCTGGCTTATACTTTTAAGGTGGTGGAAAAGCTTTGGGGAATCAGGAATTGAGTCAGTCCTACTCAGTATACCCAGCTCTGACCTGTTCATTATGTAGGGGAGTCAGCGATGGTAATAATTTCGAAGTCAAGGGGAGGGATATGGCACCCTTTTGTTGAAGATGATCACTGCTTAGCACATTTACAGTGTGGATGTTATTTAATATTAGAATCAAGCTTTCCAATTATTGGCCCAGACCCAATTGTTGTCCAGGTCTTGTTCCATGCACACATAAACTACCTCATTATTTGAGCTTTGGGAATGGAATTGAATAGATTTATGTATCAGTAAACATCTCCACTTATGACTGTATGTTAGAATGAAGATCGTTGATGACAGAGATTTGAGATGGTTGGTATAGTTCTATGTCCTGAGGAATGAATACACTTTGGGAGTACTTTCTGCCCCAGTGCTTTGTAAAGAAACATTCATTTTCTCTCCACATTTGCCCTATCTGAGCAGCGTTGGAGGCTGGGTGATGTGATTGTTGCTCCCTCCAGTGGCCAGCCATCATCTCAACAAATGAAGGCACAAGAAATGGCAAACGCTGAGCTCTGGAGCAACCGGCCAGGTGCTGGAGGAACTCAGCGGGTCAGGCAGCATCTGTGACGAATAGTTAATATCTCAGCTTGAGTCCGTTCCAAAATATCAACTGTCCGTCTCACTCCACAGATGCTGTCTGATTTGCTGAGCTCCTCCACTTCTTGTTTGATGCTTGCAACAGATGACTTGTTATTTGTAGAGTGATTTGTAACACATTTTTGCAGCAGTCAGGTATCAGAAATAGGGACAGAAGATGACCATTCTGCCCTAGTGTCTGCTGTACCATCCAGTAACATTATGATTGATCATTTATCACAGTGCCTTCCCCTGCACTAACTCCATAACCTTGGTTTCCCTCCTCTTTATGCAATGCAGACCTGGAATACATCAGCATGGGCCTTTTGCAATGATGCAAGCCATGCATAAGTCTTGGAGCCTGGGAGCAACACCAAAGCCAACCCTAAAACAATTAGTCTTGGCTGGTCAATACAATAAAAAGCAATACTATCTGAACAGAAATCTTTCAGAAAGCTTCAAAGGTTCAAGCCCTTGAGTTTACTTCCACATGGTGACACTGTGCCTATTTTCAATGCTATCTAATTTCTTCCACTCCCCCTCGCCTGTGTCACCTAATTAACTGTATGGCTTTGGCATCATGATTATTTTTAAAGTCAACAATAATTGTCTCTTAATATCACAATGTATTCCGGTTAGAGCAAGTTGCCCTCAGAATTTATTTATTGATGGAAAACCATCGCATGATGGTTGTCTACTTTAACACAGGCCTGTCATCCTAGTCTTTCATTGCCCAAATCTGAGCAACTGTGGAGACAGAAACAGTGATTGTAAAGTAATTGCATGATTGTACATTCTATAAATGTCAGTGGTAGTCTTCTGTAAATAATAAGAATGAATGTTACGTTAATCAGTATTGCTTACACATGTAAGGCTGAAAACAATGAAGAATGCTTGAAAATGTTAAGCCTTTCTTTACTTTCATTGAGTCTTTCAATCTGCTTTCTTTATCCACTGGGTGCTTAAATCTTGCTTCGTTAAATAATCTTGTACTATTATCTATCTGATTTAGAATGCAGTGGACACTGGATTCTCTACTGATCTACATTGTGTTATTTCTAGAACTGTTTTCCAATCGTGTTCTTCTTTGGACTACAGCCCTCCTCCCTTTGAAGCTGATGTTTGAGCTATTCTGCTTGGTCTTGACTTCAGGCATTACACTTAACTGTATGCCTTCAGCTGTTTAAATAGCACTTACGCAGCCGTTTCATTTTCCCTATACTCAAGGACAGTGATTTAACAATGTTGCGCTAACTTTCAAATAACAGCTTTTGATATAGGCAGCATGTTTGTGCACTCAGTGAATTGTTCATAATATGTGTGCCAATTGTCAAAACTGGTTTCCTTCACACTGAGTTGCTTTGCTTTGTTTCAGTACCAAAGTACCTACAAATGTTACCTAACAGGCTGCAATCAAGAATACTGTGTCATTGTGTGATGAGTTGGCTCCTGGAAATACTCTAATAATCTAATAGTCAAACAAACATAGTAAATCATCTAATCTGACGTGTCTAGAGTGGAAACTAGAGAAAAATTTTTGAGTATCGAATATAAGATATTAAAATTGTATCTATAATTATTGCAGTAATTATAGAAACCTATCAATAGACAATAGGTTCAGGAGTAGGCCATTCAGCCCTTCGAGCCAGCACCGCCATTCACTGTGATCATGCTGTTCATCCACAATCAGTACCCTGTTCCCGCCTTCTCTCCATATCCCTTGACTCTTCTATCATTAAGAGCTCTATCAACTCTTTCTTGAAAGCATCCATAGAATTAGCCTCCACTGCCTTCTAAGGCAGAGCATTCCACAGATCCACAACCCTCTGTGTGAAAAAGTTTTTCCTCAACTCCGTTCTAAATGGCCCACCCCTTATTCTTAAACTGTGGCTTCTGGTTCTGGACTCCCCCAACATCGGGAACATGTTTCCTGCCTCTAGCGTGTCCAATCTCTTAATAATCTTATATGTTTCAATCAGATCCCCTCTCATCCTTCTAAATTCCAATGTATACAAGCCCAATTGCTCCAATCCTTGAACGTATGATCTTCCTGCCATCCCTGGAATTAACCCAGTGAAGCTATGCTGCACTCCCTCCACAGCAAGAATGTCCTTCCTCAAATTTGGAGACCAAAACTGCACACAATACTCCAGGTGGGACAATGGCAAACATAAAGCTTGTGCACCATGGAAGTAAACAGAATAGATAGTTTCTGACATCAGTCAATGTGCAGTACTAACAAGATGAACCTAGATCCATATGTTCAACTGTAGTAGTGATTCTAGCACTTGGCAAACAGTATCATCCAGCGTTACCATCCCTACCATCAGTTCTCTTCAAAAAGATGGAGGTTTTCTTTAACTAATTAATTATGAAATCAGTTGCTAATTAGTGTTTTATTAAGCTCTGTGGCATTAAGAGCAGTTGTGCTTGCCAGGGCTTCCTTTCACGATAGTTTTAATTTTGTTTTTATTCCTATTTACTTCTAAATGGTTGACATAGCAATTCTGGGTACATACCCTTTATTCAGCCGGGTTAGCAAAGAGGCCACTTTTCCTAACACAGGAAAGGACATGAGAGGTTTGCAGATTCATCATTTGTGAAGGAAACAATGTGTAGTCATCAGCAAGCATGAGAGCCGGATACCGGATGGTTGATATATTGTATGGAAGCAAAGTTGTTGAGACTAGTATATTGGATATATTTAGGACGCCTGTAGACAGGTATATGAATGGCAAGAGCTTAGAGGGGTAATGGCCAAATAGTAGGAAATGGCATTAACTTGAATATGCATCTTGATCAGCATGGACACTTATAGGCTGCAGACCACAATCTGTGCAGATTGAAAATAACATCTCCAGCTCAACACAGGGATGTGTGCTTCGCCTACTACTCTACTCTCTCTATACCTACAACTAGGCATAACTGAAATGCCACCTAGAAATTTGCTGATGATACAACCAATGTTGGCAAAATTTCAGATGGTGAAGGGAGGGTTACGGGAGTAAGATATACCTGTTGGTTGAGTGGTGTCGCAGCAACAACCTTGCACTCAATATCAGCAAGACTGGAGAGGTGATTGTGGACTTCAGGAAGGGTAAGATGAGTGAACACAAACCAATTGACATAGAGGGATCAGAAGTGGAGAGAGTGAGCAATTTCAGGTTCCTGGATGTCAATATCTCTGAGGTCCTAATTTGGACGCAATTTATTAATGCAGCTATAAAGAAGGCAAGCCAGCGGCTATATTTCATTAGGAGTTTGAGGAGATTTGGTTTGTCAACTAAAATACACAGACTTCCACGAATGCACTGTGGAGAGCATTCTGACTGGCTGTATCACCATCTGGTATGGGGGAGGGGCACAAGAGCGAAATAAGTTGAAGAAACTTGTAAAGTTAGTTGGCTCTATCATGGGTACCAGCCTCTGCAGGACCCAAGATATCTACAAGGAGCGGTGCCTTGGGAAGGTGATGTCCATCATTAAGGATCCCCACCACCCAGGACATGCCCTCGTCTCACTGTTACCGTCAGGAAGGAGGTACAGAAGCCTGAAGGCACACATTCAACGATCCAGGAACAGCTTCTTCCCCTCTGCCATCAAATTTCTAAATGGACATTGAACCCATGAACATTTCCTCACTACTTTTTTATTTCTGTTTTTTTTGGCACCACTTATTTTCACTGAACTATTTGGTGCGGTGAGGCAAGGTCTCCATCAGTCAGAGTTGACCATGGATATTGCATTCTAGCTGTCTAGATTCGCAAAACTGGGTGGTACTCTTGAAGCTTTCGCAATGAGTGGGTATAGCTGTAAGGCAGCAGAGGTTTGAGATCACAACTCTCCTTCTCCGAGGTGGACTGCTAATCATGGCTGACGAGCCCCATCTGCCCAAAGCAACATGTTTTAAGGCTCCAGTAACTCGCCTTTGCCCCTTCTCCTGTCAGTAGAAATGGTTCTGCCAGGCTTAGTAGTTAAGCCACACGTGAAGGCCAGGAGCTGGTCTTGGTTGTCTGAGGCTCATTGAGGCACACGCTATAGGGAGCATTTAATAGGTAACTTAACTACTTAATGGATATATATATATATGTATATATATTTAATGTAACTCAGTTTTTTCTCTATATTTATTTATCATGTATTTCATTTTACTGCTGCTGTAAAGTTAACAAATTTCACGACATATACCAGTGATATTAAACCTAAATTTGATTCTGATTCCATGCCATACAATTCCATCGCTCTTTGGCATAACCATCCTCGGGTGCCGATCCTAAGCAGAGGGGAATCTGCTACAGTGTCATCCTGGCAAACTCGATCTTCTTGATTCCTGACTGGCGCATTTTGTAGCCCGAGTGTCACAAGTCAGATTGTACAGCCCAGCCATAAAAATGGCACAGCATGCTCAAGAAGTTTATAGCCTATTCTTATTTATAATGGTCCAACCAGACATCATAGACTTTTTCTTCTGGCAGCAGTGACTGAGAAGAGATTGAGGAAGAAGTGGAGAAAGCAAAGAGCAACATCATGAACTCCTTTCTAATCAGCGCTCTATGACTAGCTGATTGTATTAAGGTTTCAGTGACTGCACTCCCGATTCCCAATGTACATAACTGAAGTTCACCATCTCCAAATAACACACAGAATTTTTCACAAAAGTTAAGACAACATATTATTACTGTATGAAGTAAAAGCTTAATAGGTGTACTTATCATAAAGGGCTTTTATTATGTGTCATTGCTGCCTGTTTTGGAGTGCAATATTTTAATTTAATATGTTCTTGAAAGAAGGGGATCTTAATGCAATATCCAACGTATTTCATGATCACTATTTTGACTACAAAATTAAATTGAATTACTTTTATAATTTACAAGATTCAGTATTGGTAATGTTATGAAGTGGTAGAAAAGGCACTAGGATCCATTTGCTTACTCCAGCTTTCAGCTTCTAAAATGTTGTAGACCTTTCACACAACTTTATCATTAAGATATTTAAAAAATATGTTTTCTTACAGGAGTTACAAAACCAAATGATAATTTTGTTATGCAATGTTTGTATGTCAGCAAGCACCTGGAACACAACACTGGAATGTCAGGCTGGACCTTGTCTTTGCAACCTTCTGGGTCAGAGACAAGGGAGCTGGCGCTGAAAGTGACAAGATCCACACTGAATTGTTGAAATATTTACTGTGTATTTTCACCTTCAGTTTTGACATGTGTATTTGAACATCCACATCAACTGCACTGAATATCAAGTTATGACCTGCAAAAGTTAATATTGTTGCTCAATGTTTCAAAGCTGATTAGTTGTGGAGCACATGGAACTACGGGGAAATTAAAACTACAAACATTTTTGCAGGTATTCTCTGCAGTTACACATGGCTCCAAGTTTGGTAATAAATAGCTAATCTCCAAGAGCGGTATATCTGATTTAATTTATGTTCTAATCTGTACTGGGACAGTCTGCATATTTAAATTTATTTTTTACACCAGATTTTTTTTCTCTATTCATAACCATTAGGCCTTGATGATTGTCTCCAGCAATACATAAAGAACTTTGAGAGGGAAAAAATCAGCGGAGATCAACTTCTGCGTATTACTCACCAGGAACTAGATGAGCTTGGCGTCACACGCATTGGCCACCAGGAACTTATCCTAGAGGCAGTAGACCTGTTGTGTGCTTTGGTAAGTGCAACCACTGACTTTATCTTTCCTGCCGTCATCCATTTTAAAAAATAGAATCCCAACTCATCTGTCTTCAGTAGAGATAGTATCTTCCCAGAAACAGAATTTTTACTGAGCTGTTGGGGAAGAGTGGGATTGGGAGTAATGGTAGAGATTTCTCTTCGAGATCCAAAATGACTACTTCCTTGTTTGTAACGTACAATTGATATCCTGCAATATGTGGCATTATTTTCCATATGCAAAGGACATTAAGATGTATAATGTTCCACTTACTTCTTTCCTTTTATCCTTTACCTTTCCCTTGGTTGGAGTGGGATGGTAGAACAATTACGGATATCCACTTGATGAAGCTTAAGGTTGCATTGTTTGGTTTATAAATGTATTGGATTCCGGGTGTTTTAAATTCTTCAGTTATTTTCTATTCTGTTTTTCGAGTGATCATATTTCAATAGGACTAGTGAGAAGCATAATGAGTTAACAAGATTTTTATATTAACAATCTGTATGGAGGCATGCTAATAAAGAAGGTAAACGTCATGCTAAATGGGGCTTTTAATAATGCTGGTTGAACATAATCATAATTACCAATGCTTTGCAATCCAATATTTTTGTCATCATTGTACCTTTACACAGCATTGTTTTTTTAAGGCACTTTGAGTAAAATCAACCTCCAACAACAATACAGTGGCAAAGTAACCTTTGAAGAAATGTAATATAGCAGTGATAGGAAAACTGAATGCACAGAAGTCCGACCTAGCCTGCTGAATGACAGCTTATCTTTGTGACTAAATTAATTACGGTTGGACTAAGTTATCAAAAAGATTTCATAACTTATTTCATAATAAGTTACATAATTGGACATAGCTTAGATAAGGAAACATGGAATGCTAACATACTTTTAGCTTAGTTACGTTCTTGGAAATGGTGTATAAATTCCCCTGTCTCCAAAATAATAGATTCCGGAATGTTTATTTACTTGAATATTCACTGTGCTTAACCTTGTCTGACTACTCACTGATTACTTTCATAGGGAGTTAATCCACACACCTTCATTTATTTTTAATAGGAAACTATTCTGCCTATGCATAATGTTCCTGGTATTGGACAGGCAGAATTTATCTCAAAGGTAACCAATTAATCGTACTTTACTCTTCACAGATAAAATTTTATTTCAAATTTCCAGCACCTGCAGTTCTGATGTGGGGTCTCGGCCTGAAACGTCGACTGTTTACTCTTTTTCATAGATGCTGCCTGACCTGCTGAGTTCCTCCAGCATTTTGTGTGTGTTGCTTTGGATTTCCCACATCTGCAGATTTCCTCATGTGTGATTCACATCGTACTACTGGGTTTTGTGCTGTACCTTTTCAAGGCCCTGTGTCTTAAACTTGTGATGATTGATAGCTTTTATTTTTCATTCCTCCAACAAGCCTCAGGAAATCATTGCAACCAGCTAATTCACTTCGCTGAAAACCATGAAATGCTGGTCAGACAGCATCTGTGCAAAGAGATGCAGCATTCTCATTTCAGGTTGAATGCCCTTCATCAAAATTCACTTGGTCTGTGCAGCTTCTTTTCTGAAAATCAGAATCAGGTTTAATATCACTGGCATATTTCCTAAAATTAGTTAACTTAGTGGCAACAGTACAATGAAAAACATGATAATAAAGGGAAAAATAAATAAGTAAATCTATTACAGTAAGTGTGTGTGTGTATACACACACACACACACACACACACACATAATGCATATACGTATTAAATAGTTAAATATAGTGCAAAAACAGAAATAATGAAAGTGAAATAGTGTTCACTCTCCATTTAAGAATCAGATGGTGGAGAGGAGGAATCTGTTCATGAATCGCTGAGTGTGTGCCTTCAGGCTTCTGTACCTCCTACCTGACAGTAACAGTGAGAAGGTATCATGGGTGATGGGGATCCTTAATAATGGACAGTGCCTTTCTAAGGCACCGCTCCTTGAAGATAACTTGGACACTATGGATGCTAGTATCCAAGATGGAGCTGACTAATTTTACAACTTTCTGTAGCTTCTTTCAATTCTGTGCAGTACGCACACCCCCCATATCAGACGGTGATGCAGCCTGTCAGAATGCTCTCCACGGTACATCTGTAGAAGTTTTCAAGTATCTTAGGTGATGAACCAAATGTCCTCAAACTTCTAATGAAATGTAGCTGCTGTGTTGTCTTTTTTATAACTGTGTCGATATGTTGGGACCTGCTTAGAACCTCAGAGACTTTGACACCCAGGAGCTTGAAATTGCTCACTCTCTCAACTTCTGATCCCTCATCCTACCCATTCTGAAGTCCATAATCAGCTCTGTGGTCTTATTGACGTTAAGTGGAAAGTTGTGGCTGCGACACCATTCCACCAGCTGATATACCTTGCTCCTGTATGCCCTCTCGTCTCCATCTGATATTCAATGGTTATAACAATGGTTATATCATCAGCAAATATATAGATGGTATTTGAGCTTGCCTATCCACACAGTCATGGGTATAGAGAGAGTAGAGCAGTGGGCTAAGCACACACCCCTGAGCTGCACCAGTGTTGATCATCTGCGAGGAGGAGGTGTTATCACCAATCCACACAGATTGTGGTCTTCTGGTTAGGAAGTCGAGGATGCATTTGCAGAGGGAGGTACAGTGGTTCTGTAGCTTATTGATCAGGACTGTAGAAAAGTTGGTGTTAAACGTTCAGCTATAGTCAATGAACAGCATCTTACATAGATGTTTGTATTGCCCAGGTGATCTAAGGCCGTGTGAAAATGTACATGGGTGCTCTGGTTGCTTTTTATTTCATTGATGAGGCATCCCTCATGAATATATAATCATTCTTCCCAGTAAATGGAAGAAAGATTTCCCAACGTCATCCTGGATGGATAAACCATCATTTAATTTTTCACTCACTGCTGGCAGCTACATAAATACACTTTGTGGCCACTTTATTTGCACCACCTGTACCTAATAAAGAGGCAACTGAGTGTATCTTCATGGTCGACTGCTACTCTAGCCCATCCACTTCAAAGCTCTTCTGCATGCCACCATTGTATCACATGGTTACTTGAGTTACTGTCCTTCCTGTCAATTTGAACCAGTCCAGCCGACCTCCTCTGTCTGTCTCATCGACAAAGCATTTTCGCCCATAGAAATGGCACTCAATGGATTTTTTTTTGTTTTTCGCACCATTTTCTGCAAACTCTAGAGACAGTTGTTCATGAAAATCCCAGGAGGTCAGCAGTCTCTGAGATATTCAAACCATCCGGTCTTGCACCAACAATCATCCCATGGTCGAAGTCACTCAGATCACATTTCTTCCCAAATCTGATGTTTGATCTGAACAACAGCTGAACCCCTTGACCGTGTCTGCATGCTTTATGCATTGAACTGCTGCCACATGAGCTGATTAGATATTTGCATTAACGGCAGGCGTTCAGATACAAAGTAGCCACTGAGTGAATAGCTGCTAGATGTTTAGATAAAAAGTAGCAGACTCAGATACGTATACAAAATGAAAATTGCAATGGCGCAGTTCTGACAATGGTATGAATGATGTGAACTGACCCAGATCCACACAGAGGAAAGAGAATCAAACGTGTACTTAAGCAAGAAAAATCGGATCTTTTAATATAATATTCTGATATCTTATTCATCTCAATATGAGCTACGGGCAAGAATAAAAATTAGACAGCTTCCTGATTTGATGAGCAATTCATACTTCTGGTTTCCAGGAACAAACAGGCAGTTCCTTGCATGAGCTCATTACCCAGTAAGGAAAGTTAATCAACCTTTATCAAAGTTAAACCTTTCTTTTGACTCGTCAACTTAATCGTTTACTGCAGTTCTAAGTCTGACAGTTGACCCGAATTATTACTTAGAGTGGAAAATGTAAAGTGCACAGGATACAGAATTGTCAATGTGATTGTTTCATCATTACACACCATTACGGAAATTCTTGGCCATATGAATTTACAGCAAAAAGATGGAGAATGAAAAGATACATAATAAGATCACCTGTAATGTTTGACCAATGTTATGACTGTTGTCACTTCCAAATTAATTCCTTGGAAAATGGTTTCATTGGAGAACGAGGTTTCATGGGAGCTTCGCTATTTTTGATGAACAGATTTGAAGTTTGAAGAATATGTAGTCCAAACTGCTTGGTGTTTGATGTACCTTGGTACAAATATTGAGTATTAATAGCAGTTTAACACTTAGCAGAAGCATTGTAGATGTATATGTTTGTAAAGTCTAATATTATTTTACTTGTGAGGTAGGAAAACAATGGTCTTGAGGGTTGTCTTATTGCTGTTTGTACTGTCCCACACAATGAAATTGTATGTTACATTAACTAAACATGTTTTTAATTTACCTTTGTACATAATTTGTGAGAAAATTTCAAATAGCACAAAATAGAGGGTGTAGTGGATTGCTTTTCGTTGAAAGTGTAATATAAATGTATTTTGTTGCCTGGGGTAAGTACATTTATTCTAGTAGAGAAAGAGAGAAGAAAAGTAACTTGATATCCCAAATCACTTCAAAAACTGGGTGTTTATTGCTACAAACAAGCAATGTGGTTAACAATGCTACGCTATATTGATCCTTTGGCATAAGTTGGGATTTTTGGGGAGGCAAATCATAAATGAAATTTATGCTTTATAAATTTGATTTAATAGGTGGATTGTGGAAAGAAAAAATAGCATTAATGTCAAGTTAGTATAAATAGGTAGTTGATGACTGGCACAGTCTTGATGGTCTAAATGGCCTATTACTGTGCAATATTTCACTTTGACTCTTCGTGGGAAGTCTATTCACCCTGAACAAACGAGGTGTTATTTTGTTGCTATGCTCAGTGCAATGTTATGCTTGAATAATATAGGAAAAACAGTGTCTAAAAAAAAATTGAGCCATTCTTAATTGTCAGGAAATGACAAACTTATGTACAAAATGCTTTTGTTTTTTTTTTCAGAACTATGGGCTTGAAACAGAGAACCTTAAAACACTATCCCACAAACTGAATGCATCTGCCAAAAATCTTCAGAATTTTATAACTGGTCGAAGGAGGAGTGGACACTATGATGGAAGGTCCTCCAGGAGATTACCTAATGATTTCCTGACATCAGTGGTGGATCTTATAGGTGCAGCTAAAAGCTTACTGGCATGGCTGGACAGGTAATTCTTTGAATAAGACCCTTTTTACACTTAGTGGGAAAGACCGAAAATCTGGATGACTGAGAACCTGATTATTCTGGAATTAATGAAAATATAGGTTTCTTTGATACTTAAACATTGCAAATCTCCAATTTCTTACAAGCAGCATTTTTGTCTTTCATTTCATTATTTCGGAGCTTTAGAAGTCCAAGAAAACCTATTTAAAGGTGTCGACTCTTAATAAATAATTTCTTTATAAGGGCAGAGTCCTGAGCTATCAAAATGTTTGATCCCAAGATCTTGTTGGGGGGAATGTGCTTACAAGGATTTTATGGGAGATTTTTCTGCTTGGACATTGCTTCCTTCAGCTCATTGAGCCAAATCATGCTGCCTGTGGCAGCTGGTCCTGAAGGTAACTACCAGCTTTCAGCGCTCCCAGGTAAATCCCGGATTTGTGTCGGCCCACTGTGAGTCCGGTTCGTGCTGAGTGACAGGTGTCGACACATCTGTCACTCCGCTCCATCACTGCACTCTACAGAGATTATATTGGCAGAGCCCAGGCATGCTGGGATTCCCTGGCATCTGATGGGGAAATCCATTCTCTGGTATTACAGTGGTCAGACCTGACGTATGATCTGAGATCACATTCACTTCAGTGGTGGGGGCGCGGGGGGTGGGGGGGTTCCTATCCTGGAACTAGGAGAAACAAGATAAGTCATTTGTTTTGGGGGCATTTTGACATTTTATATTTTTTAGCTTTTTTTTATTGTGTTATGAACTTTATTTAAAGTTTTTTTGGTTAACTTTAACTTTTAAACTTTTTATTGCTATTGTAAATGTCATGGAACATCAGATTTAAGTATGATTATGAGGTTGCATGCCTTCCATTTTAAATTTAATCTTACTGCCTGGAATCCAGGTGTTAAAACAGAGCAATAAAAGAAAATCCAGTTGGGAAATTTATTTACACAACCTGCTAGATGCAGTTCACGTGTCACCACTCCTCTAAATGCCACCATGATTAGACAAACACTTCCGTGCAAGTAATTGTAATAATCCATACTTATTCTTCCCTCTGCTAAGGTCCATAAATGCAGCCTTGGATTTCTCTTTTCAATATCCCCCATACTTTGCTTCTTCAAAACCAGCCCGTTCAATCCCTTCCCCCTGAGGTCTCCGATCTCTCCCAGGAGACCTACAGTCTGCTCTTCCCTCATTGGCTCTTTGGACACTTCTCCATGTGTGTTGCAATCTCCCCATCATTGATGTCTCTTATCACTTTCCCCAGGTGTCTTATCTCCATTTCTTGTCTTTAAAGCAAAAGATGATTTGGCAGAATGTACAAAGTAGATCTCATTTGGAAGGTGGTACTGGACGGTACAGACCATCTTGCTGAAATATGCAAACTGCTACTGAACTTGTCATGTGGCCTTTCCAATACCTTTTTTCCTCCTCAGTATCTGGTGACTAAGGCTTACTTGGCCACAGTTTGTCTTCCTTCGGGATGTCGCTCTCCATATCCATGAACCAGTCAAAAACATTAAGGAGGATAATCTGTAAAACTGAACGGGGTTTTAGGGAAGCCTCTTCTGGACTTTTTAAATGCAATTTTGAATTGAATTGACTTTATTACTTACATCCTTCACATACATGAGGAGTAAAAATCTTTACGTTACATCTCCATCTAAATGTGCAATGTGCAATTTATAGTAATTTATAATAAATAGTATGTACAACGGGATAGTCAATATAACATAGAAATAAGTTGTGTCAGCATGAGTTAATCAGTCTGATGGTCTGGTGGAAGAAGCTGTCCTGGAGCCTGTTGGTCCTGACTTTTATGCTACGGTACCATTTCCCGGATGGTAGCAGCTAGAACAGTTTGTGGTTAGGGTGACTCATGTCCCCAATGATTCTTCAGGCCCTTTTTATACACCTGTCACTATAAACGTCTTGAATAGTGTGAAGTTCACATCTACAGATGTGCTGGGCTGTCCACACCACTCTCTGCAGAGTCCTGCGATTGGGGGAAGTACAGTTCCCATATCAGGCAGTGATGCAGCCAGTCAGTGATGTGCCCCTGTAGAAAGTTCTTAGGATTTGGGGGCCCACACCAAACTTCTCCAATTGTCTGAGGTGAAAGAGGTGCTGTTTTGCCTTTTTCACCACACAGCCGGTATATCCAGACCATGTGAGATCCTCAGTGATGTTTATACCATTCTTCACACTTCCTGTCTTCAGGCTGTCTTGGGGGTGGAATGTTGTAACATTTAAGACAAGGTAATGCTGGGGATATTAATCGTCATTCTGAAAACAAAGAAAGGGGGTTCTTTCATTAACGTATATTAATGATTATAAAGTACAAGGACAGCAAAAAAGACAAATGTATAAACATCTTGGTGAGCATGACAGGTGGAGGATTGGCAAATTTGTCTTCATAAAACTTGCCCTTTCTTAACTCGATGATTCAGAATTTTGAAAATTCTGTATCATGTCTTTGGCTAGAAGGTGAGACACAGGCTGGCACATCCATGCACACACTGAGGTTGGGTGGGACTACAACTAGAGGTCATGGGTTAAGGGTGAAAGGTGAAAAGTTTAAGTACAACATGAGGGGAAACTTCTTCACTCAGAGGGTCATGAGAGCATGAAATAAGCTGGCAGCGGAAGTGGTTCATGCTGGAGCTCCATTTCAATGTTTAAGAGAGGTTTGGATAGGTACGTGGATTGGAGTGGTAAGGAGGGCTGTGGTCTCAGTACAGATCGATGGGAGTAGGTGGTTTAAATGGTTTGTCACAGACTAGTTGGGCCAAGGGGCCTGCTTTTGTGCTGTACTTTTCTATGACTCTCTGTCATATCACCACCATCATCAGCGATCACTCGTAGTTGGGTATGATTCTTCTCCTGGTGCTTGATCTGGTCACTTGTGGGTCTTGAGGTGACTGAAGAGACCGACCTGTGATCCGCAAGTCCTATTGCAGCGTTGGCTGGTGTCAGTCATTGAGGTGGTGGCGGATGGAGGTGGTTGGGCCTTTCCCAGGCTCAGTCTCAGTGGCATGGTGGAGGTACCCTTCGAGCTGTGCACTCCCCCCATAGACAGTCCTTCTCCAGGTTCTCCTACCCTGTGCATGCACACATATGGAATCGAATAAATGCTCTTTGTCATCTTGTTATTTCTGAGTCAATGTTGGTCTGTAATTCATGTTGGTTTTTCCATATTCTATCAATACCGAACCACAGATCAGGGTTTCAAATGAAGATCAGATGTTGCCACAAAGCCGTCACTAACACATCTCAAAATGAATGAAGCATGTATTCATCTTACAGTTGACTGTCTGGGGTGCACATCCACTGTCAGATATGAAGGAGACTTTAAGCTGGTAGTTGTTCAGCTGCATAATATGTTTCTTAACTGGCTAATTAGTCAGCGATATCTTGTGATTCTGAGCCACCCAAGAATTTGCTGGAGTTCAGATACACTAGATAGAATTCCACTGTGTAGCACTATGTTCTTTTGTACAGAGCTCCATGTGACGGAATTTCTGGGAGAGATATATATTCTGGGTGAGAAGGTCTCCTTTCATAAATGATATATGTCTAGGGTCGGTATGATTTGGAGTTCAACCAAACAGGAACGTTGTGATTTTCCGATTAAAGAAACCTCGATTTGAGTGAATTCTGCGTAAGTACTGCCCACACATAATTGTCGGTCAGCAAGAAATAACAGATCGTACACCACATAAAATTATAATTTCAGCTTTATCAAACAGTTATTAAGAGAAAAAAAAGAAAGAAACAAAAAAAATAAAAGGGCCCATCACAGTTAAACCAGTCTAAATGTGCACATAACCGTTGGAGCTCGTCTCTTCCAAAGCTTGGTACAACCGTTAGTCATAGCGCCAAGCCCATGATTTGCGTGAAAGCCCCCGCCACAGTCTGAACTTCCCTTGAACTCCATCTTGGCCAGACTAGCTCTCCCCCAGGAGTATGGGCCCTCCTCCTTGCAGCCATTCATCTGCACAAAACACTTCTTGCAACAGGGACTCTCCTTCCCACGGGTTTCTGTGGCATCTTCCCTTCTGTCCCACTCCACAAATCTCACCAAAATATACCCCAAATCAGACTACTGTATGTCACAAGTCTCTCTCCACCCCACTCTCTTTAAAGCTTTCTCCAGATCCCACCATCTTGATTGGCTGACACAAACATCCCGAAGTTGAAGAGCAGGGCTTCTTATCTTAGCTGAAACCCAAACATACTACCAGCAGGACACACTGCTTTTGCAGAAAATGGCTAAAATGCATTGTAGTAGAAATCATAACCAGGGCATTACATAATATACACGGAAGCCCGTGTTTATCTTGATGGCACCTACACAAAATTATAAAGTATGGGTGAGGCCTGTGAATACTAGTGAGCTATGACACAGAAGCAGCTCATAATCAGGGTGGGAGGGTGGAGGAATTGAGAATCATGTTGGCCTTATTTACTCAGAGCTTATGTTTATCTGGTCCGCTCTCTGGGAATACAATACATCTATCTCTTTCCACACACGTCCTTCGTTAAAGCTTACTTTATGAATCCCAACACCTCTTTGATGCTCGTGAGTATTTGTCTGGCCAACACATTCCCACCTTCCCCCAAGTTTACTGCTTCCCCTTCCAATGTCTTCCCATACCAATGATCCACTGGTCTCTCATCTTCCATTATCATCTCCTGTGATTGCCCTTACTGTAAAATCTTCTCTCCGTGTCCCTCAGCCTTCTAACCCCCTCCCCCACTGATCTCTTTACGCTGCATCTCTCCACTTGAATTCACTAAACATGCATGTGTCCATAATCTACTCCTAAAAATATCTTCCCTGTGATCGTCAGTCTCCATTTTCGTGCAAATTCAGAGATGAAAGGCCTCTGTGGGAACCTTCTTGGGCAAAGCCTGTACTAACACACACATTGTCTTGGATTTTGCATGGATGAAACCATCACTGGTAGCCATCTGGAGTTAACAGAAGCTATTGTTTGATGGAGCTCTAAATATTGCAAGTGCTCTTCTGCACTTTGATAATATTCTTTTCTTTAATGCCGCCATTGTCTGCTGCTGTCATCCACTTAAGGTGTTGTCCTCTTCTCAAATGACTTTCCTGCTCCGACAGTTGTTTAGTTCTGCTTTCAGCTACCTCACTTAAATTCTTCTTAAATGGTTTCTGCAAACCCTTTATTGTGCTAGTTGTCTTGCATCCTGTTCTTTGGATATTGGGGCCACAAAATATCATCATTCTTGCATTTTTGAAATGCCCACAATAGACTTTAGAAACCAGTCTTTAGAGATCCACATTAGTCCCGGTTAAAGGATTGTTGCTTGTCAGGCCAGCAGCTGTATCGTGCTACCACAGTAAATGTTGTTACGTACCCCATAACTGGGTTGCCAAACCAGCAGGAATGGACCACTTAGTTAGAGTCTGGATTACTGGAACTAAGAAAGTTTTATTAAAGAAATAAGCAACACAGTACTCTAATCAAAAGGATATAATTGCAACAGTTTAGCAGTGATAAAACACACATGTACCCAGAACTAGGATAATAGGATCAATCAAGCTCTATCACAGTCTAGGGGTAAATGATCAATTTCAAGTGACGCAAAGTTCAGTTCAATTTAGTTTAGTTCAGTTCGCAGTAATCGCTGTTGTGCTGTTGGGGCGGGGAGAAGAGAGAGAGCAAAAGCGAATGAATATTCAAAACGGATTCCAAACAGACCTTCGATATTCCTCGCAGTTAGCCTTCGGGCGAGCCCTTTGTAATGTCTTCTGAGGTCACCAACTGTGACCCCTCCGTTCCAGAAACGATCGTTCTTCTGCGGTGAATCCGGCACCCAGGCAAGGGCGGACACACACACCGGGTTCCCACCGACCCATACCTTTCTACCCTGTGCGTCTATGGCTGGTCCTGCAATCAGACCTCCAAAACTCCCACCAACTTGTGGGGGCACACCGCTTCCAGGGTCTCGTTACCTCGTGGAGTCGTGTCTCGCCTTAGCGAACCTGTCCCTTTTTATCCCCCTGCTGGGGTATCGCCTGTCCATCAAGCTTCAAACAGTTCAGGGTTCAAAGCCACTGGTCTCTGACAATACTCGGATCTGTGTATCCTTTTCGTTAATCCCTCTCGTCTCTCTCTCTCTTATTAGCACCTTGCATGTTCCCCCATTGTCCTCTTATCGGCATCAATCTTCTGATAACTGGTTCTTTTGTCACAATGTCCACAGTGATGAAGCTGCAGTTTTCATGCATTTCCTACCACTTTAGGAAGTGCTTGGTTGAATTTCGAGAGTGGCAAAATGCAACCCAGAAATGGTCACAATCTCCCAACTCAACCCATAAGTGATTTTCAGCCGCGGGACTCTGTTAGTTAATTTTCTGGCCAGCATTTCAATTTTTATGAGAGTCCAGAAGTGTGGCTTGTTAAAATACTGTAGGCGACTAATAATTCCATTAAGGAACTTAGGGAAACCTCTTCAGCCAGAGTTGATAGAGTGTGGAACTCCTCACATGCAGTGGTTGGGGTGGATAACACCAATGCACATATGGGGATTAAAACAGAAAGTGCTGGGAACAAACACTCAATGGGTCAGGCGGCATTGGAGGAAGGAGAAATAGAGTTAATATTTCAGGTTGAAGACCTTTATCAGAACCTTGCACTGAAATGGGAAGTTGATAAAGATATGGGGAGGAAAGTGAAGATAGATGTTCTCGCAGGGTTAGAGAAGAACAGCATGGGCTGAGACTGAAACAGCAATGGAAACGTCTATCCCAGACCTTGACAACTGTCCTTGTATTGTTCACGAAGGCTTGCACTTGCATTCATTAGCTGGTTTGCAGATGAATTATCTTGGGCTCCACAACAGTCCTAAGCTACTTGCCAACTAAACAACAGATGTTAACTAGAAGCTCTAAGCCTGCAATAAATATAAATCAAGTTGTTTATTCATGAGACATCTGTAAGGTGCCCAGTAGCCACTGTTTTTAAAGTCTTTTAACTGGTTGGGCTGCATGCACTTTTCAGAATGTTTGCCAGGCACCAGAATGAAGAAGACAATAAAATCTGCAGATGCTGGAAGTCCAAGCGACACACACAAAATGCTAGAGGAACCCAGCAGATTAAGCAGCATCTATGGCAAAGAATATACAGTCAATGTTTTGGGCCGAGACCCGTCATCAGGACTGGAAGGAAAAAAAAATGAGAAGTTAGAGCAAGAAGGTGGGGGATAGGGAGGAAGAAGTACAAAGTGGTGAAGTGAAACTGGGAGAGTGGGGGGGGTGAAGCCAAGAGCTGGGAAGCTGATAGGTGAAAGAGATAAAGAGCTGGAGAAAGAGGAAACTGATAGGAGAAGATAGAAGGCCATGGAAGAAAGAGAAGGGGAGGAGCACCAGTGGGAGCTGATGGGAAGGTAAGGTGACGAGGTGAGAGAGGGAAACGGGTAGGGGAATGGTGAAGGATTAGGGGCAATTACCAGAAGTTCGAGAAATCGATCTTCATGCCGGATTGGAGGCTACCGAGATGGAATATAAGGTGTTGATGTCCAACATGAATGCGGCCTCACCGTGGCAGTAGAGGAGGCCATGGATGACATGTCAAAATGGGAATAGGAAGTAGCATTGAAATGGGTGGCCACGAGGAGATCCCACCTTTTCTGGTGGACTCCTCGGGGATCTTCGTAGGTGCTTGGTGTAGCAGTCTCCCAATCTACATTGGGTCTCACTGATATACAGGAGGCCACACCAGGAGTACTGGATGCAATAGATGACCCCATTAGACTCAAAGGTGAAGTGTCACCTGAAAGGACTGTTTGGGGCCCTGAATTGCAGTGAGGGAGGAGGTGTAGTGGCAGGTGTAGCACTTGTTTCGCTTAAAAGGATAAGTACCAGGAGGGAGATCATTGGGGAAGATGAGTGGGCAAGTGAGTCGTGTAGGGAGTGATCCCTGAGGAAAGTGGGGGAGGGGTGGAGGGAAAGATGTGCGTGGTGGTGGGGGATTCCGTTGAAGATAGTGAAAGTTTCGGAGGATTATGTACTGGACATGGAGGCTGCTGAGGTGGTAGGTGAGGACAAGAGGAACCCTATCCCTGATGATGCGTCAGGAGGATGGGGTGAAGGCAAACATTCGCAAAATGGAAGAGATGCAGTGAGGGCAGCGTTGATGGTGGAGGAAGTAAAGCTCCTTTCTTCGAAGAAGGAGGACATCTCATTAGTTCTGGAATGAAAAGTCTCATCCTGAGACCATATGCGGCGGACAAGGTAGAACTGAGCGAAGGGGGTGGCATTTTTACAAGTGACAGGGTGGGAAGAGGTATAGTCCAGGTATCTGTGAGAATCAGTGGGTTTATAGAATATATCTGCAGATAAGCTGTCTCCAGAGTTAGAGATGGAGAAATTGAGAAAGGGAGGAAAGTGTTGGAAATGGGCCAGGTAGATTTGAGGGTAGCGTGGAAGTTAGAGACTTCACAAGTCCCACTTAGAGTCATCCACCCACTCCCAAATTTCATCAGACAGAAAAGGCAAGGACAGCTTCTCTACTGGTTAATTGACAGATATGTTAGAATTGCTTTGGATGTCACAGCTCCTGACATAATGATGGTTAAATTTGCCAAAATAAAAGAAATTATGGATTAATTACTATTCAAAAACCTGGGCAATACTATTAGATTTTTTTTTTGCTGACAGTTTGTGACTTTTACATTTTCCTATTTTCATTATCACTCAATATTTGTGAATTAGTTTCTTTTAACCTTCTATTGACCTTTCTGAGATGGATAAATATGTGAGGGAAGGTTGCAGTACAAGCAACGAGGTGACCATAGCTCTCATAGGCAAATGTTGTGGTATTGATTTAGGTGGACAGAGTAAAAGTATAACACTATTGATGAATGAATATCAAGTAAATGAAACGTGAGAGATTAACCAATTGATTGGTTTCATTGATCAGATGATGACCACAATTTTCACATGCTATTTTGGCTGGCATATAATAAAATAATACATACTAGTTATATAAATGGATACAATTATTGGCATGTCTTGTGTAGGAGGAACATGTTTTCCAAAGGATAATAGTTCCTAAATATTGTTTATGAAACAGCAATATGCTGTATAATTGTACATCTTCAGTCATACTTATGTTTGTAATCTTCCTGAAATCCAATTCTTTTTATATGGAAGTCTTAGCTGTTCTTTTTCCATTATAAATAGTTTATGTTGCATTTCACAGATACATTTGTTCAATAAAATGTAGTTATATGAGAGTGAAAACTTTCAAGTTAGCTGCTTGATACAAGTAAGGGGGGAGGGAAATAGATATCTGTTGGTTGAGTATATCTGTGACAGCTTTCAATTCTGCCCTGATCTCATTAACTTTATTTCCTCGCTCACCTCACCGCCCCCCTCCCCCACCCCCCGGTATCTGGAGTGATATTTTCTCTTTTATCTTAATAAGCATGAACTTTTCAATAGTTTAGAAAGTTAGTTTTGAAATATTACTGAATAACCAAAGGAATTAGTTTGATGATATTTGAAAACACGCACTAAATCAATATGCAATACTGATTGATCTGTTTGAATGTACTGAAATACTGATTTTATCTTTTTAGGTGTTTTGCACTAATGCCATTTTATCCTCGTCACGCAAAGGTCACAAAATTGCTTAATACTGGGTGTGCTACAGTGCTGATGTAGCAAACTTATTTTAACCAATTTTCAACCAAATAGTTCTGCTTTAATTTGTGTAGATTTGGGCTAAACGTGTCCAGTAGGAAGATTGGAAACACCAGGTGAGCATTTGATGCTCATGAAGCATCAGGCACACTAATGTGGTTCATGCTCAGAAGGAGAGGCACAAGAGACTTCAGTTGCTAGAGATCTGGAGCAGCTCACAAAGGTGCTGGAAGAACTCTGTAGGTCAGGCAGCATCTGTGGAGGGAAATGGACAGTCAATGTCTCGGGTCAAGACTGACTAGAAAAAGGAAAGGAGACAGATAGTATAAAATGATGGAGGGAAGTGTGGAGCAAGAGCTGGGAGGTGATAGGTGGAAGTGACAAAGGGCTGAAGAGCCAAAAGACACTTTGTCACTTCCACCTATCATCTCCCATCTTCTTGCATCATTCTCTCTGCGCTCCCTCCCTCATTGGCCTATCATCTCCTCTCACCTGGATTCACCAATCACCTGCCAGTTCTTGCTCTACTCCTTCCCTCTATCTTTTTATACTGTTTATTTCACCTCTAGGTGCAGGGTCTCAAACCAAAGTGTCCCTTCATAGATGCTGCCTGACACACTGAGTTCTTCTGACACTTTTTGGATGTTGTTCATGCTCAGAGGGGCCTGGGGTCCAGCTTTGTGATTGGTGGGATTTTGTCTGGAAATGACTATCAAACAAGGTTGTTCTGGACCAATATAATAATGTGCAATGCAGCTTCAAGTCTCTGATGTAAGCATGTAGCGGACATACCCAGAATTGTCCAGATATGCACAAATAGGAACGGGCCTTGTTTCACTGTTGTTTCTTTGTTGTATGATGTGTTTTGTGTTCTTCTGCTAAGCATAGTGGGCATGTTATATTGACACTGGAGTGTGTGGTGACACTTACGGGATGTCCTCAGCACATCCTTATGCACGTCAGTTGTTAATGCAAATGACACACTTCTCAGTGTATTTTAATACATATGTGATCAAAGATCTATATCTGATCTGTTCTAATGTAGACTTTTGACACAATTTTCTTGAAGCACCGCATCTGCACAACACAAGGAGAAAGCATCAGGTGCAGCCCAAACTACCGAACGCCTTGTGACCAACTGCATGCATGCTGGCAGACAAGTTACTGGGGAGTCAACTGCATAATGATTGACCTAGTGAAGGCGGCCTCAATTGGCATTTGATTTTACAGCTCATTTTGGCTACAGGAAGCTTTTAAATACAAAATCTCTAGGGAACATTCCCTCTCTTTCAACATTCAACTCCCTCGCCACACATCCACTTCTCCACACCCTTCCTCCATTAAAACCTGAATCATGCTAAATGTTCTCTCTAATTCATGACTTTATGCAAGTTATTATATTATTAACTCTTTGGGCAATATCTAAATACATTTCTGACATACATCTAAATCTTCCAGTCTGTAGTTTATTGAAATATCTTATTTCTCCTTTTGGTTAGCTGTCTTAATTTAAATGAAAAGAGTTTTGAATAATCACCACTTTGTTATACTGGGCAGGGTCCTTTATACATTGTGTTTCTCTGAAAGGGACAACTTCCATTATCTCATACTGTTGAGCTGATTGTGAATCAAGAGTGCCTATTCATTTTTGGTAAAGCTGTTCACAGGGTAACCAAATCTACTTTCTGCAACTCATGACTATTCTCTCAGCCAAAGTTGCAGGCACATTTCTGCTTTGTTTTGAAGAGTTTTTAATCCACGAAATAAATATTGGATAGTTTAATAGTAGTCTGCCATGTCATCCTTTCGCATAGGAGCATGTGTAAAATTTCATGTTTAGTCCTTTTTTAAGTTCTCATTCAAAATGAAACCAAGCATACCTATAGGGCATTGTCTATTATGTGCCAAGGATGATAAAAAGTAAAGTATTACACAACCTTTCATTTGTATTGCATTTTAATGTGATATAAACATTCCAGTGAACATCAAAAGGGTGGTAACACAAAGAAAGCTGATGCACATAAAGCCACATAACAAGAATATAGGACAGATCACCCAATGATAAGGTACAGGACTGGCCTTTCAGGTTGTATTAAAGGAGGAAAGAGAAATTCATGCTGTTGCAACCATTTCAATGCTAAGTTTTTAAGAGGATGCAACTGTGGAGGAGCTCCGACAGCAGTTTCTGGACTTCGTTCTTCAGCTGTGCATGTGTAGATGCCAGACATTACTGTGAGGTTATTCCCACCGCACTCGTATAGCTATTGGCCTCATCATTGTTAATGCAGAGTCTCCCAGGATACAAGAATTATTGGGGTGCCCGTGGATCTATGATAAACAGTAAATTTTAGATCTAGGACTGTCTGATGACAATATCTTGGGAAATATAATGATAGATTTGCGATCCAGTGAACATTCGGTAATCTGGGATTCAATTTTTTGGAAATCTGGCTTGCTCATTAGTCTGGAATGTGAGCAGGATATGTGGCCAGAGCTTCGAGTCTGGAATACTGCTGGCTTTGGAATCTGGATTGTGGGCATGGTGTTTAGCTGGAACAGGGGTGGGGTCTGAAACTGTAGAAGTCAGGAATGTGTGTCAGTTTGCAGCCAGATCTAGAGCCTGGAGACCCACTCCCCGTAAGTTTACTGAGTTCACTGTAAGATTTCTTATATCATTGTTAAACCAAAGATAAACTAGAAAATTGTTTGGGTGTTAATAGACTTACATCCAGTAGTTCAGAAACTCTGCTCGTCTGGCACTAACAAAGTCCCGAGGGTGTCATGTTATCAGTGTTTCTTTGAACTCACTTTCTGTGAAACTAGCTGGCAAGTTTTCTCACTGGATTGCCTTCTTGTTTCAGATGCTCTTTATGTTCCTTGATCACCCCCCGTTTTAACTTTATTAACATATTAAATGCAACCTTATGAACATAATTTGGACCATTAGTTCAGCTGGGTCACCAATCAGAGGATTCTTTATACTGTATTACAATCAGCTCCATGGAATACAGCAAGAATTCTCTATGACATGATGCAACTATCTTTTTCTTTGTGTCGGGTACAGTTTTTTATCCGTCAACATCTAAACATTATATTGATATTCCATTTACTGCTGGCTGTAGAATATTGCTGTGTGGGGGAAAAAGGCTGCCTCATTTGCTTTCTGCATTCAAAATAGCTTATCATGTGGGAAGCACTTGGAGTTATGCTGAGGAGGAATGTGGCATAATTGGGAAGTATATTTTAACTGATCCTTTCCCGTGTCAAATACTACCATTCAGTGTTAGAGCTCTGTAAGGTCAAGCACCAGTTGACCATTCTATATGTTAAATCCTACACATGCAACTTGAAAAATGTGACAACTTTTGCATTTTATGGTTTGAATAAAATTGGAAAATATATTTATTCCAATGAATCTTCCTCTTTTTCACTTAAAATAGATCATCTGTAGTTTATATTTTAACTAAAGATCTATATTTTTAAATTGTATCATTTGAATTTACTGTTTCCTGCTACGTTTTTCAGAATGATTGACTCACTATTTAATCCTGTGTTCCGACTTGTATTGAAATTTTAATACGTTGATTATCACTTCAGGCAAAGCCTAATTAATTCTATTATTGATGTATTGGACTTTGTAAAATAGAGCTGTTTGACCTGCAATTGTTTTTTGTTATGCATTACATTAATTATATTTACAACTTTACTTTTTCCCCAGATCTCCATTTGCTGCTGTGACAGACTATTCAGTTACTCGAAACAATGTCATTCAGCTCTGCCTGGAACTGACTACTATTGTACAACAAGTAAGGGAAACATAACCCTTTCGAGAAATTCTGTTGCTTCTTTGTTTCTTCAGTGAGCCCTTGTGTCAGTGATTATTTTTTTGCCATCTTTAGTTTGATTGATTTGAAATGATCAATTTCTGCTGATTTGTGCTGATTTCTGCTGATTCAATACATCAGATATTTATCTTGATGTATTGAACTCTGTAAGCCTTGTTTAATAAAAAGTCGACAGTTTTAAAATAAGCAAGAAGGGAATCATCTTAGTGGAAAAGTTGGAGTTGAAGGCAGAAAATGTATCTGGTTTAAAACAATTATATGACTGATATTATGCTGTCTCTAATGTTGTATTCCAATCAATAAAATAGATTATCAATATTTTGCAGCTAAAGTTATAATCTCTGCAGAACTTTACAGTAAAGACAGATATGGTCCTTGTGGGAGGGTTTTAAATTGAAGTAGGGCAAATTACGAGGGCATTAGGCAGGAACTAAGAAATGTTAATTAGAAATACCTTGTCTCTATCAAATCTACGTCAGAGAGTGGAGGGTGTTTAAAGATCAGTTGTACAAAGTACAGGAAGGGTATGTTCCTGTTAGAAGGAAGGACAGAGATGGAAAGACAAGAGAACCTTGGATGTCCAGAGAGATGATGAATTTAGGCAAGAAGAAAAAGGAAAAGTATGTAAATCTTCAGAAGTTAGGATCTAACAAAGTACACGACGAGTGTAAAGAATCTAGAAAAGAACTAACAAAGGGAAAAAGGAAAGCCAGGAGGGGCATGGAAAGTCTTTGTGAAGTAGGATTAAAGTGAAATCCCAAGGCATTCTATATATACATCAAGAGCAAGAGGGTAGGACCACTCGAAGATAAAAGGGGGGAACATTTGCTTGGGTGCAGTGAATGCGAGTGTGGTACTTAATGAGACTTTGCTTCAGTATTTACCAAGGAAAATGATGTGGAGCACCAGGAGGTCCGTGCTGAGTGTATGTATACATTAGGGTGTTTGGAGGCCAAGGAGGAGGAAGTGTTAGGCCTCCTAATGAGTATTAAGGTGGATAAGTCCCTAGGGCCTGATAGGATTTACTCCACGTTATTGAAGGAGGCAAGAGACAAGATTGCTGGGCCCTGGACCAGTATCTTTGTGGCCTCTCTAGCCACAAGCGAGGTCCTGGAGGACTGGAGAGTGTCTAATGTTATACCTCTATTTAAGTCGGGAACTAGGGAAAATCCTCAGAACTACAGGCCGGTGAGTCTTTTGTCTGTTGCGGGGAAATTGCTGGAGAAAATTCTTAGGGATAGGATATATGAGCATTTGGAAACCCATTACCTAATTATGGAGAGCCAACGTGGCAGGTTGTGCCTTACCAGCTTGATTGAGTTTTTGACAAGTTGATGAGAGAGATTGATGAGAGTAGGGCAGTGGATGTTGTCTACATGGATTTTTATTTAGGCATTTGACAAAGTCCCTCGTGGGAGGCTAATCCAGAAGATTAAGGTACATGGCGTCAGTGGTGAATTGACTGTTTGGATTCTGAACTGGCTTGCAGATAGAAGACAGAGGATAGTGGTTGAAGGGTGTTGTTCAAGCTGGAGTTCTGCAGGGATCTGTGCTGGGACCTCTGCTGTTTGTGATCTATACAAACGACCTGGATGAAAATGTAGATGGGTGTGTTCATAAATTTGTGGATGATACCAAGATTGGTGGAGTTGTGGGTAGTGTAGAAGACTGGCAAGGAATACAGCACGATATGATCTGTTGCAGAAATGGACAGAGAAAATGCAGATGGAGTTTAACTGAGATAAATGTCAGATTTTGCACCTTGGTAGGGCAAATGCAAGGAGACAGTACACTGTTCAGTACAAGATCCTTAACAGTGTTTCTGAGCAGAGAGATCTTGGGAATTCAAGTTCATAGCTCCTTGAAAGTGGCTACACAGGTCGATAAGGTGGTTAAGAAGGCTTATGGAATGCTTGCTTTTATCAGCCAAGGCATTAAGTTCAAAAGTCAAGAAATTATGTTGAAACTTTATGAAACTCTAGTTAGGCCACATCTGGAATATTGCATACAGTTCTGGTTGCTCCACTATAAGAAGGATGTTGAGGCTTTGGAGAGGGTGCAGAAGAGGTTTACCAGATTGCTGCCTGGTTTAGAGGGCATGTGCTATCAGGAGAGGCTGGATAAACTTGGGTTGTTTTTTTCTGGAGTGCCAGAGGCTGAAAGGAGATCTGATAGAGGGTTATAAGATTATGAAAGGCACATATAGAGTGGACAGAGAGTACCAGTTTCCCAGGGATGAAAGGTCTAACATCAGAAGGTATACATTGAAGGTGAGGGGGGATAGTTTCAAAGGGGATGTGAGGGTAAGTTTTTTTTTTACTCAGAAAGTGGTGGATGCCTAGAATGTGCTGTCTGGTATGGTGGTAGTGGCAAATATATTTGAGGCTTTTAAGAGACATTTGGAGGGATACGGACATTGTGTTGGTAAAAGGAATTGGTGTTTGGTTGTTGTTAATTTGCTCTTTAGCTGGTTTAGCAGAACACTGTGGGCTGAAGAGCCTGTTCCTGTGTTGACTGTTCTATGTTCTATGTTTCTACTTTCCATGTTTAAAAGGGGCTAAATGATTTAACAATTGAAATTAATAAACAACTACAGTGATTAAGAGCACTTACCTATTCTTTTCCTTACCTAAAGTTTGCTGTTGAAAAATGCTGAATAGATACCATGGCAGTTGTTGTCTCTGCATTTTCTATTTATGTTTCATTTATATTGATTTCAAGAAATTTTGCTCATTTGCAGGAATCTCAGCTTACAATTACCAATAAAAAATTAATACCGCATTTTCCAAAAAAAAACTACAACTGAAGTAGTATCTTGATGTTTCACCATTTCAACCAGTGAACTTAAATGTTAGTTTGAAAATAATGAGCTTTCAATGGAAGTTAAAGAATTTATGAAACTTGCACAGTTAGCTTGTTACTAAATGTAACTGAAACTTAATTGAAGAATTATGGGTAACTGAATATTATCATAGTTGATATCTTGAACACTGAATGCATATAATACTATTTTAAATTCCCTTTACTCATCAATGTATATATGAAAAATATTTCCATGTTCAAAGCCATTATTTTCTTGACAGAAGAGGGGATGCCTTGGATATGTTAAGATGATATACTATTGAATTAAAAAAATGACTTTAGGATCTAGGATTTGATTTTGCATGAATATAATAGTTGTATATATAATAGTTGTATATAATAGTTGTAGATCCTGTGATGTACACAGCATCCATTACAGTTGTGAACATATACGTGAAAATTCTGAAAATCGTATGTTTTAGAAATGAAAGCTAACCCACATAAGAATGCAGAGGGAAACATTAGTCATGTGTCTTATTGGGCAGAACACCAAAGGATGAAAGTATGAAAATAAACGACAGACTTTTCTTCCTAAGGTCTCTGTAACACAGTGCTATTAAAATACCTCAGGGAACAAGTAAAATTACATTGGGAAGTGCCCAGTCAAATTTTTAGAGTAACATAAAATAACCTGGAAATGTAGTTATCATATTTCACTTCATGTCTGGTACATTTTCAATCATGTAGCACCGAACTCTACGCACTCAAATTTCTGGACTTACATCTGCAGTTCCTGTGCATAGTTTGCGATCTCCAAGGAGATGGTCAACTTTCATAAGCTACTACACTGCTCAGAGTAAAAGAGAATTGATTATTAACTGAGCCGCCTCAGAAGCAAGTAATTGAATAAAACAGGATAGTGTAAGAGCGCAAAGTGAACAGTAATGCCGGGTTTAAAATTAAAATTACAGACATTATTCTGACATCAGATTTACAGACTGATTTTTTTTTAACTGATTTAGGGTTCTGTGTTCCACAGAATGATCAAAACACTCCGAGATCTTAAGCCTTATTGTACAAGATACAGTGTGGTATCAGAGCTCTTTGCAATTGTTAATGACCCACCTGCTCTCAACTAATTGAATCCAGTATTGTGATTTGATTACTTCATGCTTGTAATGTGGATCTGAAATTTTCAGGTGTGAATCGGATGGGGTTTAGAAGCAGAATTAAATTGGGTACTCAATGTTCAGGAACATAAAGGTAAAATTGTCCTTATTATGTTACAAGCAATACCAATTATGGCCTCATTAAAATAGGAAGTCCCCTTGTGGATTCTCAACAACTTTTATTTCTGTGGCAGACTTGAATCTGTTAAAAGTTTTATAATTTTATAAAGTTTTTAAAAGTTTGATTTTAAGGGCAAAGCATATTTTCATGTAGCTGCATTTAAATTAATCCCCACTGCCTTCTTGGACATTGGTGAATTTTGGCATGACATGTAAAACTTTGACAAACTTCTATATATGTGTAATAAAAAGTATATTGACTGGCCACATCACAGCTGGTATGGATTCACCAATACCCTTGAATGGAAAATCCTACAAAAAGTAGTGGATACAGCCCAGTCCATCACGGGTGAAGGCCTCGCCACCATTGACCATATCCACATGAAGCGTTGTCACGGGAGAGCAGCATCTATCATCAGGGAACCCCACCACCCAGCTCATGCCCTCTTCTCATTGCTGTTATCAGGAAGAAGGTACAGAAGTCTCAGGACTCCCACCGACAGGTTCAGGAACAATTATTACCTCTCAAACATCAGGCTCTTGAATCAAAGAGGATAACTTCACTCAACTTCACTTGCCCCGTCATTGAAATGTTCCCACAACCCATGGATTCATTATCAAAGATTCTTCATCTCATGTTCTTGATATTTATTGCTTATTATTACTATCGTTATCATTATTATTTCTTTCTTTTTTGCAATTTCACTGTTTGTTGCCTTTTGCACACTATTTGAGTGCCCAAGTTGGTGCAGTCGTTCATTGATTCTATTATGGTTATTATTCTATTATGGATTTATTGAGTATGCCTGCAAGAAAATGAATCTCAGGGTTGTATATGGTGACATATATGTACTTTACTTTTGATCTTTGAATTTATAAAGGCATATCTAATCCAAATGATATCAATTTCTCCTTTATGAACAGTGTTTAAAAGAGCCAAAGCAGAATGAAATTCAGTTATTTGTTTATTGCAGTGATCTATAAATATCAACAAAAGAAGCAACATGCCAAAGGAGTCATGAATAAGTAAACATATAACAACTACTTTAAGCACCAGTACTAAAAATACAGATAGCGTGTATTTATTGCTGTATTACTTTAACGGGAGAGAGGCCCAATAAAGCCAATGATGAAGTGCTTGTCATCCTGGCAGCTGGTTGTTGATTTGAGCTCCAAAGTTTTCTGCCACTTAGTCTTGCCAACCACTTCTTTTGTGTGAATTTCGTCGATTCTAAAAGTGTGAGTTGTGTAACGGTACACAAGATTTCCTGACATAAGGCATCTCCGTGTGGGTGCAAGAGTGGGAATCTTAATTAGTAACAGGCTCCAGATCCTGTGAATTCATTGCTTCCTTGTCAAAATAGGTCTTCGTCTATAACTGGATCTTAAATCATAAACAACTGAAGCAAAGCAAAGCAACATTCTGTCAGAGGAACACCTACACTGCTTGATTCTCCACCTGCATGTGGCCCACTTGACTTCCTAATTTTGAGCCATCCCAGAATCAGAGACCCTGAGTGCGGATTGAAATTTAGCCACACTGTGCATCATTCTTGGGTATTAAAATAATGTGGGAGGTAGGAAGAAAGAACTTCATATCACAGTCTCCCACACTAGATCTTAGCTGTTTTGTCAGCTGGCAGCTTCTAGCTATGCAGGATGCCATTTTGAGTAAGTCTCTGCGTTAGCAACAGAATTCAGAAAATGCTAGAAATACTTAACAGGTCAGTCAACTATAAATATGGGAACCTTCTGTTTTTACATTCATACGTAGAAAGAGGCATTTGACTACATTGCAAGGCTTTCAAGAGTGCAAGCTTCATGGAAGTGTTTCGAGTTCTTACACACTGCTCTTTTCAAGAGTGCCCTTTGCACAGTAAGACTGCTCCCTGCATGCACTGTTCTTCAGAAGACTATGTCCCACTGCGAAGACCTTGGCAAACTCCACTCCTCTCCTACCATTCAAGAATGTGCTCCTTCCTCATCACCAACTGGGAGTGTGACCCTTCTTAAGGGCTACTTCCTAAGCTCATACTTAGGAAGGAATCTGCTAATCAATGATCCATCCCTTAAATCACAGTATTTCTGAAACAAGATACCACTATCTCGGTTCAACAATTGGTGCTAATGCATTTTTAACATAATACTGGGGTCATTACTTAACATCAGTGAAATGGCATCCAAGGAATTTCTTGGCCAACATGTCATTTTACTGTTGTTTGACCTCTGGGTAATCAAATTAGGAACCCAACAGTAGTTATGGGTGAGCAAATGAATGGAGCCCTTGCTGTGCATTGTCTATTCACTGTTCTGACCCTTGAGTGGCTGAGCCATTGGCTTTTGTGAGATATGAAAGGATACTGGAAATGAGTAAAGGAGCTTTATGTTCCTTGTAGTCAGAAGGAGAAGGATTTCATAGAAATCCTATTCTATTAGAAGAAAGAATGCTTACTAATTTATTCTCTTGCATTTTCCTGTCACCACCAACTTTCTTATCACTAACACCACCTTCATTCCCCTTTCTCCCCCAAATATACATATATATATATATATATAGAGAGAGAGAGAGAGAGAGAGAGAGAGTGAGTGAGTGTTTGTGTGTGTGCACGCACCATCATGATGTAATTTCGGTGAGGATTCAAATGTATTTGGATACATTTTTAGATAGTTCTGCCGACCCAGCAGTAAAACATAGTATAAAGTGAATCAATCAACACCACCTGTTCCCTTTCCTCTGTCATCAATACTTGCTTCAATATCTTACTGCCTAACCTTTTATTTCGAGGTAATCAATTGATTTTTCCTCATTGCAACTCATTTTCATGAACAAATTCTGAAGAGGCCTTTGAAAGGAAGCTCTCCAAATACGCAGGATTGGTCAGCAACTGTCAGCAGGCTGGATGGAGAGCGAGGTGTCTCGCAGTGGAGGTTGGTTGTCGGGGATTCGTAGCCCATTCTTTAGTTAGAGCCTTCAGCATTTTGGGCATTGAGGGAGAGAGGAAGAGGAGAGCCATCTGCAGTACCACCGATGTGGCAGAGAGGGCCTCAAGATGGCTGTTGCTCAAAAGAGGGGAGCCATGGAGTCATAAGTAGCTAGCCATCTGGACACAAGCTGGGGTCTGATCAGCCCCGGCTGGGTCACCTGGAGAAGGTTGTATGATGTTGAAAGACCCAAAACACCCGATGATTCCAGGAACATCACTGAAGATGTGTCCAGAAGCATCAATAGATGTATGTACACAGTATGTGTGTGTGTGTGTGTGTGTGTGTGTGTGTGTGTGTGTGTATGTGTGTGTATATATATATATATATATATATATATATATATAGTGAGTGTTTGCGTGTGTGCGCGCACCATCATGATGTAATTTCAGTGAGGATTCAAATGTATTTGGATACATTTTTAGATAGTTCTGCCTACTCAGCAGTAAAACACAGTATAAAGTGAATCAATCGACACCACATGTTCCCTTTCCTCTGTCATCAATACTTCAATATCTTAGTGCCCAACCTTTTATTTTGAGGTAATCAATTGATTTTTCCTCATTGCAACTCATTTTCATGAACAAATTCTGAATCTGTTTCAATCTATGGAGCAAATTTCATGCTGGCGATAATCCTGGCTTTGTGAAGGGAACTTCCAAATACAAGCGAGTAACAAGCTTAACTACTGTGTGATCTGCAAAACTGGGAAGTTTAAAATATATGCCTTTTTCATTCTTAGTACTGATAATTAGTAGTAGTAATTGTACACCCAGATTTTTTAAAATGTCCCAGTTAAATTGATTAAAACAGCCTCCTGTTGTATCAATATCCAGGGATTATGGTTCAATTACCATTCTATAAGAATGGAAAAATCTTCTATTAGCATGTTAATTTGCACATTTTGATGAGGCTATTTTTCCATACCCCCACACCTCTTTCTCTGCAATTAACACAGATTCCCAACTGCAAGGTTGTTTTAATTTCATAACCTACTAATACTGACTTATGCCTGACACATCACAGGTGCCAAAAAATTAAATAGTTTATCAGTTAATTTTGTAATTTACTTGCTATGAGGCCAACTCTGTAACTGATACCTTGTGCCCTTCAAATATTTGTACCTACCTCGAAATTTAAATGAGGAAAGAAGTGTGATTTAAGAACCTCACTTGCTTTCTCATGTAGGAATATTCATGTGTTTGCAAGTAGGATTTCCTTTTTTTCGTAACCAACATTTACAGAGAAAGTTAGGAGGGGAGGTGAAGCCAGGTAAATTCTATAGTCCTTTAATGCACCCATTATTGCCTTTTAGTGTCTTCCAATTTTGCTTTATAAGGATATTTATATGATGACTGAATTAGTGGGAGGAGAGTTCAAAGTGGAAGATGCCCTCAGATGTTCAGAATAAACCTCAATAAAAGGTTTATTTTGCCTCCCCTGAAGATCACTGTGTTCATTTTTGACTGTCTGTGGCTTGAAAGGAAGTCGGGGCCTGAAGGACGTGGTGCAGATTTAACCAAGCACCAGAAAATCAAAGTCAGATGGTATCTGCGTGGAGAAAAGCAATTGATATTTTAGGTCAGCGATCCACATCAGAACTCTTCAATGCCATTGACCTTGAAAGGTTAGCTCTGTTTCTCTTTCCACAGATGCTATCTCACCTGCTGAGTATTTTGTATTTCTATCAGATTCTGCATTTATTTCTGATTTCCAGCATCTGTCCCCTTCTGCTTTTTAATCAGCAATGTGGGGCCAAAGTTTACTGGCGATACTGGTTCTTCTCTGCACATTCGAAAAGATTGAAGGAGTTTGGTCTGGTGTTTAAAATCAGAATGGTTTTAATAAAGAAGATGTGTTTACAGTCGCAGAACTTTCCTGAACTGGGAGCTCAGGTTTAAGGCAATTAGATAAAGATAAATGTGTCCCATATTCATCGAAACATCCTGTAAAATGTGCCATTAACAATAAAGCTAATCTTTAATGAGCCAATGATACATGGGGAATTAAACTTATTTAAAGAAGCAGGCTGCCTGGTAACTTGATAACATACCTGGTCAGTTGCTGAGGGATTGTGTCGACCAGTTAAAAGAGGTCTTAGCAGACTTCTTTAACATCTCTTTGCAACAGTTCACTGTCTCTGCAGGCTTCAAGACAGACACCATCATTCCAGTGCCCAAGAGAGTGACAGTAACTGGCCTAGATGATTAGTGCCCAGTGGCATTCACCTCAACAACCATGAAGTGCTTTAAGACAAGAAAATCTGCAGATGCTGGAAGTTCAAGCAACATACACAAAATGCTGGAGGAACTCAGCAGGCTAGGAAATATCTATAGAAAAGAGTAACCAGTTGACATTTTGTCCTGAAACCTTTCATTGGGACACATGAGTCCTGATGAAGGGTCTCGGCCCAAAATGTTGACTGTCTGTAGAAGCTTTCTGGCCTGCTGAGTTCCTTCAGCATTTTGCATGAAGTGCTTTGAGTGGCTGGTAATGGATCTATAGAATCCCACCTTCCAGCTATATTGGACCTTTTCCTGTTCCCCTACCACTCAAACCAGTGTACTAATGATGTCATAGCCTTGGCTCTGTCCTGTCCCATGTAGAACACGATGCCTCATACACTAGGATGTTGTTCATTGACTTCAGATCAGCATTTAACATGATTATCCCTCAAATGCTGGTGGGTAAACTGTCCTCATTGGGACTCAGCACCCCTCTATGTAACTGGATCTTTAACTTATTGACAGAAAGACCCCAGTCAGTCTGAGTTGGCAGAAACATCTCAGACTCCATCACGCTGAGCACTGGTGCTCCCTATTGCTCTGTGCTCAGCCCACTGCTGTTCACACTGCTGACTCACGACTGCACTGCCAGCTTCACCTGAAACCACATCATCAAGTTCGCTGATGACATTACAGTGGTTGGCCTCATCAGCAAGCAGAGAGGAGATAGAGAGGCTTGTCAAATGGTGTGAGGACAACAACCTGATTCTCAAAATGATCAAGACAAAAGAGATAATTGTGGACTTCAGGAAGGCATAGTTCAGCCACTCTCCATTGCACATCAATGGCTCTGCCATGGAGAGAGTGAAGAGCACATAATTCATTGGTGTGCACATAATGGATGATCTAAACTGGACCCACAGCACCTCTTCATTAATCAAGAAGGCACAGCAGTGTGTACACCTTCCGAGGAGATTGAGGCACACCGGGCTTGCTGACCTCATTCTAACAGTTTTCTACAGGAGCACCTCCACGGGTGTCCTGCCTGGCTGCATCATTGTGTGGTACAGAAGCTGCAAGGCATTGGACTGTAGGACCCTACAGGGGATAGTAAATCCCTCTCCCCCGCCCCATTATGATTTGTAACTTCAAAACGTTAAGCTAATTCAAAGAAACTCACGTGAGTCCAAAAATACGGGAGTATTTGAGTTTGCTTAAAACGGGGTTTAGGATGCAATTAACATATTTTTGCATATAAGCTGTAATGAATTATTTAAACAAGAATGCTTAATAAATCAATAAATGTAGGAGATTACTCAAATAACACTAAAATATTTAATACACAACACTTCTCCCTGCTTCGTTATAAACTCCAACTCAATAGAGAATGCATCTTACTAAATATGCAGTATACTATATACAAAAATGCAACTACCATATACAGACACCCACAGTGCAGTAAATTTTAAATTGTCCCATTCAGGCCAAAAGTTTCATCGCTGTGGAGGCTTGCTTACTCCTGTGAGATAATGTCATTCCTGAGAAGGTGGTCACTCTGCTTGGCCAGTGAGACTTGTGGCTGTGAAAACAATCTCTGGTTTTGGGGCCTTCTCCGTGATGCTTGTATGAGTTGAATCTGAGACTGCAGGAAATTGTTCTGACGGTTCTGGATACCTTTTGTCTCCTTTTCTCTTTGGATCTACTTCAATCCCTTTCTTTTTCTTTCTCATGTTCCTTCTCCCCCTTCCTCTTGTTTTTTTTCTTTCAAGTTTGCTCATCTTGATCTTAGGAAGATGCACTTAGTTCACTGGGGTATTCTCTTACTAATCCTTCTATTGCTCTCTTTAGGATCTGATCTCTCCTCTTGGTTTCCTCATCCACAGCATCATCCGATGAATCCTCTGTTTTTGTATCTCTGTTGACTGCTTTTTTTGGCCTTTCATTCATCCAACTGGGCTTTGGCCTTTGCATCTAATTTTACAATCAGCTTTTTGTCTCCCACTTGAACTTCAATGCACACAGAGTAAATTCTGGTTCTTTATACTCACAAAAGCCAAATGATTGTACTTTTCCTGAAACTCCTTGAGCTCTCTTCCAGCTTAAAATATAGCCTCATCCTGCAAGTAACTGCTTTATTAACATATCAGAAGCCTTTTCATATGTTAGCTACAAAAAATGTCATGGTCGGACCACTGCTCTCATCACTTTCATGCTTCCTCTGAACTGCATGATCCTGCCTTGATCCAACATGATTTCCAACCAGAGGCGCAGGGGCTGGCATCAACACCTGGTTCTCCTCTGTTGTGCAATAGTTTGTCTTTGGCATGGAGAGAGTGTGCCATTATCCAGTACCTTTCTTAATTCACTTTCAAATGGCTTCATTGCAGGGGATGTGGCATGCAAATGGTGGATGGATCTCCAGTCAAGTTGTCCCCACAGTGCTGGTCCTTCTGTTTTTACCACATACAAGCTCAATGTGGTTTGTTGGTTATTGTATTTCGCTGTCACAGATGTCATTCCCACAGGAGTTATCTTTTCTCCAATGTAAGTTCTTAGTTAGCTGCAGGCTTCAGTTCAGTATCTTTGAAATGCCATTCAGACTCATTTTGTGGAATGACTGAAACAGCTGAACTAGTGTCCAATTCAATTTAAATTAATTTGCTGTTCATTTCTGGCATAAGCCATATTGTTTGTTATTGTTAGTTTGCATGCTGTTAATCTCAAGGCTACACAGTTCTCTGTCACTCTCATCATCAGATTTTTCATCAACCACCCGCAGACTAGTGCTCTTTTTGAAATTGCAACTTGACTTTTTAGCTTTTTCTCTTCCCTGTGCAGTCCATTTACTTTTTGTCTGCCCGACGTTCTCTTTGTACATGTCCTACTTTGTTGCATTTTCTACAAGTTTCGCATTTGCATTAAAATACTGTTCAAATAGCTCAGTATACATGAGCCAATTACCCATGGAGTAAAAAAACACATCAATCTTTCCTATTTAAATATCTATTTCTCTCTCTTTATCACTCGCTACTCAGTCTTTATGAACCCAGAATTCTTCCGTTTACAAACTTTAAAAAAAAATTGATTGTGACTTCCCTTCTGAAGACACGTGCTACCCTGTTTCAATGTTGCTCTATTTTGAACGCTTCGCTGCAACACATCAATTGCTGTGTCGGGTTCATTTAAAAACACCTCATCACAAATATTATGCTTTGTAATTTCAAATTATTAAACCAATTCAAAGAAATTCACGGGAGTTGAAAATACTGGTGTAGTTTGAGTTTACTTTAAGTGAGGTATGCACATATAACATGTTAGTGTGAGGTCATATGCAGTTTATGCAATTGATGTATTATTACATATGAAATGAATTATTTAAATGAGCAAGATTGCTTAACAAACCTATAAATTATACATACAAGATTAATCAAATATAACTGAAATATTAAATACACAACACCCCCTATTTGTGACATTTACCAGCGAAGAACCCAAAACATTATTGAGGATCCCGACTACCCATTCGACAATTTCTCTGACCCACGACTGTCAGAAGCATCAGAACTAGGATTGCCAGACTGATTAACAGCTTCTTCCGCCTGGCTGTAAGATTAATGAGTACCCTGCCACCGCCAACGTCTCGTCACTAGGACAGCAAACTGCATACTGTTTAACTGTTCAGCACACATCTCAAGCACTTTGAATGATATTTTATTAGCTTATTGATGGTAATATTTTGTTTTACGTGCTACGTGTGATATATTTATTGTGGGTGCATCAGGGTTCAGAGGAATGTTGTATTTTTTGGTTGTACAATTGCCTATAAAAAGTATTTGCCCTCCCTTGGAAGTTTTTGTTTTATTGTTTTACAACATTGAGTCACAGTGGATTTAATTTGGCTTTTTTGACATTGATCACGGAAAAAGACTCGTGTCAAAGTGAAAACATATCTCTACAAAGTGATCTAAATTAATTACAAAAGAATACTCCAAGCAACTCTGCAAAAAGACTGTTGAAAAGCACAGGCAGGGGATGGAGACAAAAGAATTTCCAAGTCACTGAATATCCCTTGGAGTACAGTTAAGTCAGTCATCAAGAACTGGAAAGCATATGGCACAGCTGTAAATTTGCCTAGAGCAGGACATCCTCAAAAACTGAATGACTGGGTAAGAAGGGGACTAGTGAGGGAGGGCACCAAGAAACCTATGACAGTTCTGGAGGAGCTACAAGCTACAGTGGCTGAGATGGGAGAGACTGTGCATACAACAGCTCTTCCTCAGGTGCTTCACCAGTCACAGCTTTATGGGAGAGTAGCAAAGAGAAAAGCCACTGTTGAAAAAAAGCTCATATGAATTCTCGGCTAGAGTTTGCCAAAAGGCATATAGGAGACTCTGAAGTCAGTTGGAAGAAGGTTCTATGGTCTGATGAAACCAAATTTGAGCTTTTTGGCCAACAGACTAAATGCTATGTTTGAGATAAACCAAACACTGCACATCATCAAAAACATGGTGGTGGCTACATCATGCTGTGGGGATGCCTCACTGCAGCAAGCCTGGAAGGTTTGTGAAGGTAGAGGGTAAAATGAATGCCGCAAAATACAGGGAAATCCTGGAGGAAAACCCAATGCAGACTGTAAGAGAACTGCGACTAGGGAGAAGATTTGTTTTCCAGCAAGACAATGACCCCAAGCATAAAGCCAAAGCTACACAGGAATGGTTTAAAAACAATAAAGTTAATGTTCTGGAGTGGACAAGTCAGAGTCCAGTCCTCAATCCAATTGAGAATTTGTGGCTGGACTTGAAATGGGCTGTTCATTCCTGATCCCCATGTAATCTGACAGAGCTTGAGTATTATTGTAAAGAAGAATGGAGGGAAAATTGCAGTGTCCAGATGTGCAAAGCTGATAGAGAGCTATCCACCTAGACTAAGGCTGTAATTGCTGCCCAAGAAGTATCTATAAAATACTGACTTGAAGGAGGTGAGTAATTATGCAATCAATTATTTTGTCTTTAATAATTGTAATAAATTTAGAGCAGTTTGTAGAAATTTGTTTTCACTTTGACATTAGCCTTCTCTGTTGATCAGTGTCAAAAAAGCCAAATTACATCTATTGTGATTCAATGTTAGACGATAGCCGTAAAACATAGAAGCACAATTAGGCCATTCAGCCCATCGAGTCTGCTCCACCATCTATCATGGCTGATCCCATATCCCACTCAATCCTGCCTTCTTGCCATAATCTTTGATGCCATGACCAATCAGGAAACTATCAATTTTCACTTTAAATATACCCATGATCTTGGCCTCCACAGCTATCTGTGGCAGAGCATTCTACAGACTCACCACTCTCTGGCTAAAAAAAATCCTCCTTAACTCTGTTTGAAAGGGTCGCCCCTCTATTCTGAGGCAGTGTCCTCTGGTCTTAGATATTCCCAGCATAGAAAACGTCCTTTCCACATCCATTCTATCAAGGCCTTTCACCATTCAATAGGTTTCAATGAGGGCATCCTTCATTCTTCTGAATTCTAGTGAGTACAGGCCCAGAACCATCAGATGCTCTTCATCTGGCAAGCCATTCAATCCTGGAATCAATTTTGTGAAGCTCTGTCCAGTTTCAGCACATCCTTTCTAAGATAAGGGGTCGAAGCCTGCTCACAATACTCCAAGTGAGGCTTCACTAGTGCTTTATAAAGTTTCAACATTACATCTTTGCTTCTATTTTTTTTAGTCCTTGAAATTAATGCTAACATTGCATTTGCCTTCCTCACCACCATCTCAACCTGCAAATTAACCTTTAGCGAATCCTGCACAAGGCCTCTCAAATCCCATTGCACCTCTGTTTTTTTGTATTTTCTCTCCAATTAGAAAATAGTCAACCCTTTTATTTCTTCTGCCAAAGTGCATGACCATACACTTCCTGACACTGTTTTCCATCTGCCACTTCTTTGCCCATTCTCCTAATCTGTCTCTCCTTCTTTAGCATTTCTACTTGCCTCTTCACCTGTCTTCATGTCGTCTGCAAACTTTGCAACAAAGTTATCAATTCCATTATCCAAATCATGGACATATAACTTGAAAAGAATCGGTCCCAACACAGACCCCTGTGCAACACCACTAGACACTGACAGCCATTCAGAAAAAGTTCCCTTTATTCCTACTCTTTGCCTCCTGTCAATCAGCTACTGCTTTATCCATGCTAGAATCTTTCCTGTAATGCCATGGGCTCAAAGCTTGTTAAGCAGCCTCATGTGTGACACCTTGTCAAATGTCTTCTGAAAATCCAAGTACACAACCTAACTGATTCTCCTTTGTCTATTCTGCTTGTTATTTCCTCAAAGAATTCAAACAGATTTGTCAGGCAAGATTTTTCCTTGAGGAAATCATGCTGACTGTGACCTATTTTATCATATGCCTCCAAGTACCCTGAGACCTCATCCTTAACAATCGACTCCAGCATCTTCCCAACCACTGAGGTCAGACTAATTGGCCTATAGTTTCCTTTCTTCTGCCTCTCTTCCTTCTTGAGGAGTGGAGTGACATTTGCAATTTTTCAGTCTTCCAAAACCATACAAGAATCCAGTGATTCCTGAAGGATCATTACCAATGCCTCCCCAATCTCTTCGGCCACCTCTTTCAGAACCATGGGGTGTACACCATCCGGTCCAGGTGACTTATCTACCTTCAGACCTTTCAGTTTCCCAAGAACCTTCTCTCTAGTTATGGTAACTTCACACATTTCATGCCCTTGACACCTGGAACTTCCTTCATACTGCTAGAATCTTCCACAGTGAAGATTGTTGCAAAATACTTATTCAGTTCATCCAGTATTTCATTGTCCCCTATTACTACCTCTCCAGCATCGTTTTCCAGAGGTCCACTCTTGCCTCTCTTCTAGGCTTTTAAGTACAGTATCTGAAGAAACTATGTACAGTCTTGTGACAATGAAGTTCAGGTTGCTGTGATTCCCAAGGTACTGCATGAAAGGCTTTTGTAAACAGGTTTAACAATAACCTGACACTTGGGTAAATAATTAGTAGCAGAAAGAACTTCCCAAGGAAAGGGGGAACAGCTCCTTAACAGCATTAATATAATGGGCTGCATGATCTGTTCCTGTGCTGCATCATTTTCAGATTCCATGAAAAGTTTCAATTTTTTAATTTTAATTCTGTATGTTCTGAAAAGCCTTGATATGGTCGACCCTTTGGCTGGTTACTGTTTGATTTCACCAGTTAGTCAAAGCATCATTATTTCTGAAAACACAAATGGGGGTATTTGATACTCATTTACTAGTTTGAGGCAGCATTGGCAAATCATGTTAGTTTAACAGCAGAGTGTTATCTGCAATCTGTTATAAATGACGTATTTATGGCCTTCTTCTGCTTAAAGCAAGCATGTCAACTGCAAATTGAATTTGGTTAGATGAGTCTAACATAAATGCAGAAATTCCATTCTTCTTTTGGTCCAATGCATGTATTAAATTAAGTATTGCCCTATGCTTTACAATGCATGAAAGAGAGATCATAAATTTAGAAATGAACTGAATGAAAATTTGGTTACCGATTCTACCCCCCTCCCCATCGCACTGAATGATTAGTTTTCAGCATTTTTAATGTTGTTGTAAAATACTGTTTGCATTAAGCTGTCTGCTTTGCTGAAGAATAATTGCTTTAGGTGTGGGCGGGAGTGACTGTGAGAAAAGATTTTGAAGAATATACAGCTGCATATATAAAGACTTCGGGTTTATTTACAAGATTGGAAAACAATTTGTGCTTGACCTTTTAGAAAGCTCTAGACAATATTGTATTACCTTAAACTTTTAAAATTGACTACGACAAGCATTGAAACACAATTATCTTTGCATTTAGTATTTTATAAGTATATATAATCTTGTCAGTCTTGCTTAATTTACCACTTTCCTCCCTCACAAAACACTAGTAAGATGCTGAATAATAGGCTGCGTTGATGAAATATCAATTGCATTGAAAGGTTGCAAAAATAGTGTAAGCAAAATCTTCCTAAAAGATTTAAAAAGAGAACACTAATATTTGATTCATGCTAAATCTAGATGTCTGCCTCAAACTGAATGCCACAAATTATATCTAGTTATTAACTGGCAAAGCTGATTCCTTTATTTCCCACTATAATTCCACGCTGTATCCTCCAGAGAAGAGGTGGGTGGACTGTGGAGGTGATGTTTGCATATTGCCTGATGCAAAGCAAGTGGACACACTTGTGGAGTTGGAGTGCATTTCTTCTACTGGTTAAAAATACTTAATTTTTCCTCAAAGCTATTCTTGGTTCCTTGTGATCTTACTCAAGGTGTTAAAAAAAAACCCTTCTGATTTTGCTTAAACCAGTAGTTTGGAAAGCCATTACATCTTCTGAGAGCTTAACAACCCTACTCATTTAAGCCCAGGAGTGACTGGGCTGAAAGTAGGTTTGCGTTTTTAAAGATATAAATTCTCGGGACTTGTGTCCAGAGACTTGGTCTAGTGATCTTGTAACAAAAATTGAAATTCCACATGGCAACTGAGAATTTTTTACCTCAAGTAACTAAATAAATTTGTAGTGAGAAAAACAAAATCCTATTGTCAGCATTCTAATGTCAGCCAAATTGTGGCAGGAAAGAAATATCTGTTGGCTAATATCCTTCAAAGAAGAACATCTGTTTACCTTTCCCAATTGGATGCATATGTGACTGCAGACTCTTGATAATTTGATTATCTCTCAACTGGCTTCTGAAATGGCCTATTTGGCTGAGCCACTTCCATGTGACTATTGGACTTACAAGTTGTTGGAGATATGGTATCTGCCTGAGCCCCACATGACTCTGCACACTGCATGAGATGCTTGTCTCCCTTGCTGAATTTCCTTACTCAGATCTGGGGTTTGAACTAGGAGTTCCCTGGCTTCTGGTTCAGATGGCTGCTTGAGTCTGCAGAGAATGAAGATCAAATCTGGCAACTACTTGATCTTTGTCCCTTTATTCTCACTGGGCTAAACTCTGATTAATCTGGGAAGATTTCTTTTTTTTTCAATTAAAAGAATCACTTCATATCATGCATTAACAATTAAATGATTGAAAGGTGTAAAGCAATGCTAATAGAACACTATAACACATTTTCATGTTGCAGTAGTTACATGACAACTCTTGAGAGGCTTCTGCTGAAAAAATCTGTTTGAGCATGTCAACACTTAACTCATTCGCACAAAATAAATAATAATGAGGTATGAAAGAAATTTGTCATTTGTTAAATCACTTATTTCAATCCTACTAGTTTTTAAATAGTTATGGAAAAAGATTGGAAAAAGATTTATTGTTAAAATACATATATGTCACAATATACAACCTTGAGATTCATTTTTGTATGCATTTACAGTAGATACTGTTAAGTACCCCGTAACTGGGTTGCCGAACCAGCAGAAATGGACCACTTAGTTGGAGTCTGGTTTAACAGAAGCTAATAAAGTTTTATTAAAGAAATAAGTAACACAGTACTCTAATCGTAAGGATATAAATGCAACAGGTTAGCAATAATAAGACACACATGTACACAGAACTAGGGTAATAGGAATCAACCAAGCTCTATGGCAGTCTAGGGGTAAAATGATCAGTCTCAAGTGACGCAGAGTTCATTTCAGCTGAGTACAGTTCACAGTAATTGCTGTTGTGCCGTTGGAGAGAGAGAGAGAATGCAAATTTTGATTCAAACAGACGTTTGATGTTCTTCGCAGTTAGCTTTCGGGCGGACCCTTTTTTATGTCTTCTGTGGTCACCGACTGTGTCCCCTCTGTTCCGGATGCAACCGTCCTTCCGCAGTGAATCCAGCACCCAGGCAAGGGTGGACACACACACCAGGTTCCCGCCGATCGTACCTTTTCACCCTGTGCGTCTATGGTCGGTTCCCGCGACCAGACCTCCAAACTCTCACCAACTTGTGGGGGACACACCGCTCTTCCAGGGTCTCGTTATCTCGTGATCTCGTGGTGTGTGTCGTGCCTTAGCGAACCTGTTCTTTTTATCCCCCTGCTGGGGTATCGCCTGTCCATCAAACTTCAAACATTTCAGGTTCAAAGCAACCGGTCTGTCAATACTCTGAAATGTGTTTCTTTCTCGTTAATCTCTGTCTTCTCTCTTATTAGCATTTTGAATGTTTCTCCATTGTCTCACTTATCTCTCTCATCAGCATCAATCTTCTGATAACTCGGTTTGTCATCACAATACAAAGAAACATAATAGAATCAATGAAAGACTGCACATGACAAAGACAAACAATCAATGGGCAAAAGACAACTAACTACAAATACAAAAAAAGAAAAATATATAATAATAATAAAAGGCAATCAATATCAAGAACTCAAGTTGTAGTCTTAGAAACATAGAAAATAGGTGCAGGAGTAGGCCATTCAGCCCTTTGAGCCTGCACCGCCATTCAATATGATCATGGCTGATCATCCAACTCAGAACCCTATACCTGCCTTCTCTCCATACCCCCGATCCCTTTAGCCACAAGGGCCATATCTAACTCCCTCCTAAATATAGCCAATGAACTGGCCTCAACTGTTTCCCGTGGGAGAGAATTCCACAGATTCACCACTCTCTGTGTGAAGAAGTTTTTCCTAATCTCGGTCCTAAAAGGCTTCCCCTTTATCCTCAAACTGTGACCCCTCATTCTGGACTTCCCCAGCATTGGGAACAATCTTCCTGCATCTAGCCTGTCCAATCCCTTTAGGATTTTATACGTTTCGGTAAGATCCCCCCTCAATCTTCTAAATTCCAACAAGTATAAGCCTAGTCGATCCAGTCTTTCATCATATGAAAGTCCTGCGATCCCAGCTCCCTGATCCTGCACTGGAATCCACTTGCTATGAATGCCAGCATACCATTCGCCTTTTTCACCGCCTGCTGTACCTGCATGCTTACTTTCAATGACTGGTGTACAATGACACCCAGGTCTCATTGCACCTCCCCTTTTCCTAATCAGCCACCATTCAGATAATAATCTGTTTTCCTGTTTTTGCCACCAAAGTGGATAACCTCACATTTATCCACATTAAATTGCATCTGCCATGAATTTGCCCACTCACCTAACCTTTCCAAGTCACCCTGAATCCTCTTAGCATCCTCCTCACAGGTAACACTGCCGCCCAGCTTCGTGTCATCTGCAAACTTGGAGATGCTGCATTTAATTCCCTCATCTAAGTCATTAATATATGTTGTAAACAACTGGGGTCCCAGCACTGAGCCTTGCGGTACCCCACTAGTCACTGCCTGCCATTCTGAAAAGGTCCCGTTTATTCCCACTCGTTGCTTCCTGTCTGCCAACTAATTCTCTATCCACATCAATACCATACCCCCAATACTGTGTGCTTTAAGTTTGCACACTAATCTCCTATGGTATTGTAGATATGTTTAGCCATACAGTCACAAATGTCAAACGAGTAGATCAGAGAGCTAGGCACACAGCCTTGTGGTGCACCTGTGCAGATGGTGATGGTGGAAGAGATGTTATTGCCATTCCGAAATGACTCAGCTCTGCAAATGTGGAAATTAAGAATCCAGTTTCACAGGGAGGTATTGAGGCCTAGGTCTTGGAATTTATCGATAAGGTTGAGGAGTGATGGTGTTGAATGCAGAGCTGTAGTCAATGAAGAGCAAATTGATGTTTGCATCTTTGCTGTCCAGATGTTCCAGGGTTGAGTGAAGAGCCAATGAGATGGCATCTGCTGTGGACCTGTTGTGATGGTATGGTAGGCAACTTGGAGCAGATCCAAGTCACTCCTAGGCAGGAGTTGATGTCCTTCATCACCAACCTCTCAAAGCATTTGATTGCAGTGGATGAAAGTACTACTGGACAATAATCATTGAGGCAGATTACCACCTTCTTCATGGGCACTGGTATAATTGAAGCTTGCTTGAAGCAGGTGTTTATCTCAGCCTGCTGAAGCAAGAGATCAAAGATGTCACTGAACACTCCAGTCCCAAACTGGGGCAAGACATGTTTTAACAACTTGCGAAGACTGATTGGGAGAGGCTGCTTTCAGAGTAAGAAATAACTGGGAAGGGCAGCCATTCAAAAGTGAGATTAGGAGAGTTCCAGACATCATATTCCTTTTGGAATGAAGGGCAACACCAGCTGGATTAGGGAACCTTGAATGACGAGGAATATTAAGGCACTGATCAGGAGAAAGAAAGGATTTGTCATGTAAGGGCATAGTTGAATTCCTAGTGTATAAGAAATGTAGAGGGGGAATCAGGAAGGCAATAAGACATGGTTTCAGGGTCAGACATGAGATAGCTTTGGGAGATAAAGGAAAATCCTAAGGGATTCTATGAATATATGGAGGGCAAATGAAGAACGAGAGAATGAATAGGGCTCCACAAGGCTCAATAAGGTGCCTTTTCTTTGTGCTTTTTTTTTGGATTTGCTGATGGATTTTAGATTTGCTCAGTTTGGTGCTTTGAGCAGTGGCCAATCAGCATTCTGGATTGATTGGCAAGAACAAATTAGAGAAAGGCAATGGCAAGCAGAGCGGCCACCACTGGAGTGGTCCGAGTTAGAGTCGACATTTTTAGGCTTTAGCTCTTCAAGGTTTCAGTGAGGAGGGGCATCAGTCAGGGCAAAAGACTATAGGTAAAGTTCACACCCCCCTCCCCACAGATTATTGTTCTTCCTGCTTAATATTTTTTCATTTGGAATAGTAGAGATGCTAGGAAGGATAGTGGAATGCTCCTCTTGCAGGATGTCGGAAGGCAGGGAAACCTCAGTGTCCTTGATGACTACAACCGCGAGAAGTGCATCTAGCTGCAGCTTCTAACACTCCCTGGTAAGGCATTGGGGCTGGAACTGGATGAACTCCAGTTCATTCAGGAGGCTGAGGGGGTGATAGATAGGACATATAGAGAGGTAGCTACATCCAAGGTGCAGGACACAGGAAACTGGATGACAGTCAGGAAGGGAAAAGGGGTTCAACAGTCAGTCTAGTGTACCCCTGTGGCCATCCTCCTCAAAACAGGTACACCACTTTGGATATTGTTGGGCGGGTGTTGGGGGATGACCTAGCAGAGGAAAGTCACAGCAATTGGGTCTCTGGCACTGAGTCTGCCCCTGTGACTCAGAAGAGAAAGGGGTCAAGAGGCGAGCTGTGATGATAGGGGATTTGTTAGTTAGGGGGAACAGAAAGGAGGTTCTGTGGACGAGAACAAGATACTTGGATGGTATGTGGCCTCCCAGATGCCAGGGTTTGGGACATCTCCGATTGACTCCTCAGTAGTCTTAAGTGGGTGGGTGAACAGCGAGGAGTCATGGTCCATGTAGGTACCAACGACATAGGTAGGAAGAGTGATGTGAGATTCCGCAAAGGGAGTTAGGTACTAAGTTAAAGAGAAGGACCTCCAGGATAGTGAGGCCAGAAATAGGAAGATTATACAGTTTAACACACGGCTAAGGAGTTGGTATAGGAGGGAGAGTTTCAGATTTTTGGATCATTGGGTTCTCTTCCAGGGAAGGTGGGATCTGTACAGAAGGAACGGTTTGTACCTGAACTGGAAGGGAACCAATATCCTGGCTAGTGCTGCTGGGGGGAAGGTGAAGGAGTTGAGAGCCAGAGTTTGTGGGGAGGTTGTGGAGACAGATGTTGTTAAGACCTCAGACAAAGTTAGAAATCAAAAGTTTAAGCATGGTGTGACTAGTGTCCTGAGTTGTCTGTATTTAAATGCAAGAAATATTGTTGTAGGCAATGCAGATGAGCTCAGGGCATGGATCACCACCCATAATTATGATATCGTAGCCATTAGTGAGACTTGGTTGCAGGAGGGGTAGCTCAATATTCCAGTGTCCTGTTGTGTTGGACATGACATGTGAGTTAGATATGGCCCTTGTGGCTACGGGGGTGAGTTAGATATGGCCCTTGTGGCTACGGGGGTCAGGGGGTATGGAGGGAAGGCTGGGGCGGTGTTCTGAGTTGGATGATCAGCCATGATCATAATAAATGGCGGTGCAGGCTCGAAGGGCCGAATGGCCTACTCCTGCACCTATTTTCTATGTTTCTATGTTTCTATGACAGAGTGGGAGGATTTAAAGGAAGAGTGGTGTTACTAGTCAGGGAAAATGGCATAGCAATGCTCAGTCAGGACCGACTGAAGAACTTGTCTGGTGATGTGTTATGGGTGGAACTGAGAAATGAGAAAGGGCTATAATCCGTGAGATTTATAGGAACAAGTCTGTAGAGAGTTCGCAGATTGTTGCAGGAAACGTAAGGTTGTTATTGTAGCTGATTTTAACGTTCCACATATTGACTGGGACTCCCATATAGTTAAAGGACTAGATGGGATAGAGTTTGTCAGAAGTGTTCAGAAAGGTTTCCTTAATCCGTACATAAAAGTCCCAATGAGAGAGTGTGTAATACTTTATCTGCTATTAGGGAATGAGACAGGGCAGGTGACAGAAGTTTGTGTAGGGGAACACTTTGCATCTCGTGATCACTATGTCATTAGTTTGAAATTAAATATGCAAAAAGATAGGTCTGGTCTGCAAGTTGAGACCCTAACTTGGAGAAAGGCCAGTTTTGATGGTATCAGAAAGGATCTGGCAAGTGTGGACTGGGACAGGCTGTTTTCTGGCAAAGGTGGGAGGCCTTCGAAAGTGAAATTTTGGGAATGCAAAACTTGTATGTTCCTGCTAGAATAAAAGGTAGAGATAGCAGGCAAATGGAAAACCTTGGTTTTCGAGAGATATTGAGACCCTGGTTAAGAGTGAAAAGGAAGTGCATCACAAGTAGGAACAAATGAGGTGCTTATGGAGGATAAGAAATGGAAGAGAACACCAAAAAAACATCAGGAGAACTGAAAGAACTCATGAGCTTGTCGTAACTGACAATCTTAGAGTTTTTCAAGGAAGATACCAGGAAAGTGGATGAAGACAAGGTAGTGGATGTTGTCTACATGGACTTTTTCAAGGCATTTGTCTAGGTCCCAAATGGGAGGTTGGTCAAGAAGGTTCAGTCACTTGGCATTCAAGATGATGTAGTAAATTGGACTAGACATGGTTTTGTGGGAGAAGCCAGAGAGTGGTAGTAGATAGTTGCCTCTGTGATTGGAGCTCTGTGACTAGTGGAGTGCTGCAGGCATTGGTGCTGGGCTCATTGTTGTTTGTCATCTATATCAATGATCTGGATAATAATGTGGTTAACTGGATCAGCAAATTTGAAGATGACGCAAAGATTGGAGGTATAAGTGGTCTTAGACAGTGAACGGCAGGGCACTGAGGAGTGCAGAAGAACAAAGGGATCTGGGAATAGAGGTCCATAATTCGTTGAAAGTGGTGTCACAGGTAGACAGGATTGTAAAGATAGATTTTGGCACATTAGACTTCATAAACCAACATATTAAGTATAGGAGATGGGACGTTATGTTGAAGTTGTATTACACATTGATGAGGTCTAACTTGGGGTACTGTGTACAGTTTTGGTCACCTAATAAGGTTGTAAGAGTACAGAGAAAGTTTACAAGGATGTTACTGGGTCTGGTCAACCTGAGATAAGGAAAGATAGAATAGGTTAGGACTTTATTCCTTGGAACGTAGAAGATTGAGACAAAATTTGATAGAGGTATACAAAATTATGAGGGGTATAGATAGGCTTTTTCTACTTAAGCTGGCTGGGACTACAACTAGAGGTTATGGGTTAAGGGTAAAAGGTAAAAATATAAGGGGAACATGAGGGGAAACTTCTTCACTCAGAGGGTCATGAGAACATGGAATAAGCTGCCAGCACAAGTGGTGCATTTGAGCTCGATTCCAACATTTAAGAGAAGTTTGGATAGGTACATGGATGGTAGGGGTATGGAGGGCTATGGGAGTAAGCAGCTTAAATGGTTCAGCATAGACTAGATGGGCCAAAAGGCATATTTTTGTATTATGCTTTTCTATGACTCGATGATACCCAGCTGCAACCTCAGCTGAGGTCGCAAATCATTTTTAGCTGTGCTTTATGCTGTTTTTTGGGGTTTGTGGGAATGATTTTGGGGACAAAGGGGTGTTAGAGGTTAGGTTAGGGCTTTCAGGACAGCGATGTGGGAATATTAGAGGAAAACTGGAATGGCTTCCTGGGTTTGCAAATTGGTAAGTCCAGAGTTTGAGGCCTGGTGTTTGTGGTCCCATCATTAGTGAGCCAAGAGTTTAAGGCCTGGTGTTTGGTGATTGGCAGTTCCTATGGTTGATGCTGAGGTTCAGAAGTCGAGGCCCATTGCTGGAGCCCCAGATCTGTGAGCCGGGGTAGTCGAAGGCCCAATGTCTCCATGTCCATATCTGAATCTGAGTGTGAGTCCATGTCCACTGCAGGATGGAGGGAAAAGTTTATGGAATGCCTTGGTGTTGGAGGACTGTGTATGTGTGTGGGAGGGAGGAAGGGGCTTGTTTTGCTGTTGTTATTTTGTTGTTGCTATATTCTGTGTTGTTCTGCTGGACATTATGGGCGTATTTTGTTTTAGCTGGAATGTCTGCCGCCTGCCACCCAGCACACCCTTAGTTAGTTGTTAATGCAAATGACATATTTTACTGCAAGTTTCGATGGACATGCGATAAATAAACTTGAATCTACATGGAGCCATGGGATAGGTGAGGTGTCAAGCAAATAAATAAATATCCTCTCTGTATTTTCCAGTGGAGGAGATCATTACAGATGAAGGAATTCAGTGAAGTGAATGGTGATGTATTGTAACATGCCTAAATTACCAAAAAGGAGGTACTGCTAGTCATAAAGGATACTTAGATGGATATCATTAAATTGGAAAAGATGCAACAAAAGATTTACAAAGGTATTACCAGAATTGGAGGGCTTAAATTATAAGGAGTAGCTGGATAGACTGGGACCTTTCCTCCTGGAGCAAAGGACTTTGAGGGGTAACTTTATAGAGCTATAGTTATTCATGAGGGGCATATCTGGAATGAGCTGTCAGAGGAAGCTGTTGAGGCAGGTACAGTTACAATGTTTAAAGACATTTGGAGAGCTACATACAGTAGCTGGAGAAGGCAGAGTAGGATATGGCCAAATACAGGTATATGTAACTAGCTCAGATGGACATCTTGGTCAGCAATGGCAAGTTTGGCTGAAGAGCCTATTTCTATGCTGTCTTACTCCAAGACTCTAATTTTACTTAAATTGTTCAGCAAAATCGGACTCATCACGTCTGATTCAGCATAAAGTGAGAATCAGACAATGTAGAAAGGTTCACTACATGTCTACATGTAGAAAAGATTTCCAGTATCTGCAGATTTTCTCTTGTTTGAGAAAAGTTTCTTACTTTTTTAAATAGATATGTGTTTAGCAACATAGAAAACCTACAGCATAATACAGGCCCTTAGGCCCACAAAGCTGTGCCAAACATGTCCTTACCTTAGAAATTACCTAGGGTTACGCATAGACCTCTATTTTTCTAAGCTCCATGTACCTATCCAGAAGTCTCTTAAAAGACCCTATCATATCTGCCTCCACCACCGCCACCGGCAGCCCATTCCATGCACTCACCACTCTCTGTGTAAAAAAAACTTACCCCTGATATCTCCTCTGTACCTACTTCTAAGCAACTTAAAACTGTGCCCTCTCGTGCTAGCCGTTTCCGCCCTTGGAAAAAGCCTCCGGCAATCCACATGATGAAAGCCTCTCATTGTCTTATACACCTCTATCAGGTCACCTCTCATCCTCCGTTGCTCCAAGGAGAAAAGGCCAAGTTCACTCAACCTATTCTCATAAGGCATGCTCCCCAATCTAGGCAACATCCTTGTAAATATCCTCTGCACCCTTTCTATGGTTTCCACATCCTTCCTGTAGTGAGGCGACCAGAACTGACCACACTACTCCAGGTGGGATCTGACCAAGACCGTATATAGCTGCAACATTACCTCTTGGCTCCTAAACTCAGTCCCATGATTGATGAAGACCAATGCACCGTATGCCTTCTTAACCACGCAGTCAACCTGCATAGCAGCTTTGAGTGTCCTATGGACTCAGACCCCAAGATCCTACTGATCCTCCACACTGCCAAGAGTCTTATCATTAATGCTATATTCTGTCATCATATTTGATCTACCAAAATGAACTACTTCACCCTTATCTGGGTTGAACTCCATCTGCCACTTCTCAGCCCAGTTTTGCATCCTATCAATGTCCCGCTGTAACCTCTGACAGCCCTCCACACTATCCACAACACCCCCAACCTTTGTGTCATCAGCAAATTTACTAGCCCATCCATCCACTTCCTCATCAAGGTCATTTATAAAAATCACAAAGAGTAAGGGTCCCGGAACCAATCCCTGAGGCACATCACTGGTCACCGACCTCTTTGCAGAATATGACCCATCTACAACCACTCTTTGCCTTCTGTAGGCAAGCTAATTTTGGATCCACAAAGCAATGTCCCCTTGGATCCCATGCCTCCTTACTTTCTCAATAAGCCTTGCATGGAGTACCTTATCAAATGCCTTGCTGAAATCCATAAACACTATATCTACTGCTCTACCTTCATCAATGTGTTTAGTCACATCCTCAAAAAATTCAACCAGTCTCGTAAAGCACAACCTGCTTTTGACAAAGCCATGCTGCCTATTCCTAATCATATTATGCCTCTCTAAGTGTTCATAAATCCTGCCTCTCAGGATCTTCTCCATCAACTTACCAACCACTGAAGAAAGACTCACTGGTCTATAATTACCTGGGCTATCTCTATTCCCTTTCTTGAATAAGAGAACAACATCCACAACCCTCCAATCCTCCGGAATCAGCAATCTCCTCCCTTGCCTCCCACAGTAGGATACATTTCGTCCAGTCCCAGTGACTTATCCAACTTGATGCTTTCCGAAAACTCCAGCACATCCTCTTCCTTAATATCAACATGTTCAAGCTTACAGTAGATGTGTGTTCACAACACATTAGTAGACTTGTCGCTTGATCATTAGAATGCCATGTATATGTGTATATACCTTGATTCTGTGCCTCAGCCAATAATGGAAATTAATGTTTCAAGGTTGTTCAATGTCATTTCCAGTACACATGTGTAAAGAAGAATGAAATAATTATTACTCTAGAGCTGATGCAGGACACGAATAAGATATAGAACACAATAATAAAAAAGCATAATAAACTTAAGTACATAATATAGCTTGTATACCTAGATTGACTGTATGTTCATAAAATGACACTAGGCATAGGAGTGTCTGTACATAAGATGACTCTGACAAAAAATGACAAAGTAATGGGGATAGGGAGGGGTGTATTAGTGTGTGGAGTGGGTAGAGATGTTGATCATCCTTTCTGCTTGCGTAAAGAGCCGTTTCTGAGTCTTGTTATCCTGGCGTAGGTACTATGTAGCTTTGGGACTGGGACAAACATTCCACGAGCAGAGTGGCTGGGATTCTTCCTGATATTACTGACCTTTTTCCTCCACCTTTCTGTATATATGTCCTTGATGGTGGCTGGGCTGCTGCCAGTAATGCATTTATCTTCTTAAGCAAGTTAATTATTAGTCACAGAATTTGTAGGTATCCACTCTAAAGTCCTTCCGTTCCTAGAGATTCTTCTGCATCCTACCAGGTTTTGTGTATTCTACACATTTACAGTACACCAATTGCATCCTGTTGCCACTTTGTTGCTGACTTGACCAGTCAAAGTGGTCTATAAATTAGTCAACACACACAAAATGCTGGAGGAACTCAGCAGGCCAGGCAGCAGTTAATTCATATCTCCCAAAGTTCATAGTTTTCTTCCTGGCTATAATACTATCAACTTAAAATTTTGGCAATCAAGCCTCCATATTTGAATTATTCCAAAAATATTTTAAAAACATACAAAACGTTATGGAACCTGACTGGTAATAACATTTCTGCCACAAATACAAGGTTATTATACACTCTGAGGATCAATGTATCAATGAAGTGGAGAACGTTATAAGTTCAACATTTGCACATGACCCAAAGTGTAGACATGTAGTAAACAGTGAGTGGGAAAGAAGCTGACAAAGTGCACTGATATGTCCAAGATGAAATTTAATTTACAGAAGTATGAAGTGATAGGTTTTAATCGGGTGAACAAGGAGTAGTTACACCTGTTTACCTCAGCTACTCCCTCTGTTAGCTGGTTTGACATTCTCCCCACCCTCTGGGTAACAAAGATTCTTCATTCCCAGTATGGTGAATGTTTTGTATTGATAAGATTTCTGTCAATAGAAAACATTCACTGAGCGATAACCAATCATAATTTTGAAGATCTTAAGAGAAGGAAAAAAAAGATAGATGTTCAGCTTTTCCCTACGAAGAGAACATCATGGATCTCCTGTTATTTATATAATCCTCCCCATTGACACCGTGTAGAAGCCAGAGCAGAATATAGGGCACTAAATGGGGGGCTTTCAATTTTCAATAATGGTAATACTTTACTGATATATTTATGTATTGCTTCTTTTCTCATTCACTCTGTTCCTTTGGGAGTGAAGCTTCATGCATGGTTTGATTTGTTGACATGTGTTGTAACAGCACAAGTGAATTATGTAGACTCAAGACTGCAGATACTGGAACCTGCAAAATACAAACTGCTGTTGGAACTCAGTGGGTCCGGAAGCATCTGTGAAATGAAATGGAGAGTCGATGTTTTGCTTTGAGACCTTTCATTCCATTTTTTTTGCTCTGCTGCTCCAGTCCAGATGAAGGGGCTCAAACTGGAACATTGACTGTTCTTTTCTATCGATTTATGCTGCCTGGCCCGTTTGAGTTCATCCAAAAGTTTTTTTTAATAGTGAATTTTGTACTCTGCCATTAATAAGTGGTGTGTAGCCTGCTCCTTTCCTGTGATGGGTGATTTATCTTTTGTCTCCATCCTTTAATTTCCTTTCTTACTAATGTATGTATTAGTGATTCTCCTGTTATTATCTTTACTAAGTGTGGATTCATCACCTCCCATTCTACCCGTTCTCTTCTCTAAACATAGTGTACCTGCCATGCTTGCTCCCCAGTTTGGAGTGTTTCTTTTGCAGTTTTGTCTCAGTTACTCTCGCTCCCCGACTATTGTATCAGATTTTCTGGATTGTACAAACGTATTATCATTTCCAGTTCCCACATTTTATTCTGAACATGAGCTATTACTGCAAAAATAATTTAATTCATTTTTATTAACAGTTCTTCTCATTTTACTTCTAGCTATCTTTTTGCATAAGTGTTCTTTATTATTCTCTAGCCAACTATATTTTCTGTGAAGTTGCTGTTTTCTCTTTGGTTGGGATTAAAGCTAGTTTCATTTCTGGTCGATTCCCCCGCCCAACCTCACCCATGCTGATCCATCAGCAATGTCCACACCCTCTGGGAGAAAAAAGACCCCTTAAGCAATCCCCATGTTCAATCCCTCTGTACCAGTGATGACACTCATCACCTTACCCTATACATCGAAAAATACGAACTTCAAACCCAGCATGCCAGAAGTCTTTATATAACTAATCAATAGAAAGCAATACATCTCTAATCTAATCGATTTGCCTGGAGCCTTAACGTCTTCTGTATGCTTTTGTTGTCCTATTTCTTATTCTCATGGCTTCTTCCCATAATGCCAGTAGAAACACTGACCACAGGCTGCTTAATTGCTTTGAAGGATGACCTTCAATAACACTCTATGTGAATAGTCCAGCTTTTAACTATACCACTTTGCTGTCCTGAGCTGTAATTACAGCAGGTGCTTGACTGGTTACAAGGAGAGCACTTTTCAAAAGGCAGTGGATGGAGCATGAATAGTATTATCTAGGGGGAGAAAAAAGACATCTGTTTCATATTCAAAGCTGAGGTCCAACCTGAGAGTGATGCATCTAATAGTAACCTGGAGAGGAGATTACTGGAGTACTGTGACATTTTCTGAACCCTGCCAGCACTGAAACCTAGAGCCACAGCTTTAAACACGTAAAGTAGAAGTCTGAGCCATTACCTATGCTACAATTGAAGCTGAGGACCATTGGGCTTTAAGCATCTCATAAATCCACGTGCATGTTAGAACATGACTCTTCAGTCTTTTTTCACAGGCTTTCAGGTTGATCCAGCAATTTGTCAGGAATCAGACATACATACAAATGAGCTTTCATCTGTAAACAGCTCTGTCACAATTCTCATCAACAGTGACACAAGGGGAAACTTATTTATGCAGCATGTGGTTGGCATCTGTAATGCACTGCCTAGAGATACATGGAGGGAGTTTCCAATGTACCTCTATATGAGAAATGGATAAATATGAAAGTGGAGAAACATTTGAAAGGACGTGGAAAAAGATCCAGGAGTGGAGCTAATGAGTTGCTCCGGTAGAGAGACAGCATTGACATGATGGTCTGAAAGTTGTAATAGGTTGGTGAATCTAATTGAATCATATAGAGCAGGGGTTCTCACCCTAGGGTCTACAGACTCCATGACGTAAAACAGGTTGGGAATCCTGATCATTCTAGAGCATAACCAGTATGCAGCTTTGCCCTTTGTAGTCCTGTCAACTGTTGTTTTCTACTTCCCTTGGCTACAAGCCACTTGCCATTGGCTTGCCCGGTACAAGTCTTGGCGTACATTCAATGGGGTAAATAGTTGTGTTCTGTTCATAACCATTACAGATGCTAAACTACCCATTACTGTGTGCATAAGCGCAGTATTCAGGCCTGGTGTTGAATATTAGATCAATTGAGTCTCAATACTCTGCTGCATGATTGAGTGGAGGATGCTGATGCTTTTTTTGCTGGTGCAGGGCGGAGGGGGGTTCGTTACCTTGGTGCTGCTTGTGGGTGGAAAAGGGAGCTGGGGGGAGGCTTTGGGGTTCTAAAGTTTTAACTGTCATTCATTTTTTTGGGGCACTCCTCTGTATACGTGGATGTCTGCGAAGAAAAGGAATTTCAGGATGTATATTGTATACATTTCTCTGACATTAAATGCATCTATTGAAACCTATTGACTATTTGTCTTCATCGGTTTTCCCCAGCTCATGATCTGGGGGCTGAATTATGAGGGGTTATACGGTTGTAGAATTATGTGGTCACACAACACAGAAACAGGCCTTCCAGTCCACTACATCCATGTCAGCATTGAACTTGTCTATACTTGTCCCATTTACCCATATGTGGTCCATTGCTGGGTATCAGGTTGAAAGGAAAACTGGAGCGGGTAGTGGGGAAGAGAGATAGCAACATACACAAAATGCTGGAGGAACTCAGCAGGCCAGGCAGCATGTACGGAAAAGCGTAAAGTTGACATTTCGGGCCGAGATCCTTCAACAGGACTGGAAAAAAAAGATGAGTAGGTTTCTTACTCTGAATAACTTAATATACTTGGTATTTGTTGTTTCCCTAGTATCCTCTAGTAAGACCATAAGACATATAACAAAGAGCAAGTTGTAATCTCCTCCCTACAATAGTTATTTGTGATTATGTAGAAGAGTTGGGAGAGAACATTCGAGCTATAAAGAGGATTAAACAAGAGTATATTCAGCAGTTTCTGAGTCCAAATTCCATGTCAGCTGTTCAGGTGATGTACAAAAGCCTCTCCTCCAGATAACTGTCTACAACCAGAGTAATGGCCATTATAGTCCAATGCTGTTGGAGTTGTAATGGCCATTAGACTTGGTCATAGGAAAGACATTTTCACACAGCATATTCCTACATGTGACTGGGACTGAATCATCAGACTTACTTTTGGTTGGAGAACAAGTATTGGCACCACAATGGGGGCAATTCTCCTATTTCCCCTGGAAATATCATGGGTTCCTTTTAACCACCTAAGACTGGGGCATCTGCAATACAAAATGCCTTATGCGCAGAAACATAATACAAGGTGGAGTGCTGCACGCGATAGGAAACAGTGGGAGTAATGTATTTACAAATAACTATTGTAGGGAGCAGATTACAACCTGCTCTTTATTATATGTCTTATGGTCTTATTAGAGGGCACTAGGGCAACAACAAAGTTCATGTCATCAATTAGGAAATCACCAGTGGAGTTCCTCAATATTGTGCCCTGGTCCTTGCCATCTTCGGCTGCTTTATCAGCGGCCTTCCTTCCGTCGCCAATTTAGAAGTGGGGACATTCACTGGTATGCAGTTTCGTTTGAAACACCAGAGAAAAAATAATCTGTTATTGCCAGTAAAACAGATGGCCCAATGTGTCAAATAACATCCATGACACTTCAATTTCAAGTAATAGCTATCCCTACTGAGCGAGATTCAAAACATATGCCCTAGGCATTGCTCTTGGCAAGTTCCTCACCATCAACATCATAAGGGTCAACATTGATTGGAAGGTGAACTGAAATCTGCCACATAGACACAGTGACTACTCAAGCAGGTTGGGTATCACCTACCGGTCCCCAAGCTTTTCCAGCTCCTGTAATGTACAAGTACTTACAGATGTAAATAGTGTGGCTCCAACAACATTCATGATACTCAACACCTTCCATGACAAGGTAACCAGTTCGATTGGTAAACCATTCACAACATGTATTTTCATTCCCATCAGCTCACCTTGACTGCAGACTGTAAGACTACTAACTTATTTAAGCTACCCTATATTCGGACAGAATCTCATAAGCCCATGATCTCATCCACTGAGAGAAAAAAGAGCACATGGGAACACCAACACCAGCAGTTTCCCCTTTAAATCAGACACGGCATGGACTTTGAAATATTATTGCATGTTTATTCATCATCCCTGGAACTAAATACTGAAAATGCTCACCCAACCATGCAGTGGTTGCATATCACAACAATGACAGCTCACCTTCTCAAGGATAGTTGGGGACAGACAATGAATGCTGCCCAGATCACGTAAGTAATCAGAAGGCAAGTGAGTGTTGATTTCAGGAGAGTTGACTGTTCAGGTGGACTGAGAAAGAAGCTCTCGTGGCAGTATTTCAAAAAGGGGTAGGGAAGTTCTTCCAGGATGTTGCCCACTATTTATAAGACCATAAGAAATAGCGACAGTGCGTGGCACAGTAGTGTAGTGGTTACTGAAACTTTTTACAGTGTTAGCAATCACCAATCAGGGTTCAATTCCTATCACTGTCTGTAAGGAGTTCGTTCATTCTCCCCCTGACCACTTGGGTTTCCCCCAGGTGCTCTGATTTCCTCCCACATTCCAAAGATGTACGGTAAGAGTTAGGGTTAATGAGTTGTGGGCATGCTAAGTGGTACTGGAAGCATGGCGACACTTGTGGGCTGCCCCCAGCACAATCCTCGGACTGTGTTGGTCGTTGATGCAAACCATGCATTTTACTGTGTGATCTGATGTACATGTTACAAATAAAGCTAATCTTTGTTCCTCCTTTGATAATATATTTGCTGATCTGACCTTCTTTAACCCATGCTATAGATGGGTTTCATCTACCTTGGGAATGTTAAATTGAGATGCTGCTCTTGCATCATTCACACTCTGACCCATGAGATATGGGTCAATGCTCTTGTAGCTGTGGTGAAGATTAGAAAGAACAATGGTTAGAGTTATACTATCCAAAACCAGAGGGAACAGGAGAAACAAGAATGAGAGATAGGTAATGGTGCATGGCTCCCACTGACTAGGGACCTGTGGGAAGTTCACAATCTTTATAGAAGCTGATCAATAGCAATTTTTTTAAATAGAAGTTCCGGTGTACACTATATTTTTCAACGTGTATAAGTGATGTTCCAGGCACCACAGTTCACTGCTTTCAGTTTGATGACAATTATTTACAGATGTTGATCCAGTTCATTACCTAAAGCCAGCATGCACAGCCATGCCCATCACACATGACAAAATGTGATAAATCAAGGCAAAGCAGCACCTGCATTCGGGCGAAACCTGATAGGAAGTTCCTGCTTTAATTTTCCAATGCGTGCAACTTCAACAGGAAATGGGCTCAAAGCACTTCAAACTGGACACAATCAGAACTAGTCAGTTGTTGCATGATGTGTTATCTGAATAGCAAATGGCCTTGTGTACTGCATTTCTGTGGTTCAACATCGCAAATGGGGATAAGTTCATCACGGTCCCCAAACCCCCTGAGTAGTGAGTCCTTGTATTGGTACTTGAAGTAGACTGTTTCTCTAGTTAATCTGCCTAGCAGAGATTATGAATTGGGTTATGTTTCATCATCATCATAACTTCAGAAAGTGAACATTCAGGTCATTGTAGCATTGTTTTAAACACTGTTGTCTATTTGAGCTGGTTTATGTCATTTTTAAGAGCCCTGGATACTGCTTTTAATTCTCTGATGTACAGCAAGTCATCACTATAAAATGTAAAAACTACACACACAAAACACTGGAGGAACTCAGCAGGCCAGGCAGGACCAAAACATCAACTGTACTTTTTTTTCTCATAGATGCTGCCTGGCCTGCTGAGTTCCTCCAGCATTTTGTGTGTGTTGCTTGGATTTCCAGCATCTGCAGATTTTCTCTTGTTTGTGACAATAAAATGTAAATTTGTTCTAAAAGAACCCTGAATTCACACAAAAATGAAAAAAAATGTTTGATAAACAAGCCAAGTAACTATTTCTAAAAATATAATGTTTCATCAGAATAATTCCCTATAAGTAACTGCTCTATCATCCTCTGTAAAAATAATTTCTTTAAAATGTTTTGTAAGCTATAAATATTTAAATATTAATTTATTAATTCAGGTTTTTCCATGCAATATGTTTATTTTCTTTGTGTTTATTCTTTAAAACATTGCTTGTTAACCACCCCAGGAATAATGGAATTTTCATCATCATCATCATCATCAGGTGCCATGCCCAGTTTGAGCTTTGACTGCCATGGCCCACACACTCCAGTATAGGGTGAGGTGTATCAATTCATTGGTATTCATTTCCAATTCTCTGGCTGCTGTCTCCATCATCATTTGTCTTTGTCTTCTTCTTGCTTTCTTCCTTTCAATCTTTCCCATAATTACCGTGCATTCTAACTCCTCTTTCCTAATCACATGTCCAATGAAGTTATGTTGCCTTTTCATGATCTCATACATTATTTCTCCTTTTGTGTTTGCTCTGTTCATGACATCCTCGTTAGATGTTTGTTTTGTCCATGATATTCTTTGCATCCTCCTCAAAAACCACATCTCTGCTGCTACAATTCGTTTCCTCATGTTACTAGATATTGTCCAACATTCTGAGCCATATAACATATAAATGGAATTCTAACTGCTGAAAAACCGACCTTTTCTCTGGTAAAACGTTAGTTATAATGCAGGGTGAATTTACTGTGTCAATTTCTCACTAAAGCTCTTCCACGAGTTTCTTTGAATATCTTTCATTTATATCAAGGCCTAGTTAACAACTGCCTTTCAGAAATTCGGAATTTTCTGATTCATTGAGCCATTTTGCTATGTCCCAATTGAGCCTAAATATTTTATATCTAATGGTACAGTTCCTTAAGGTTGCTTTAGCCAGGAGTGGTAATGGGGATATGCTCCCAATGGTGTGATCTCACATGTCCTCTGACAACCAAATCCAATTCCTGGCCTTCATTTATGGCTTAGTTACAAAGCCCAGCAAAGCCCTTTCTACTGACAGGAGAAGGGGCAAAGGCGGGTTACTGGTGCCTTAAAACCAATCACTTTGGCTTTGAGCAGTTGGGCTTGTCAGCCGTGGTTGAAAGCTCATGTAGGAAAAGGAAAACTCTGATCTCCTTATGTCTGTACCTACTCGTGGAGGAGGCTTCGAGAGTAAACCCTGAGGAAAAATCCAGAGCTCAAGTCCCTAAGGCAGCCCTAAGTTGAATTTGATGCTGACAGGCAACTCATGCAGTGCCACTCTTGCCAAACTGTATTGGTCTCGGCTGTTCCTTGGATTCATCAGCTGCATGGAGGAGGCAACAGCTCGCTCTCCATATCCTGCTGCCCAGGCTTGCGTATCGCAGAGACAGCTGGGAGGCAGACAGTTGACCCTGACCAACGGAGGGCCTCACAGTGCCATAGCTTGCTTGGGCCCTACTTTTATTGCCTTATATTGCACATTCTGTCTTTGATTTTGTTGGTCACTAAACAGCCTGTTTTGTTAATTGTAAGGACATAGTGCATGCAGAAACTGTTATGTGTATTGTACCTAAATAAGTTTCATCAGCATACAAGCAATGTAAATACAGATATTCTACTTTAATTAAAATGCGAACATTTAAGATCCCAGACACATACACTCTCGTGCTGAATTGAAATGTTAGGTAGTTTCATTGGCCCGGAATTTGCGGCTCCCTCGAGGTCAACATACTGGATGTATGTGACTCTAGCTCTTGTGAAGAGGAGTTGTATCATACATAGACCTTCTATGTTAAACATCATCATGTGTGGTGTGTTACAACAAGCATCACCCCAATAAACAGCTGTAAACCCCTTGGTTTGATCAGCTGCCCAAACAATAACAGACTTAAGCAAGTGGTAATAATCTAAATGAATGGACAGCCTCAGTATGTTCAATCAAGTGCTGCATGATTTCACAGCTGCCAGTGGCACACTCCAGCGTTAGAGTTTCATGGTGAACTTCCTAGACAACAGCGAGCCGAGCCACCCTGGGGGTAGCCAGGGGGGGGCTACATACAGGCTGTTGCCATATTTACTTTTGCTGATGACACCACTGTCTTTGGCTGAACCAAAGGAGGTGATGAATCAGCATATAGGAGGGAGATTGAAAATCTGGCTGAGTGGTTCCGGTGACCGTCATCATCCAGAATGGCAGCTTAAATCAATAGCTCCTCCAGAAAAACGCATATATTGCCCTCTTAATCCATCAAATATAAGATCTTTCGAAGATATCTGAATTGATAAGGGGGGCAAGAATGGGGAAAAAGAATGGAGATGAAAAAAGCATCACTGCGGAGCCTATGGATGAGAGAGGTGCAATGCGCGGCTCTCCTACCTGAACGCATGCTAGCAGGGCTGACGATGGGCCTCATTCAGGCGAAGCAGCAAATATGATAAAAGTTCTGGAAGAGATACGGGGATTTCAAAAAGGTATTAAACAGCAACTCAATTATATCAAGTTAGAGCTCGCCAATGTCAATCAAAAAATAGCGGTGGCAGAGACTCGAATTGAGAAGGTGGAAGATCGCGTGCAAAACGTGGAATGGATACTAAGGAAGACAATAAAAATATTAAATCAACAAGAAAGTAAACAGATTGACCAGGAGGGAAGATCACGATGAAAAAATATCAGGAATATACAATGTTCCCGAAGGAGCGGAGGGTTTGTTTATGATGGAGTTTGTAGGAAAGCTGCTGCGGGACGCGCTAGAGATTCCCTCCACTATGGAGCTTGAAATTGAGAGGGCGCATCATGCGCTCGTCCCGAGGCCTACTGGAGACAGAGAAGATAAGCCACGCTCAATAGTAATTAGATTCCTCCGATACAATACCAAGGTGGAGATTCTATGAAGCGCCTGGGGTAAGAAGATGGTGTTTTTGGACGGAATATTAATATATTTCGATCAAGATTACCCCCCCGGTGGTCCTGCAGAAACGTAAAAAATACTCTGCAGTAAAGCGAATATTACATCAAGGAAAGATTAGATTCCAAACTCCGTACCCTGCTAAACTGCGGGTGTTTTATGAAGATGGTACGCAACTGTATCAGACAGTGGAAGAGCCGACTACAGACATGAGGAGCAGAGGGCTGCCCGTCAGCGTGATCAAACCGAGGGAAAGCCTGGCTGAGCAGTTATCCCGATCTGCTTGGGAAATAGTAAGAGAACCGAGAAAGCAGGGGACGGGAGGAGGGCGAGAGAATATCAGGAAGAGACTGTGAGTTTTCCGAAGACAGTCCTCACCCCCTCCAGAAGAGCCAGAAGGTTTGGCTAACTTTAAAAGTGTTGATAAGATAAACGGAAGCAAAAGTAGATGGTGCTATACCTATTTCAAGAAATACTTATTATAACGTGGATTTTATATTACTCAATTTGTTTTATTCATTTATTCACTCTTTTTTCCCCACCTAAATGAGAATATATATATGGGAGGAATACACAGAGAAATCTTTTCTGTGTAATGGACATAGACTTCTTCACTTACTATTACAGGTACTATAATGGGGGCCCCCAACTCATGGGGGGAGGGGTTAACCCCTATGGCTAGTTGTTTCCTCTAGCTCAACCCAGGGTCATCTGCTAGAGACCTCAGCCTTGGAATCACACCTTGGTTGCCTTTTTTTATTATTTGCATTTCTTGGTTCTTATTTGTTCAGGGAGTAGATCAATTAACTTTTATTCTGCTAATTTCAATGATATATTGACAGATAAATACACATGGCTAAAGATAAAGTAAAATTCATTTCTTTTAATGTCAATGGGCTGTTAAATCCAATCAAATGCAGTAAAATTCTATTCAAAATGAGAAAAGAACAAGCCCATTTAGTATATTTACAGGAAACTCACTTAAGTGATAATGAGCATGGAAAGCTAAAGAGAATGGGCTTCACTAGTTTGTTTTTCTCCTCACATAAATCAGAACATAGGAGAGGAGTTGCTATTCTCATCTCAAGCAAGCTAAATTTTGAAAAAGTATTTGAAATGGGAGATAAGGAGGGCAGACATATTCTGGTAAGGGGGACTATAGATGGAAATTCAGTTACGCTATTGAATATATATGCACCTCCAGGAAGTGATATTAGTTTCTTTCAGAAAATTACTAATATTATGGTAACAGAAACAGAAGGTCTCCTGATATGTGGGGGAGACTTAAATTTATAATTACGACCAAAGTTAGACTCTTCCAATAGAAAAATCTATGAAACAAAATCCTTACATAAGAGAGTTAATACACTTTTTGAGAATGTTGGTTTAATTGATATATGGAGGGACCTTGTCCCCGACAGAAGGGATTACACTTATTATTCTGCCCCCATTCTGTATATGCAAGAATAGACAATTTCATAACATTTGGAAAAGACAAAGACAAAATAAACACCTGTGGAATTGGGACAATAGATGTAAGTGACCATGCACCTATATATTTATCTGTTGATTTTGACCTACAACCAAAGAATACTATTTGGAAACTAAATTCAAGTCTACTCAATGATCCCTACTTTAAGGAACAAGTTAAAAAAGAAATTGGCCTTTACTTAGAATTCAATGATAATGGAGAGGTTGCACCTCCCATTCTATGGGATACTCTGAAGGCTGTCTTAGGAGGGAAAATTATGGCGATATCTTCATATAAGAAAAAAATAAAGAATAAAACATTACAGGAATTACAAAATAGGCTGAAGGAACTAGAAAAAAACACAAATTGAATTTGAAACAGCATACATTAGAGGAAATTTAAAAAATTAGGAATGAAATTAATAGCTTGGCTACGCAAGAAATCAGGAAAAATTTGATGTTCTGAAACAGAGACATTATGAAAGTGGATCTAAGTCTATGAAAATACTGGCGTGGGAACTGAAGAAAAAGATAGCATATGACTCGGATTTTACTCCGAATAAGCTGGATGCTGGATTTAAGGACTGGACAGCTAAAGGAATAACAGTTCTTTGCAATATAATGAAAGAAGGAACACTGTTCAGTTTTGAAATGCTTAAAGAAACACTTATTAGAAAAACTAAACTTTTATTGGTATCTATAGATGTGACAGTATGCTAATAGGAGGGTTAAAAATGTAACCAAGGCAAGTACATGTTGGATAGAGCTATTTAGAAAAGCATATAATTCAAATAATGGTAGTAGAATCATTTCAAGCGTGTGTAAGGGTTTGTCAAATCTTAAAGCACATTTGACTTCATACATTAAAGCAAAATGGGAGAAGGAAGGAGGGATAATTATAGCTGAGGAAGAATGGACAATAATATGGAGGTATCAATGGAAGTGTACCAGTTCACAGAAATGGAGGGAGTTTGGATGGAAAAACTTGATAAGATATTTTATTCCACCCTCTCAGAAATTGCTTTATGATAGGAACCTCCCTGTTTGCTGAAGAAATTGTGAAAATTAAATGGCAAACCATTAGCATATTTTCTGGGATTGCCCTGTTATCAAAGACTATTGGAGTGGGATACACAATGCCCTACAAGATATTTTTAAATGTGAAATACCCTTAGAAAGTAAGACCATATATTTTGGGTATATACCTCAAGAATGGTTGAAAGATAAATATTTAATGAATATACTGCTGGTGGCTGGTAAAAAGACTCTTACCAGGAAATGGTTATCACAGGAGAGCCCAACTTTAAATGCATGGATGGAAATTACAATGGACATTTACAAAATGGAGAAGGTAACAGCATCTGTTAATCATAAGTTGGAACAATTTGATTCATACTGGGAAAAATAGTTCAACTACATAACACCTCATAGGCCTGATTTTATTCTCACAAACCAATGAATATGTTGTAAAAAAAAGATCACTCCCTACTTGTACATAGTTTTCTCCTTTTGCTTGTTCTTTCTTTCCTCTCCTTTCTATAGTGTATAACTCAGATAAATATTATGTGGAGATTTGTGGCAAATATAATTATATGATATATATGTACAATATCTGAAATACTTCTTATGGAAATGTTTGTTTGATGAGGAACTTCAATAAAAAATAAATTACAAAAAAAAGAAAATCTGGCTGAGTGATGGAACGGCAACAACCTGTCAATGTCAACAGGACTGAGGAGCTGGTTGTTGATTTCAGGAGGAGTAAACTGGAGGTCGATGAGCCGGTTCTCAATGGGTGATCAGAGGTGGAGAGGTTTAGCAACTTAAATTCCTCGGTGTTATCATTTCAGAGGATCTGTCCTGGGCCCAGAATGTAAATGCAATTATGAAGAAAGCACCAGAGCGGCTCTACTTCCTTAGAAGATTCGGCATGACTTCCATTGTATCTTGGTTAATGGACAACCTGACTGGCAGACCACAGTTTGTGCGGCTTCAGAGCTGTGTGTTAGACATGGGTATAATCAGCACTGGGACTCCAAAGGCAACCTTCCTGCTTACCCTGTATACCTCGGACTTTAGATAAAACAGTAAGTCAGGTCCTCTGCAGAAATTCTCTGATGACCCAGCAATAGTTGGGTTTATAAAGGGAGGACGAGAGGATGAATACAGGGTCCTGGTGGAGAATGTGGTCAAATGGTGCAAGCTGAATCATCTGCAGCTCAATGTCAGTAAGACAAAGGAGATGGTGATGGACTTTAGGAAGACTAAGCCTGCATTGCTCCCTGTTACTACTGATGGTGAGGATGTGGATGTTGTGAGGATGTAAAAGTACCTGGGGGTGCACCTGGATGACAGACTTGAGTGGAGCACCAATACGTGTCCAAGAAAAGCCAGAGTTGCCTCTACCTCCTGAGGATACTGAGATCCTTTGAAGTATGTAGTCCTCTCCTTCACATCTCCTACCAGTCTGTTGTCATCAGTATAGTCTTCTGTACAGTGGTGTGTTGGGGCAATGACATCAACACAGGTGATGCCAACAGGCTCGATAAACTGATTAGACAGGTTGGCTCTGGTATAGGAGTCAAACTGAACACGCTGAAGGCTGTGGCAGAATGAAGGACCCTATGGAAAATACTAGCAATTTCAGACAATGTTTCTCACCCTCTGCATGCCACCTTGGCTGAACAAAGGAGTACTTTTAGAAACAGATAACTGTGCTGCTCCAAAGGGCGCTATATAAGGTCATTCTCACCCTTGTCCATTAGGCTCTGTAATTAATCAATCTATAGCTGGAGAAGTGATGACCCTCCAGCTAAGACTGTTTGAGGTAACTTATTTTTTTATTCTTTCTTACTTTTCTTCCTATATTTGTATATCTGTGCACTTATAATGCTACTGTGACACTGTAATTTCCTTTGGGATCAATAAAGTATCTATCTATCTATTTAAAACTTTGGAAAACTTCTATAGATGTGTGTTGCAGAGTGTATTAATTAGCTGCATCACAGCCCGGTATGGAAACACCAATGCCTTTGAATGGAAAATCCTACAAAGAATAGTGGATCTGGCCCAGTTTATCATGGGTAAAGCACATCATCAGGGACCCCCACCACCCAGGACATGCTCTCTTCTCACTGCTGCCATCAGGAAGAAGTTAAAAGAGCCTCAGAACTCACACCACCAGGTTCAGGAACAATTATTACCTCTCAACCATCAGGCTCTTAAACCTTCACTCACCCCAACGCTGTTCCTATAAATTATGGACTCACTTTCAAAAATTCTTCATCTCGTGTTCTCGATTTTTATTGCTCGTTTATTATTATTATTTGTGTATTTGTTTTCTTTTTGTACTTGTGGTTTATTGTCATTTGCACATTGGTTGTTTGTCCACCATGTTGTGTATAGGTTTTCATTGATTCTGTTGTGTTTCTTTATATTTACTGTGAATGCCCACATGAAAATCAATCTCAGGTTTATATCTAGTAACATTTATGTACTTTGTTAGTGCGTACTGTTTATTGACTCTCTGCGTAGTTACATTACTTGTGTTTCCGAGGAGAAGGGATGTTGATCTTGAGGGGAGGAGCTTCTTTATCCTTTCGCATTTTTAAAATTAGAAGTCAGAAGAGATGGGGCTGAGGAGGATGGTGAGAACAAGAATTAAGCGTGGCCTGTGGTATAATTGGTGGAAATGATACGTCGCCTCCTTGTTCAACCCCAACCACAAGCACTGTTTATGTGGAGATTTCTCTTTCTCCCTGTGACCACAGGGGTTTTCCATTTTATGATAAATCGGTAAATTGTTTTATGATTGTCACGTACCAGGGTACAGTGAAAAAATTTGCATGCCATCCATACAGTTCATTTCATCATGTGAGTATATTAGACCATAAGACATAGGAGCAGAATGAGGTCATTCAGCCCATTGAGTCTGTTCTGCCATTCCATCACGGCTGATCCCGGATCCCACTCAACCCCATATACCTGCCTTGTTGCCATATCCTTTGATGACCAGACTGATCAGTAAACTATCGACTTCCACTTTAAATATACACACGGACTTGGCCTCCATCACAGTCTGTGGCAGAGCATTCCATAGATTCACTCCCTTGGGCTAAAATAATTCTTCCTTACTTCTGTTCTAAAAGGTCGCCTTTCAATTTTAAGGCTGTGCGCTCTAGTTCTGGATACCCCATCACAGGAAACATCCTCTTCACATCCACCCTATGTAGTCCTTTCAATATTTGGTAGGTTTCAGTGAGATCCCCCCCCCCACATTCTTCTAAATTCTAATGAGTACAGGCCCAAAGCTGGCAAACACTCCTCAGATGTTAACCCCTTCATTCCCGGAATCATCCTCATGAACCTCGTCTGGACTCTCTCCAATGACAACACATCCTTTCTGAGATATGGGGCTCAACACTGTTAACAGTACTCCAAGTGAAGACTGACTAGTGTCTAATAATGTGTCAGCATTATCTCCTTGCTTTTATATTCTATTCCCCTTGAAATAAATGCCAACATTGCATTTGCTGCCTCTATCACAGACTCAACCTGTAAATTAACCTTCTGGGAGTCTTACACGAGAACTCTGCACCTCTGATGTTTGAACCTTCTCCCCATATTGATAACAGTCCGCACTATTGTTTCTTTTACCAAAATGCATTGTCGTACATTTCCCAACCCTGTATTCCATCTGCCACTTTTTTGCCCATTCTCCAAATTTGTTTAAGTCCTGCAATCGCATTGCTTCCTCAGCACTACCTAATCCTCCACCTATCTTGATATCGTGTCATCCGCAAACTTTACCACAAAGCAATCAATTTCATTGTCCAAATTATTGACAAACAATGTGAAAAGTAGCAGTTCCAATACTGACGCGAAGAACACCACAAGTCACTGGCAGCCAACCAGAAAAGACCCCTTTTACTCCTGCCTGCCAGCCGTTCCTCTACCAACGCCAGTATCTTTCATGTAATGCCATAGGATTTTATCTTGTTAAGCAGCCTCGTGTGACACCTTATCAAATGCCTACTGAAAATCCAGGTAAATGACATCCACTGCCTCTTGTTTGTCCACCCTGCTTGTTACTTCCTCGAAGAACTCTAACAGATTTGTCAGGCAAGATTTCCCTTTACAGAAACCATGCTGACCTTGAATTATTTTATCGTTAGTCACCAAGTGCCCTGAAACCTCATCCTTAATAATAGACTCCAATACTTTCCCAAGCACTGAGGTTAAGCTGACTGATCTATAATTTCCTTTGCTTTGCCTTCCTCCCTTCTTAAAGAGTGGAATGACATTTGCGATCTACCAGTCCTCCAGGACCATGCCAGAATCAAGTGATTCTTGAAAGATCATGACCAATGCATCCGTTATCTCTTCAGCAACCTCTCTCGGGACTCTGGGATGTAGTCCATCTGGTCCAGGTGACTTATCCAACTTAAGACCTTTGAGCTTGCCTACCACTTTTTTCTTTGTAATAGCAATGGCACTCACTTTTGCTCCCTGACACACACAGACCTCTGGCTATTAACATAGAACAAGGGATAAGCAACAGCACCATGCAGAACATAGTGTCACCTTTTCAAAGAAACCACAGCGCAGGCAGACAATAAGGCGCAAGGCTATAATGACTGTCAGGTCCAGAATCCTTCTTATTCCATAAGTAGTCTATTCAAGAGTCTTATAACAGCAAGCTAGAAGCTCTCCTTCAGCCTGATGGTACATGCTTTCATGCTTTTGTATCTTCTGCTGAGGAAAGGGGGAAGAAGAGAGAATGTCTGGGGTGGATGCGGTCTTTATGTTGGCTGCTTTACTGAGGAGGTACAAAGTGTAAATGTGGGGTAGAAGCTGGATTTCATAATGTGCTAAGCTGTGTCCACATCCCTCTGCCATTTCTTGCAGTCTTGGGCAATCCAGTTGCCATACCAAGTCGCGATGCATCCTGAAGTATGCTCCATTTTCCTCCAGTGTTCCAAAGATGTGCCGGTTGGGAGAAAAATTGAATGCTAGAAATTGGTCTGAGTGTGCAGCTGAGTTGTAAAATCTGGGGCTGATGGGAATGTGAGGAGAAGAGGGGCTAATGTGAGAACTCCTGTGAACTGATAAAGATTCAATGGGCTGAAATGTCCTCTGTTATAAAGGAATATGGAAATATAAAAGTCTGAAGGTACCATCTTCTTTTTTCCTCTTTGCTGGAAAATGTTGTGTTAATGTCGAACACTGTTTCCTCCATGTGGATAAGTGTACAAAGATTGAACTTGCCCCCTGCTCCTTTTGCCTCCTGTCATGGATCAGCTGAAAGGAGGAAATGCCTCACCATATGCTGAACAGCTTGTTTGGGGGATACAACAAAATAGTTGACCAAGTGAGCAAAATGTAGCTGTGGTGTAATTCATGCACCTACTTGAAGAGCTAGTGGAGCATATGAATATTGATATGAACCCTGATTAATAAAGGTTCCTAGCAAGTGAGTAGCAGAATGTTATTAACATTTGTTCTTCCAATTAATTGATAATAAATCTCCTAATGAACTAACTGGGAGAAAGAGGGTTGAAATGTAAAATGAAATAGACAATAATCCAGAAATATCAAAACATAAAATAATATTTTTAATTATCCTCACACCCTGGATTTATTTTAGGTATTTGGGTAGATGGTTGAGCAACATATATTGCAAAATGTATGGATTTACAAATGATATCATCAGAGATTAGTGTAACACAACAAATTGCCTTCTGTAGAGGGTGTAGAGATAAACCCAGCAGGCAGAGACAAGTTGTTGCTCAGTGGTGAGTAAAATTCAAGAGTTAATGGAAGAATTGGCAGTCATGAGGACCTATATGGATTGAGCAAATGTAAATTGTGTCTAACTAAATATTCAGTGAGCAATAGTTTTATGGTCAAAAAATGCATTGTTAATGAGAGAGGTCAGAGGAGAATGGTCAGATTGGTTCAAGCTGACAGGAAGGCAAAGTAAACTCAAACAACCAGGTGTTAGAACAGTGATGCGCAAAAGAGCGTCTTTGAACACACAGTATGTCAAATCTTGAAGCGGATAGGCTACAGAAGCAGAAGACCATGAAATACATTCAGTGGCCGCTTTATTAGGTACAGGAGGTACCTTATAAAGTAGCCACTAAGTGTATAGACGGGTGGAAAAATCTGAGGAATATGAAGTATAACGTTTGGTAGAAAGGATGAAAAAAGGCAATGTAAACTAGATGGCAAAATTCGAAAAAGAGTTCAATGGAGAATTAAAGGATATAGGTACAAAGTTTGTAGAAAGTGGTTAAAGGTATAAACCTGAGAATCTGAAGATGCTGGGAATCCAGAGAAACACACAGAACATGCTGGAGGAACTCAGCAGGTCAGGCAGCATCCATGAAAATAAATAATCTCGACATTTTGGGCCAAGGCTTTTCAACAGAATTGGAAAGAAAGTGGGAAGATGCCTGAATAAAAAGGGTGGGAGGAGGGGATGGAAGGACAAGCTAGAAGGTGATAGATGAAGCCAGGTGAGTGAGAAAGATAAAGGGCAGCGGAAGAAGGAATCTGATAGGAGAGGAGAGTGGATTATGGGAGAAACGGAAGAAGGAGAGGCACTAGGGGGAAGTGATTGGGCAGCTGAGGAGAAGAGGTAAGAGGCCAAGTGGGAAATAGAAGAGGGAAGGGGGAGGGGAACAGGAAAACAAGAGAAGAAAGTATACCTGATGTTCATGCCATCAGGTTGGAGGCTACTTGGATGGAAGTGTAAAAGTGTATAGAATATATTGCATCTGCAAGGAAGACCTGATGAACTGTTACAAAACACTAGTTCTGTCATAATTCGTACCATTAGAAAGTTTGCAGACACAAAAAATAGCAGAATTGGGGATAGTGAGGAAGTTTGACAATGAATACAGCAGGATATGTATCAGTTGGGTCTTGGGGGTACAAGCTCATACATTCCTGAAAGTGGCAACAGATTTGGATAGGGTGTGAAAGAATGCATGCAGTATACTTCCCTTCATCAGTTGGTGCTCTGTGTGTGAAAGTTGCTGCTCAATAATGCTTTGTTTTACTGCACTTGGAGCACCATGTAGTTCTGAAAGGATTTGCATGCATTGAAGAGGGTGCAGAAGATGTTTACCTGGATGTTGCCTGGAGAGTACTAGATATATGGAAGAAGCTGGACAAACTCTTATTGTTTTCTCTGGAGTGTTGTCGGGTGAGGGGCGACCAGATAGAGATATATAAAGTTAGGAGAGACGTCGATAGGGTGGATATCCTAGGCTGGAAATGTCAAATGCTAAAGGGCATAGTTTTAAGGTGAGAAGGAGAAAGTTTAAAAGTGATGTCTGAGGTTACGCTGAGTGGTAAGTGTCTGGAATGTACTGCCAGTGGATGTGGTAGAAACACATAGATAGCAATGTTTAATCATCATTTAGACAGGGATGAACGGGTGAAGCATGGGAGGATATCAACCCTGTGCAGATGGGACTTATTTAAATTAAATCATTGCTGGAGCAGACATCATGGGTCAAAGGACCTGTCTTTGTTCTATGATCTATCTATGTACCATGAACAGTTCTATGTATGACAGATTAGGAATGATGTAAAGTATAAAGGAAAGGTGCAGAAGAGATTTAGCAGAGTGATTGTGAGTTCGAGGGCCTACAGTTACACGGAGAGACTGGAGAATTAGAATTGCTTTCCTTGGAACAGAGGAAGCTCTGAGGAGACCTGGTAAGGTCATGAATTCAGTGAGATCATCAAGGTAGATTGAGTTCATATTGGTGGAAGAATCAAGAACCAGAGGACATAAAATAAAAGTGATTGGCAAAAGCACAACAAGTCATAAAGTCCAACAGTCTGGAAGCAGGTACCTTGGCCCACCGAGTCCGTGCTGACCCTCCATCACCCATCCATATCAACCCCACTCTATTCTCCTCGCATTCCTATCAGCAACCTTCAGATTCTATCTGTGCAGTTACTGTATCTACAAGCTATGAGCAATTTGTGATGGCTAATTAACCAAACACTCTGAGTGTCTGTTGGGAAGAAACTGCATCATCTGGGAGGATGATCAGGTCACATCAGAATGTGTAAACTCCACGCAAGATGGAGGTCAGGATTTCTGGAACTATAAGACAGCAACTCTATTAGTTGCAGCACTGTGCAGCAACAAAAGGAGATGTGTGTGTGTTTTACCTAGCATGTAGAGCCTGGAATGCATTGCCAGCATGGAGAGAGATTTATCTGTGGCTTACAAAGTGTGCTAGGTTAAGTATTTGAAGAGAAAGAATTTGTAGCTTATGGTGTGAGAATGCATGGAATCGGACTAGCTGGATTGCTGGTATAGAGTTAGTGGGCTGAATGGCCTTCCTCTGTGATTATAGCCTTGAAATCATTCTTGGTGTGACATTCAAACGTCAAGATTTACATGTTTGACAGCCAAGCTACAAAAGTCCCCTCCCCTAACAAAGTCAGCATTGAATACTGACTAGAAATTGGACCATAATTTTTTGGCTTTGTTATGCATTAATTGCAAATGAAAAGTCACTTTTTGCATGTTTTGAACTATTTATACCCAAATCCTGCTGAAGCCCCAGCCTGAAATGTTGGATTGGGCAGCTCCAGATATGAATCATCCTCATGCAGGTGACAGTTCCCCGTCATTGAATTTGCAGCTGTTGATGTCATCCACATACGTGGTGTTATCTACCTCCATTCCAACAGAAATCAGATTGAAGTGCCGTAGCCCATAAACTCTTCTTTCCACTCACAGTGAGACCAGAAGCAAATTACAGAGCAAATTTTGTGCACGCTAAAGGATCCCCATCGAGACTTTAATAAGCATTGACTCTGTGTTATTTGTTACTCTTTACATCACAGGCAGCACTGACTCATGTTGCAGTAAATATCTTTGAATTGTGCACCTCAGTGTGTTACCAATGCAGACATCCCACCCTGCAAAAACTCATTTCAGGGAGGTAGCACCATCAATTTGCGGAAGACTTCCAGGAGAGGTGGGATGTCTGCAATAGAGTAGCTCCTTAGCAGCTGGCCAGCTAGTTTAAATAACGTTAGCTATGCTAATAAACGAATGACACCTGTTAAACTCACCTCAACACGTCTTTTACAGTCTTAACCCACCATGGGCAATAGAAAAGTCACTGTTGCAAAGACTGCAGCGAGCAACACTGTCATTATTTTGACCTCTAATAGGCAGGGGTACACTTTAGTGTAGTCTGGGGTGAAGTACGTTTTATATTTTTTTGGAACTCTCTGCCATGGCGCACTCTCGCTTGTGCTCTCTCTCTCTCGTGGTCGCTCGCGTGCTCTCAAGCGCTCTCGCTTTCTCGCCCGCTCTCTCTTGCTTTCTCGCTCGCTCGCTTTCTCTCTCTCTCTTGCTCTCTCTCGCTCTCTCTCTCTCTCTCTCTCTCGCTCGCGCACTTGCCTTTGCTCTCGCTCGTGTGCGCTGTCTCTCATAGTCTCTCTCTCTCTCTCGTGGTCGCTCTCGCACTCTCTTTTGCTTTTCTCTCGCTCACTCTCAAAAAAATTGATTTCTGTGATATTGTATATAATTTGCGGGCTTCAGGGAGCCACTATTAATATGCGGGAGACTCCCGGAAGTTCCGGGAGAGGTGGGGTGTCTGCCAATGCTCATGGTGGTTTGGGAACTAACCAAGCCACAAGGACATCTTCATTATGTGTGGTAGGGGTGCGTCTGGAGGAAACCAATTTCATATTTCTTGCCCTTCTAGAAGACCATAAGATATAGGAGCAGAATTAGGCCATTTGGCCCATTGAGTCTGCTCTGCCATTTCATCATGGTTGATCCATTTTTCCTCTCAGCCCCAGTCTCCTACCTCCCCCCCCCCCATCCCTTCATGCCCTGACCAATTAAGAATCTGTCAACCTCTGCTTTAAATTTACATAAAGACTTGGTCTCCATAACTCTCTGTGGCAACGAATTCCACAGATTCACCACACTTTGGCTAAAGAAATCCCTCCTCATCTCCATTTAAAAGGCCATTTCTCTATTTTGAGGCTGTACACTCTATTCTTAGACACTCCCAGCATCGGAAACATCCTTTCCACATCCACCTCTATCAAGGCCTTTCACCATTCGATGGGTTTCAATTAGGTCACCCCTCATTCTTCTGAATTCCAGTGAATTCGGGCTTAGGGCCATCAAACGCTCTTCAAATGACAAGCCGTTCCCTCACCTCCACCTATATTATTCCCCACTTCCTTTGATTTCCCTCATCTTGGCAGCCAGTTCTGATAAATTATCTATTTTGTTTCTGGACTCTATTGATTGCACAAGCTTTCTGTAAGTTAATTATTAACATTTTTGGTAGTATTATTGAAAATATATTACTTCATATTTTGTGGGTGTTATCTTATTGCATTGCGCCAACAGCTTGTTATGCCTTCTACTGGGATATACTGGATATGTGCAATTGAAGCAAGGTGCAAAAAAAGTGAAATATATTAAAATGTCATCTTCAATAAAATGTCTATGCATCTACTTGCAAAAGAGGATGTAAGTGGGTTCTGCAGTAATGCAAAATAAGTCACAGTATTATGCCCTCACTGCCCAATCATTTTCATTGTGACTCGTGAGTTATTCAGTGCTTGGCGATTGTTGATGTACCTGTTCAAAATCATACGTACCAGCATGTGTTCTCTATTTAATTAACATTGACCAACAATAAAGACAAGGCAATGATCTTAATGGCATGGCTCTTGAGTTAATCTAAAAAAAATTGTAATTGTATGTTTTACTTTCGATGTTCTAGACAAGACTAGTCCTATGGATGAAGCAATCTTTTTGATTGGTATGGTTGCCTCATCAGGAATACTGTGCTGTGTCTCTCATGCTTCTGGTTTGGAAGTTCTCAAGAAATAGAAAATGAATATAATTTCTCAGCATTGACTTATTGGAAAATAATATTTTTTGTAATTCAAGTTGTTCGAGTCCATATAATGATAGATCAAATTTATTTTACAAATACAGGGAGATCTCTGATCATTATTTTACTGTTCCAGAATCTAACTAATTAGTTATTAAGTATTTCTTAACAATATATATAGTTACTTTTTTTCTTTTTTTCTTGGCAGGACTGTACTGTTTATGAAACTGAAAACAAGATTCTTCATGTGGTAAGTTTATTGAATTTTGGCTGGGTATTATTTGAAAAATATTGACAACTTGCATTTTATAGCCTTTTTAATCCATAACGTTTTTATAGTGTGTGGGAATACAACAGGAAGAAAAGACTTCCAAGGTAGAGGAGAGCGTTTGATGATGGACATTTTACTGGTTTGAAAACAGGGTTTTTCTGTAAGATTTTATGGGAGGACAGAGTTGTAATGGTTGAGAAAAAAACTTTCAAACAACTGGAATAGTGATGACTGAAAAATTGATTTAATAACTGGGAGGGAGTCAAGGAACTGATGGATTTTGCAGGGCATCTATAACTGTCAGAATTTGGTGTGTGAAGGAGAAATAAAGCTTTGGAAAGATTTGAAGAAGATAAAGATTTTTATTGGGTTATAGATGTGTTATGAGAATTACACCAACTCCATTTGGGGAAAAGCAATTAAGTGTTTTATGCATCAGAGGACATCGAGATTTTTTGAATAAATTGGATTTGGTGGAGGTAGCTGAAGTCAGAACTGAGAGGAAAGTATTGCTGTAATTGACTGTATGATACAATACGTATTGGATGCAGATGAGGTGATCAGCTGTCTGTCAGAGCAGGCCATCTTGTGCAACGTCTCTCAGTGTGCCCAACATCTGGAACATTCAAAAACTATTAAGAACAAAACCAGAAAATTGTATCATTTTTTTCACAAGTTTTTATTCCTCTGGGTAGTCTCCAGCATAATGACGTGAATGTGGAAGTTACCAGATTCGGGTAATTCAGTCTACCGGAAAAGGCTGTCTCTCTCCCTTGTTCACCTTTCCCTTCTCCCCCGTCTCCTGCCTAGGCTTGTCATCTTCTGCAAGCAGCTTCAATCTGCCTGTAGCCACATACCATTCACCTGGCTTACTTCTAATTTGGTTCACTTTTCCTATCCTCTTCCTCAGCTCTCTTCATCTGTCCCCGTCTCGATCCTTCCCCGCCCGTTCCCGTCTCGGTCTTTCCCCACCCGTCCCCATCTTGCCCCCTTCCCCGCCCGTCCCCATCTCGCCCCTTCCCCGCCTGTCCCTGTCTGGCCCCTTCCCCGCCCGTCCCCGTCTCGGTCCTTCCCCACCCGTCCCCATCTGTCACAATATTTTTATGTTTCCACCTTCTGCCTACCAGCCTTGGTCTCAGCCCACCCTCCCACTTCAATAACTTTGTCTGCATGTTCGGACCTGATGCAGGGTCTTGACCACGGCCATCACTTTACCTTCACGGATGCTATTCGACCTGCTGAGTTCATTCACTTTGTTAGTACTTTGATTGGGTCTGTATAAATATCATATCAACTTTTTAATGCCAATATTTTACCCTGATTGAGTCACATATTGAATCATTGATGTCTAGACATCAGCTGCAGTTGATCATGATTCTTCACTTCTGTGAGATCTTGATAGAAGAATTTTTCAAGACTGACAGTTTTTTGGATTTCATGGGATCAAAAGTTACAGGGATGGGGCAGAGAAATGAATTTGAGGCCAGTGATCATTACAGCTATAATCTTCCTGAATGATAGTGTGACAAGGGAGTATGATCTACTCCCCTCATTTCACACCCAGACGACATTTGTGGAATGGTAATAGTTTGGTGCAAGGATACTTATAAATTATTAACAATGATTTAGTCACCTATACACAGCTTGAGTATCTCCTTTTGAACTTAAAATAAAACATGGTACACTTAGTGGCCACTTTTCTAAGTACACCTCTACACCTGCTCATTAATGTAAATATCTGATCAGCCAATCATGTAGCAGCAACTCAATGCATAAAAGCATGCAGACATGGTCAGGAGGTTCAGTTGGTGTTCATACCAAGTATCAGATTTCCAAAAAATGTGATAATGTTGGCCATGTTAATTATAATAGTTAGTGCCAGGCAGAGTGGTACCTTAGAAACTGCTGATCTCCTAGCAATTTTATGCACAACAGAGGTTACAGAGAGTGGTGGAAAGAATGAAAATAAAATCCAGTGAGCAGCATTTCAGTGGTGAAAAAACACCTCGGTAATGATGGAGGTGAAGAAGAGAATGGTCAGACTAGTTCACACAGAGAGGAAGGCTGTAGTAGCTCAGATAACCACATGTTATAACAGTGGTGTGCAGAAGAGCATCTCTGAATGTACAACACATTGAATCTTGAAGTGGATGGGCTACGGCAGCAGAAGACCACGAACATACACTCAGTAGCCACTTCATTAGGTGCAGGAAGTACCTACTAAAGTTGCCAGTGAGTAGATGTTTACATTATGCACAACAAACGTTACGTTGTTTTCTGACAATTATGAAAATTCACAGAATAAAAATGGGGGAGGATTATTTGAACAGAGAATCTGCACTTGCTTTATTGGGTCTCTCTGTAATTAATTTTCATATTCTGCTAACAGATGTTTCACAGAAAACATTATCCCTACATTAATTCATTCACATGTTGCTCTATTAGTGGCTTCTTCTTCATCCCTATTGTGGGATCCTAACATGTGATCACAGTAGATTAAAAGCTATAAAAATTTAACGTGATTTCCTTGCGCTTAAATGTAGTCCTTCAGATATGAAAACAGGTATTGTGATCCTCTCCTTATCCTCTAGACTGCTGTTTAATGACCTGAGTATGCGTACAAGAGTGATCCGCTTCTTCATAAAGTCTTAATGCGTCTTTCTCTATTCTGAGTTTTCTGATATTTAAGACAGACATGATTTCAAGTAATCTTCTCAAGGAATATTGTCCCAAGTGGAGAACTTCATTCAATTAGGAAAGGGTCCCATACTAAATTCTATTGTAAATGGGCTTTGGGAGCTAATATTCTGCTGCAGTTGATGAGTATTTTAGCATTCGGCAACTACAATTTCTGTCATTAGGCATGATCTATCCCAACAAATCTGGTGACTTAATGGCTTTGTTTAAATTTTACCACTATCAAATAAATGAAGTTAGTGAATGCATTTAATATATAGGGAAATCAAAAGGTTTCTGTTGTATATCCAGCCAGTTACAAAGAAAGTTCAATGCTTTCAACCATCTGCCTTACTTTCTCTTGCCTCTTCTTTCACATGTTAGGGTGCCTCCATAATTGCACAAAGTTTTCCATGGGTTTTCCCTCAGAGGTGGGGCTTGGTTCTGGAATTCATGGAAATTC